>NC_140586.1:415463852-416063852 GCF_964204655.1 Triturus cristatus
CAACCATGGGAAAAGCGCATGAGGCACCAATACTACAAGTCATGAACACAACAACCATTATCAATTTATCAACTAAGACATTGACACATGACCAAGAAGCTGTTTTAGAACTTGAGCTCAAGTTCATTCCCAGCCAGAAACAAGACCTAGCTCATCTAAAAATGGAAGCAATGGAATTAGTTAGAAAAATCAGGCTCCATACATTCTTCAAGGATAGAGAACTACCATCTTCGGGAGAGATTTCAGGGCTCCGGAACAAATCAACCTTCTGTCCTCCACCCCATACAGTTCCAAAGAACAAACGGTCGTATTATCCCTCAACCAACTGAATCATTAAAAAGCCTTCGTCAAGAACAACATCATGGCAAGCCAAAGTCTGGCAATCAGAGAACAGAAAGAAGACAAGAATATAATAATCAAACCAGCTGATAAGGTGGAGCAACAGTGATTTGGTCCAAAGAGGCTCACCTTGCAAAAGGATGCACACATGGCTTCAACCACATGTGGTACAGAAAAATTCCTTCTGATCCGGTCAAACAGATCCAGAATGATTTCAAAACCATTGTGGATAAAGGTTTGGAGGCAGGCATTTTGGGCCCTAAGGAACATGAATATCTCCTTAAAAAATACCCTAGGACACCTTTAATCTACTTTCTTCCAAAGGTACATAAGAATGCCACTGGTCCCCCTGGTTGCGCGATAATTTCGGGATGTGATTCCGTACTGGAACCAATTGCCAAGTATGTTGATCAAAGAATTCCTGAAAGAAGTCACATCATATTTAAGGGACACAATGGATTTTATTAATAAGGTTGAGGGTTTCCAATTCAACCCTGCCCATCAGAGAATGGTCACAATAGACGTGGTGTCTTTATACACGCAAATACCCCAGGAAGAAGCTCTGGAAGGCCTTGAATCTTACTTAGAGGGCAGAGTACGCCCCCACAAGGTTCCCACACATTTCATCCTCAACCTGGCATCACTGGCATTGAAAAAGAATTATTTCAAGTTTGAAAATGACTTCTTTCTACAAGTGAAAGCGACCGCTATGGGATGTCCCTTCGCTCTGGAGATGGCGGTACTCTATATGGCATGATACGAAGAGTGGTATATCTACAACAACAACCCATTCAAATATCATGTGGCACAGTGGCATCGATATGTTGATGATGTGTGGTGTATTTGGACAGACACTGAGGGTGATCTACTCAGCTTTCACTCATAGCTCAATGATAGGAACCCTAACATCCAATTCAGTTTGGCGCACAGCATAAACAGCCTAATGTTCCTAGATGTGGAGATACGACTCACTGAAGCAGGACTTATAACTAGACTTTACACTAAGCTCACCGATAAGAAAACAGCACTGCACTTCAACAACTTTCACCCAAAGAGTTTAAAAGGCTATCTGCCCGATGGACAGTTCTTGCGCGTGCGGCGCAACTGCACCCGCAAGGAGGGCTATGAGATCCATTCCCAAGCCTTGACAGAAAAGCTAAGAGCCAAAGGGTACCCATCTAAACTACTTAAACATTCACGAAAATGTGCATGGTTCACACCGCGAGAGGTTCTCCTTGAAAAGAAAATTAAAGAACCAATGACACGCCTGTTGTGTGTTTCCACATTCGGGCCACATACAAATTCCTTTAAAAAAATTGTTCGCCAAAATTGGCATCTGATAAAAGATGTCGACAAAGACCTTCAAATACCACTTTTTGCTCTGAAAAAAAATGCCAGATTTGGCCAACGGATCATACGTGCATCGGATGAACCCCAGAGGAAAGTTGAATCGATACATCCCTTCTTTAATCTCCAACCGGTCTCAGGACATCACAAATGCGGTAACTGCCAGGCGTGCAGTTCTACGCTGGAAGGCACTGAGTTCATTCATGGACGTGAAAGATGGAAATATAACAAATTCTTCACCTGCAAGACCAAGAACGTGGGCTATTTGATTGTCTGCCCTTGCCAACTGGATTACATAGGCAAAACATCACAAGAAATCAGACAGCGGATTACTCAACATCGCTCTAGAATTAAAAATAAAGTTCTCAACGCACCCCTGGTGGCGCATTTTCAAGATCAAGGTCATACCGAAAAAGACATTCACTGGACAGTGCTTAGTGTAATCTAACTCGTTCATCAGATTGGTGACCCCGAAAGAACTCTTCTTCAAAGAGAGGCATACCTAATAATGAAATTTAACACTGCCTCTTGTGGTCTCAATGAGATGTCTGAGATAAAGAGATTGTAAATTCATCACATGCTAATGTGAAAACAATCAATATGCAGCTCAATTGCAATGTTCCATACTGTTTGACTACAAGCACCATTATGCACAGTGCCAATCACTCAATCACGTTATCAGAATCTACAAGTAAGGTCTACTGTGGACCTCGTCAAACTTCCGCATTCTCAGGATGCTTTGAGTCGTGAACTCCGGAGGATCGCTGGATTCGCTTCAGTTTTGAAAATCAGGCAAGTCCTTTGAGTGCGAGTGATGTTGTCAGAGGGAGCTCATTTACAACTCACACAAGCCCCTTCGTTTTCTTTTTTAATCATCACAGGAATCAATCGAACGACGGGTACCCGTCACACCACAAATCAGTACATGGCTTTCTACAATACGAAGTGAGTTTTCAACTGATGCAGCCTTTTCCGTTCTAAGCCGTCTCTTGAAAACACTTTCTAGTTACCCTTTCAATCAGGATTATGAGTGTTTTTTGTTATTTCCACTGAAGAGCACCACATCGAGATAATCATTTACAGATTCCCTAACGGTGCACTTGCACAGTAATTGCAACTAACAAGTGAGTTACAGCTTCCAATTGTGAAACAAACTGTGAAATGCCATTGGTACATAGGTGCAACATAACATGCTGTGTTCTATCACCCAGGTTGAATACAGCGGCACACTTTACTTCCAGTGTGGACAGAACAAGTTTAAAAAAAGTGAGTCAAGGGCCCACGTACGCAGGTAGGCGTTAGTCTAGGTTTGAACATCAGCTCTCTCTCACACAATTTATTTATATACAAGGCACAACCGTTCTCGCATTGTGCTCCAACAGAGATAAATTTGAACATTCGTTTGCAGAGATTTTCACAACACAAGCATAGTCTTTGGCGCAGTGATGATGTCCATGTTAACAGCGCGGCAATGCAACTTCGCTATCTTGTGATTTAAGTAGCCACTTGGGCACAGTCCAGTTTCTATAACATTGTTGGCCACGCACAGTCTCAATTGAGTGTACCTTTACTAACAGTTGTGAACTACACAACAAAGATAAGTCCAAAACTTGCTCTTTTCTCTTTTTTAGAAATCCATATATAAAAATAAGGAGAGCATTAGCGCTACTTGGAGGTCCACAATGCCGTATTTACCCCACAATTCGCCATGGTAAGAACTAATCTGGTAGTTTTATAATGACAAGTAGGACATTTTTCAACTTGGGACACAAACTAAATTATTCCTTTTTTGTGATTTTATGTATATTGCAGTCTTTGACCTAGTCCCGGTCCTGAGGAAGAACCCTTAAAGAAATAAGGGGTTCTGAAATGCATTGACCTTACTCAGCTAGTCTAAATCCTTCCTTCAACCACAGAATTATACAATGCGCAAATAAGGCAAAGTGCCTGTTGCTATTGATACCTATGACTAGCTGTTGGTGGCAGGTTACAGCCTTTGAAAGTGTAAAATGTCTATACCTCCAAATTTCTTTGTATAACTGAAGGACTGGTCATCTTATGTTTATTGTATGTTTCGTAATATTGTCTTCCATTGTTCCGTATATTTTGCAGTTGTAGTTGTTTCAAATGTCAATTGTGTCATAGCTATTTATGTTAAGTGTCCTGTTTCAAATTTATTGTTTTTCTTGTTGTTGACATGATTAAAAAATGTAATCAGAATTTCAAAATATGAACAATTCATGAAAGTGTAATAAAAACACGAAACCACTCCAATAGCTGAGGTGGCTTGTTCACAAATGTCTGTAATTTTAACACACACCCTGACACTTCGCTGTTGGTAAATATAAAAGTGGCTCAGTCTGGGTGCAGTTCAAGGCCCAACCCCACCTTTTCTTGAAAAAAACTTGCAACTGTCAGCAGCTCTGTCCACTAGTTTCCATCCCCAAACAGACGGCCAAAGCGAGCATTTAAATCAAACGTTAAAGCAATACCTTAGGTGTTATGTAAATAAGAATACAGAGGCTTGGGTGGAGTGGTTAAGGTTAGCGGAAGTGGCTTGAAACAGTGTGTCACACGCATTCCTTTACAACTCCCCCTATTATTGCACATATGGCTTTCATCCACGTTTCATCCCTTTTATACACCCAGCATCAGCCCAAAAGGTTCCCGAAGTCCAGTAAAGGGTCACTCACATACAGAACATACTGAGCAGTACAAAAAAGCAGTTAGAGCTTGCCAAAACAAACTATAAAAAACAAGCTGATAAACACAGAAGGCCAAACCCAGTGTGCAAAAAAGGAGATCAAGTGTGGTTATCCAGTCATTAAGCACATTAACCCGATGGTGGTTCATTTAGCTTTGCCCTTCAACCTCTGAATACATCCGGTATTTCATGTGTGTTTACTGAAACCCTTCACACCCCTATCAATAAAACACCTAGCCCAATCTGGGTTAACACAGAACAAGAATATGCAGTGAAAGGGATAATCGATTCTAAAGTAGGAAGAAAAAGCTTTGGACCCTGATTGCATGATAGGGGCATGGCGCAGAGGAAAATTCCTGGGAACCTTCATCAGGAGTTCATGACCCCCGGTTAACAAGTTTATTTAATCAGCGCCACCCACAGAAAGCCTGTCTCTTTCACTGTTCTCCTGGGAAGGGATGTACTGTCAGGTCTCACAGGAGAAGATCCCGTAGCCTGGAGTGAACACTGACACATGGAAGAGTCTGGACTACGACTCCCATCATACGGCACACTCAGGAAATGACATGCACTCATGTTTACGTTCCTTTACAGCCTTCCTGATAAATCTGTTCTGGGTCAGTAGACACGGCCAATTATTCTTAGGATACAGGTAGAGTGTGTGGGAACGGGACTCGGTCTGGTAAGGGTGCATATTGCACGACGCACTTTTCCTCTGGAGCCAGCGGCTCCTTTTCTTGGAATGTACACCGCACGGATGAGGTTTTGCATATAGTAACTGTTGGATGCCGCTCATTCTTTTGCTTTGGCGAGTTTCTTCCGAAACTCATGCGGAAAGGCAAATAAGAGCTGCCTAATTCCTGCTTGGGCACTTCTCAGATTCCCTGATGTGGGGCTTTCTCGTTTGGAGCTCGTGTAGGGAATAGTAGACTCTCGTCTGAGGACAGTGTTTCAGCACTTTGGGAATTCCCTTAGGTCTGGGAGACATTACGGACTGGGAGTTCAATCCATGAACACCAGCTTATTCAGCTAGAAGGAAGGTTTCAGAGTGTGGCAACTTCCTCTAAACCTGGGTAACTGGTGTGAACCCATCTACCATTATTTCCCTGCCTTGATTATACACAGAACTTTGTTCTCAAATTCTTTGGGTGCTACATAAGCGAAACAACTGCTCACAAGTATTGGGATGTTTGTTATCTACATGTTTGAGATGCTATGATTGAAATAGCACATTTATTTTGTGTATTGCTTATCGGTTTGTGCATACAGGGGCATGGTGTCAGAACCTAGGAAGGACATTTCTCACTTCCCCAGTGATTCTTGGCAGCACAGATAATAGAACCATGTGCTATTAACAGATCCTATATTGAATGGTATATTTTCCCTTCTCATAGTGGTACATACCAACACAACATTTATGGCAAAACCCACCGTATGACCACCTGGCCTACTAAATACAGAAAGTGCCTGTCTTTTCTTTTACATGTATTGCAATATTGCTATATATGTATATATGTGTGGGGCAAGTAGAGAGAGAGGGGAAAGAGAGTAGTTCATAATTGTGTTCTTTCTTTTGCAGATCTCCCTCCCTGCTGACCCCTACCTTTCCTTCCCCCGCTTAATCACTTCAACAGTCTGTGCTGATATGGCAATCAGACTTGAAGTTATTGAGAGGTGGACCCATACTAGCATCACTCCAACCCCGAGGGTACAGCACCACCGGACAGTTCCCATGAGGAACAGGGTCAAGACTGATTTGTAGAAGGTTGGGTCCAAACTGAGTGGCATAGTGAACAAAAGAATGCTGGATTAAACACATATCTCTTGATTGGGTGTGAGTGGTTGAAAGGTTTTAGCACTCCATCCATCATCTTGTGTTTGCTTTGTTGGCTGTATCATCAGCATTTTGGTCACTGCTGAGCCATTAAGTGATTGGGGTGGCAGTTATGATGAGTAATGGCTTTTTACTCCTTTGCTCCTCAGTCTTCTTCAGGAGATAGCATACGGACATGTGACGTAGTCTGCAGTAACTGCCCAGTGCACTATGCACTGGCACTCCAGGGATTGTTGTGGATGTTGCAGGAGGTGGGGATTAGACAGAATGTTGCTAGTACCTGTTAGACCTGGCATCCTAGGCGTGGTCCTCCCCTAAAAGTTTTCCTTCAGACCTCCTGTTTTAGCTGACCATAGAACTGCACGCTTTGCCACCGTTAACCAGTGCTAAGGTACTTGTGCTCTTTTTTCTAAAACATGCTAACATTGGCTTGTGCCCAATTTGCATTTTTTATTTACTTATAAGTCCTCAAGGCCTGTATATCAAATGCTACCAGTGGGCCTGCAGCATCGATTGTGCTACCCACTTGATTAGCCCTTTGAATATGCCTCAGGCCTGTCATTGCAGACCCTGTGTGTGTAGCTTTAACCTGCCATGTCGACCTGGCAAAATAAACCTTTTGTTAGGCCCAAATCTTCCTTTTTAACACATATAAGTCACTCCAAATGTAGGTCCTAAACCTCCCTAAGGCCAGGGTGCAGTATATTTAAAATGTTGGACATGTACTTTTAAGTTTTAAATGTCCTGGTAGTGAAAACTCCTAAATGTACTTTTCACAACTGCGAAGCACATCTCTAGCATAGGATAACATTGTAGCTGCCTTATTAAAAAAAAAAAATCCAACATTTGAATTGATTATTTTACTGTACAAATGGACATGACCCCTCATTCATAGTCTCCCTTCAGCATACCAATATCTGCTAGAATAAAATGACTCAGAGACAGTAGCAGTAGTGACTCCATCAATTCCGGGTGGTGATCCTTGTCGATGGCTGTATCGAGGCTTTTTGGTCTTCTCAGTATATCCTTTTCCCTCCCCTCCCTGCATATTTAACTCTCCCTGACTTAAAAACAAAAGTGTCCCAAAACATTAAGAAAGAAGGGAATAGTAAGAAAGATACAAAAACAAAATGTAAAAGTAGTAAATCGCTTATGCTCAGTAACACCCTGTCTTGTCCACCATGCCTCATCTCTACTTATTATCATGGAGGGAATTTGGACTAGCATTGTAGCCACTACGTGGAGTCCTCCTGTGTTTGAAGAAACAAGACTCTAAAATTGAAATAAGTGTGGTGCTTTTGTCCTCTGGAAACATTTAATTAGTGGCAGGCCCTTAGAGAGAAATGACACCAAGGGACCCCACACTTATTCAAACTTTTGAAGTCATCTCTAATTATGTCGGCCATCCTTTCCATGGTCAATGCCTGCCATAGACATGAGTGCCATTGCGTGATGGAGGGGGCCTCTGACTTTATCCAAGAAGCCGCTATTTCCAGCTTAGCAGGTCCCAGACATAGCCACATTATAGCCTTATCACTTTTGGACTGATACTGCAGTTTGTCATCACAGAGCCCCAGGAGAATACACCATGGAGCGTCTGAATGGGGTAGCACAAGATCTCTTTGAACTGCGCCAGAAGCTCTGCCCCAAAAATCTTGATGGATGGGCAGTCCCACCAGATATGGTGGAAATCACCCGCCAAACCACATCCCCTACAACAGAGAGCCGACGTCTCTGGAAAGATTTTTTTCAATTTTGTTCGGTAAAGGTACCCGTCGTATAATATTTTATAATGAGCCTCCCGCATACCCATAGAGTGATTAAACTTAGTGAAATCACTCCACACGTTCCTCCAGTCCCTTTCACACACCTCTTTTCCCAGGACATTCTCCTAGAAGGCTAAGTGTCTTGGCTGATGTGCATGCTGGGTTATGAGGAGAAGGTTGTAAAGGAATGTGATAGTACCCCTAGACGTCCCCACTGATCTTACAAATTGCTCGATGGGAGTTGGACTCCTCGTCGCTGCCTCTCTAATATCGGGAGTCAGTGCCCAATGTTTCAGTTGTAAATAATTAAAAAGTTCTGTAGCTGGCAGGTTAAAAACACATCTGCAATTTTGAAACAACAGGATATCTCTGTTGTGGAATAAGTCTGCTAGCGTGAGGCACCCTCCCTCCCTCCAAGCGTCGAATGGGCCCGAATCCATTCCTGGAGGAAATGCCAGGTTGAAGTAAATACGAGTGTGTGGGGAGGAAAAAGTCTTCCATCCTGCCCTCTTACCCTGTCCAAGGTTCTGAGAGTCATCTTCGTGGGGGTCCTCAGATAGGCATTGGTAGGCCGATGTTCTTTTGGTTTCCACAAAATGTCCCATATAACTCATCCTACTATCGCCCAGTCCACATGTAACCAGTGTTTATTTGATTCCTGCAGTGACCACTCTGTAATGACCCTCAACTGTGCTGTCTGATAATAGAGGTGGAAGTTGGGTAGTGCCAATCTCCCCTCCCTCTTTGAGCGTTGTAGTATTCTCTGAGGAGGTCGCGCCCTACCATCTTTCCAGTGGAATCTGAGACAGAGAGATCCAGTGGTTGAGAAAAATTCTCCGTTGACCTCTATAGGCTGGGCTTGAAACAGGTATAAGAACTTTGGCAGTACTGTCATTTTGAGTGCATGTAGTCTTCCCAGCCAGGAGAGATACATCGGGGACCATCGTTTAAGATCTATTCTCATCTGTTGCATTAAAGGGGGGAAATTTGCCTGGTATAGTGCCGATAGACTAGGTGTGATTTTATACTTAGGTAGGTAGCCTCCTGAAATGGAGTGTCCCCAAACGATTCTCCTAATTTCTGCTGCTGGTATGGTTAGATTCAGCAGGTAGGATTTAGTGACGTTAATGCGTAGACCCGCTAGAGTTTCAAAATTCTTCAATTCCATCAGGAAAGCTGCTGCTGAGCTAAATGGGGATGTCAGGGTGAGCAAGACATCATCGGCAAATAACAATATTTTGTGTTCTGTCTCCCCGGCCTTTGATTTCCGGTGTCGCTCTTATTTTCCCCGCAAGAGGTTCTATACTAAGGGCAAAAAGTAGCAGGGAAAGAGGGCACCCCTGCCTCGTACCTCTGTCTACATACAAGGGTTTGGATTGCACGCCATTGATCATTACTCTTGAGTGGGGTTACTCATAGTTGGATCGGACCATTGCAATAAAAGCTTCACAAAATCCGATCCTTCTCAGGGTGTGGAACATAAAGGTCCAGTCCACTCAATCAAATGCCTTTTCGGCGTCAAGCCCCAGTTGGACTGCTGGTATCCCATTTTTAGTTGATTTCTGAATCAGATGGAGCACTCTCCTGATGTTGTTGTGGGTTTGTCGACCCTTAATAAACCCAGACTGATCCGGGTGGATCAGATCAGGCAATAGATCCTCCAGTCGTGTGGGTTTTTTAATACATCGTAGTGTCTAGATTAAGGACCACTATCTGTCTGAATGAACTACAGACTTGGGGGTTCTTTCCTGGCTTATGAATAACTGATGCCAGGGTCTTACTCATTGAGTGTGTCACAGCTTTCATCTTTGCTACATGGTTAAAAAGCATTGTTAAGTGGGGAACCAGAGCAGAACTGTAGGTACTGTAAAACTGAGCCGTTAGTCCGTCTGGCCCAGGCGCTTAATGGAGTTTTAGACCTCCCATCACCTGGCGCACCTCATCTTGTTATAGGATCCCTTAGCAGATCATTATGTAACGTCAATTCTTGGGGGAGTACTATAGACTGCAGACAGCTCAGCTGTACCGCCTCGTCTGTTTGTTCTGCTGTATACAGCGATTCATAAAAATGCTTTGAATTCCTCTGCCTTCCCTTCTTCCATGACTAAAAGTCCCCCCCAGTCCCCATTATACCTCCTATATATTTCCTTTCCTGCTTAATTCAAAGCTGCCTTGCTAAGTGCGCCCCCACTTTGTTCCCCTCTTCATTTGCCGTATGTTTTAGTTTTAACAAAGTAAACCCTGCTCTACTAGTGTAGATTGCATTTAGTTTCCCCTTTAATGAGGCTAACTGTCTCCAGAGCGATAGAGTTTGGGTTGTTTTATTTTTCAATTCCTCTTCTAATTGTCGTCTGTCTCGAGTTCTCTGTGTATTTAGCTGGGACATTATTTGTATACATTTACCTCGTATCACATCGTTGAAGGCATCCCAGTTGTTTAGAGGGTTGGTATCATTGGGGCAGTTTAACTGAAAGTACTCTTGGATCGTTTTCCGGAGCTCTTCCCGTTGGAGTCTGTCTCTACCAGTGGCCTGGGGAAACCACCTCCCTCTCTTGGGGATCGGCAAGTACCACTTCAACTCTGTCAATACTGGGTCATGATCTGATAGTGCGATGGGGTATATGAGCACTGATAATTTTACTAATAGAAATATTATCTAATCTGGAGTAGCATTGTTGGGTATGGGAGTAGAAAGTGTAATTCCTCTCATTGGGATGTATGGCCCTCCATGCGTCTACTAGTCCTAAGTCGTGTATTGCTGCTTTCAGGCTTTTCGGAAAACAGCCAGTTATGGATCTGTGCAGATGGGTGCTATCAATGCTGGAGTGCCGTGCCAGATTGAAGTCGCCCATTAAAATGATGTCCCCTTCTGCAAACCCACCCAGGGCGTTCTAGTAGAGAGTGAAGGAAGGTTCCTTGATTGGTGTTTGAAGCATAGACTGAGATAAAGGTGCACCTCTTTCCCCTGAGCCGACCCCTGACCATTACCCATCGGCCTTCCATGTCTGTTTTGTAGCTTTTCGATTGAAAGTTTACGTCGGCATGAAATAACAGCACCACTCCATTGTGTTTGGTTGAAGCGGAGGATTGAAAGATCTGGGGACATCGCTTATATTTAAATCTGTGATCTTCCTCTGGTTTGAGATGGGTCTCTTGTATTGCTATGACATCAAAATGAGAGTCTAGTAGATACTTCCAGATTTTATGGCATTTGAATGGGGAATTGAGTCCCTGAACATTCCAGGACAATGTAACAATCACGTCTTTAATCTAATGTGAGTCACTCTCAGACCTACCACAACCCTGGCACACCCTTTTCCTCTCTTCCCCTCCCTCCTCCAGCCACTCGTTTGTACCCTTTTTGTAGTCCACTTAACTTGCCTAAACATTCTGACCTCCTGATGGACCTTGATCTCATTCTCTGTGTTTACTGAGTAGAACATTAAAAAAAACTAACATCCCCAGAAAACAACTGTGGAACCCTCCCTTCTGTACTCTCAGAACTAGATATCAACATTAACATACTATGAGGCGATCAAAATATATTTTGGGCAGGTGTTTACCTCATTCCAGCTGTACAGGTGTTTTACTCAGAGGATATCTCTGTCTGAAAAATGCAGTTTAGTCACCATAGGATCCAATGTCCTTCAGCCCCATGTTAGCGTCTCTTGTTTAGCTGTGCGGGTCTCACGGAGAGCCAGGCACCTTCTCCCTGGCAGCCTAAGGTGTTTCGTATCTAAGAGTCTTGGGATGTTACTGATTGCTGCCTCTCCTGGGGTGGGATCCCCAGCACATTCATTACCTCTGTTAGATCCGACAGATGATGATTTTTATTATGATACTCGAAAGCTAGGCCGATCGATATCTGATGCGCTCTTTATTTAGTTTTTCTGTCACTGGGCGTAACATTTGACTTCAGACGAGTGTGGCCTGGGCCAGATCTTGATAGAGTGCAGGTGGCCCCTTGAAAGGACATCTTGTCCCTTTTTCTTGCTGCTTGGAGTATGGCTTCTTTGACTTTAAAGGAGTATAGTTTGACCAAGATATCCCTTGGTCGCTTTTTCTCTCACGTTAGGGGCCATTCCCTTCTGCGCACTCTTTCCACCTTGACTTTCATCTGCGATTCTCCAATTAGTTCTCTGAATAGACCCACGACAAAGGACTCCAGGTCAGGGCTCTCCAAATCTTCATTTTTCAAGATGGTCGCTTGCAGTTGGGCCTTGAGTTTTTTCACTTGTTCCTCAGTTTGTCGCGTGAGTTATGCCAAATCCATCGTTTTTGTTTCATGGTCTATTGTTCTCACTCCCACTGAATCAACATCTTGCTGGAGTGTCATCAAACGCCCATTTAGTTCTGTTTTAAGTGCCTCCAGGAAGATGTGAGATCGGTCTTAAGCTCCTTTCGTAACTTGTGTTTGAATTCTAGTAGGGAAGCCAGGAGTTCTTCTTTTATTAGTGCCATTCCTGTCTTCTTCTCTGGTTCCCCTATGTGCTCTTGTTCGTCTGTCTTGGCAAAGTAGCTAGAGACCCTGTTAGGTTGTAGGTGGGATTTGTTTGGCTGCATCAAGAGAATCCCCTGTGGCAACGATCAGTTGAATTTTGTCCCGCACCACCTCCACTTTTTTTTATAGAGTATGATGTAGTGCGAACTAGACCTGAAGATATCAGGTATCAGAGCGCTTTACATGAGCACCAGTTTTGTTACAGAAGGACATTTTAATTTTTTTTGTTAGGCACGAGGAGATTAAGTGATTTGCCCAAAATCACAGGATGTTGAGCGTTGATGCAGAGACTCGAATCCGGTTCCCCAGCTTCGAGGTCAACAGCTCTACCCGTAAGGCTACATCCTCTCCACTTTGATTAGCCCTGCTACTGGGGGGCTCACCTAGAGTGACCACCCCCGGCGTGGTCTACACACCACGAGTGACCCTTTGTACCTCTCCGTTGATCCAGTCTCTGGTGCTCTCCCCTCTCTCTTTCCCAATAATTTTAGCACTTCCGGGATAATCTCAAGGGGCTCTATATCTTTCTGTTGTGTCTGATGTAGCATCTCCTGGAAGCCACTATTGATTTCCTTCTCTCCAGGTGGTCCCTTCTCCTCCCTCATCCTGTTCTGTGTTTCTCCCCAGAATAATATCATGGCACAATTTTGGAATCAGGCAGTCGTCTTTAAATACTGTGACTGCCCGTCTACTTCTTAATCCTTGGCTGGGTTCTGTGTTTGTAGGTTATTTAGGGAGGCACATAGCATGCTAGCTGGGGTCACTCCACCCCTTCTACGGTATTAAAGTAATTCAACTGCCGGCCTCTGTCCACTCTGCCACCATGTCAGAGTCAGGCAACAGCCCTGCGGTCCCGATATCAGCAAACGATTTCTAATCAGCTCTGCACCCACTGCCGCTCCTCACCTTTCCCACTCCACAGCCTGCCGCCCTTCATTTCCTTCACTTGCAGCAAGTGGGCTGTCAGAAGAACATGCCTGCTGAAGATGCTTGTGGACTGCTTGGTGAGCCCTCCCGCTTCTCCTCTATGTGCTAACGCCCGCTTCTCCTCTGCACAACCGTCTGTGTTCCGTCTGGGCTCCGCTCGCTCTCCCGGGGCTCCGCTCTTTCCCTTAGCGCCAGTTACACTCTACCTTAACTCCGCTGCTCCTCCAGAATTCCTGGGTGCCGTTAGGGCTGGGCCTCATTCAAGCTGCCATGTTGCTCCTAGCCCTCTCCAGGCTAACCCACTTCATCAAGTGAGTTTCTTGCTTTTGGACCTATTCCTCCGTGGTCCCGGACTTTATCTGTTGGCCCCTGCCCCTAGGCACTGGGGGAAGCCACTGTTCAATGCCTCAGGCCCAACATTCGGTGTCGTTAGTGGAGGAGTCTCAGTGGATTACATCCACCCGGCCATCTTGGATGGCCATGTTCTCCCCCTTATTACATTTTATAAGTGTAATTTTCAAATGGGAAGAGATAACTGGTTCGTGTTTGGTGACTCTAGAACCCTAATTAAAAATCCTAACTTATGGTGAAGTCAGATTTTAAATTACAATTCTGAAAATGCTACTTTTAGAAAGTCTCCCAATAAAACTGCAATGTAGGGCAAGTCCAGATCATATGGATGAATTCCTCCCCCTGAGTGTGACATCTAGGGCAGCAGTCCTCTTGAGCGGGGTATAAAGTGTAAAGTATGCGGGGTTAAATATACCTGGTGTATGACATTGTAGTGGAGTAATTTAAAAAGAGCATTCGTGCTAACCTTACGAATCCCCTCATGTACCTTTCGCCATTCTGCCTCCGTCAGGGGCTCTTCCGGTGCATCATCCCATTTCTGCTGAAAGCGCAGCGACTCTCTTGGAAAATCATTTCTTACGGCTCTATATAAGAACGATATCAACCACCACCCCTGGGCCATTTCTAGCATAGTTTTAAGGATACTAGTAATGGGTGGCTAATCCGGAAAAGTCTGCCAGAGCTCTGGCTTGACCCTCGATATTTTGGCATATTGTAAAAATTGTCCCAAACCTAGGTCAAATTCAGTTTGCCCTTCTTCATGGGTTATGAAGCAGACATTATTATATAGATCTCCCATCAGTAGACTGCCCCCCTCCCTCCAGCGACTAACCGACATAGAATCCGTTATTGCTGCAAATGGACGAACCGCCCATAAAGGCATACCTGGTGCATATGGGGCATGTCGGACTATCCTACGTTATGCCTGCTCCCAGACAGTTGCCACATGTCGTATTATATAGGAATCCCTATCAGGGACCGAAGATCCCATCATTAATAATTCAGTCAGTGTCTCTCTCCCATATGTTCCGGCCCACAGATTTTTCTCCCAGTTATCTTCATCATCGAACCAGTGAACTGCATATTGTAATTGAGACGCCATATAGTACATGTCCAGCAGTGGGAGTTCTAAGCCACCACCCTCCCATGTCCTTTGTAATGTTGCTAGTCGGACTCTTCTTCGCTTTTTCCCCCACAAGAGTGTGCCAATGAGGGTGTCCAGAGTGATAAAAACCGATCTCGGTATCACATAAAAAGAGTGTTGTAGGAGATATAGAAACCAATTGGAGAATAATCATTTTAACAATTGCTTTGCGGCCCATAAGTGAGAGGGGTAAATCAGCCCAGAAACGTACTGAGCCCCGTAGCCCTTCAATGACACGGCCCATATTGGCTGCATAAAAGGCGTCTTCAGAAGAAGCCAGGCATATTCCCAGATATCGTTCCTCTTTAGCGGCCCAAGGGAGGTCTATAGTTGGTTGTACTTCCGGCTGGCAGGCGGCCATCCTACCTAATGGTATCGCTCTCGATTTACAGGGGTTAATACGCAGCCCCGGGATGTCCCCAAATTGCCTGAGTTCGCGTAGGAGCACCAGGATGGCTGTTCCTAGCTGACACTGATACAACAGCGTATCATCTGCATATAATGAAATTACATTATTGGTATTACCTAATTGTATCCCCCAAGTGCCCACGACTGCCCGTATGCAAACTGCAAATTGTTCCAAGGTGAACGCGAGAAGTAGGGGTGAAAGTGGGCATCCCTGCCTCGTTATTCTGCATAATTTTATCTGTCTTGACACGGTCCGGCCCAGTCGCACTCTGGCTGTTGGAGCTGCATAAAGCTGTTGTGTCCATTTAAGGTACCGTTCTCCAACCCACATATAAGGCCACTCCACAGAGTCGAATGCCTGCTCAATATCAAGGGATACCACTGCACTATCAGAGTCTGCTAGGCAGGGGGCATGCCAGACAAATGCCAGCCGTCGTAGATTATCGGTAGTATTCCATCCAGGGATAAACCACACCTGGTCTGTGTGAATCAAACATTTCATATAGGTGAGGAGGCGGTTAGCCATAATACAGCTCAGTATCTTGGCATCTATATTCAACAAGGAGATGGGCCTATAGGAGCTCGGCAGGTCAGGGTCTTTGGGCCATATGTAGGTAGCTAAATACCGGTCGGTAACGGCCGAAATTCGGTAAATATCCCGTTACCGACCGGTATTTAGTCAAGTGAGATGTAGGAGGCCAAAAACCAGTTTTCGGTAAATATGAATCGGTAAATACCCATTCATATTTTCCGACTTCTAAAATACCGATTCATATTTACCGAATACATATTTTCCGAATCGGTAAATATGAAGTGGTAAATATGAAGTGGTAAAACGGGAAAAGATATGTAGGTAAATTCGGTATTTAAGAAATCCATGAAATTCGGTAATTAAGAGTCGGTAATTAACACAGATTGAAAGCAGGTGGTAAGCATCAACAGTGCATATAAGCAATCCCAAAATGCAACAGCGTGGACAACATGGCCGCTCTGTATGTCATTGCAAGGCGCCTACGTCTACAGGCAGCAGGTCTGAGGATTTGGAGACGGGAGGAACGCATTTACAGACAGCGCATCACACTCTTTCAACAGACTGACGCAGAGATACATGAAAGGTACAGGCTACACCCACAAACCATCATGGACATGATAAGGGACCTGCACCCACTCCTGGACCAGCCAACAAGAAGGGCGCATGCCATACCACCACATGTGCAGGTTCTCTGCAGCCTACATCTACTCACATCTGGCAGTTACCAGGGGGTGATAGCTGCAGTGGGCGGTGTATCCCAGAGTTGCCTGTCCCGTTTCTTCAGGAAGTTCCTGGATGCCATCATGCAGAGAATGCACCACTACATCAGCTTCCCAAACACACAGGCTGAACTGCAGAAAACTAAAACTGACTTTTATCACATGGCACAGTTCCCCCATGTCATTGGCTGTATTGATGGCACACACATCCCAATCTGCCCACCAGCTGCCACTGAGCACATCTACAGGAACAGAAAGTACACCCACTCCATCAATGTGCAGGTAATCTGCGATGCAGGCAACATCCTCACTTATATTGTTGACAAGTTTCCTGGGAGCACCCACGACTCCTGCATCTTCCAGAACAGTGGGATCTACACACGACTGCTTGCCGGAGAATTTGGAGAAGGATACCTGCTAGGTAAGTAACAATGACGCTCCATAATACTTAGTGCAAATCATAGTGTATTGAGGCATGTGACTGATGGTTCCCTTTTACTCACCTAGGCGACAGTGCATATGCCGTGCGGTCATTCATCCTCACTCCCTACCTACACCCATCAACCCAGAGTGAGAGACGATATAATGTGGCACACAAATCTACACGCAATGTGGTGGAGCGCACGTTCGGACTATTGAAAAGCAGGTTCCGCTGCCTCCATAAAAGCGGAGGTACACGCCAGTACACACCCATCCTCTGCTGCAAGATAATTGCCACTTGTGCAATGCTGCACAACCTTGCCACGAAGAGAGGTACAGAGGTCGAAATTACATATATTGAGGACAATGATGATGAGTCTGCACAGCCAGAGGCCAACGCAGCAGGAGTGGCAACAGCAACAGATGGGAGAGTGAGACGGGCAGAGATCACATGCAACTATTTCTGAATGAGTAAGGGGACACAGCCAGTAGTTGGATGCCATAACGTAGTTTAATCAGGCAGCACAACGCCACAACACAAAGGGAAACCTTTTCCATCAACATTGAGAAATAAACATATGTCAGTCAAGGGTTACTTCACCCAATAGTGTCTTTGTTTTTCGTGACGCATTAGTGTTTGCGCCCACGCGCACCAGTGCGGGATGGCATTGAGTGAGCGTCTTCACTGGCTGTGGGACCAGTGGCACCACCTTGCCGCCTGCTGCTCCGACGTGTGTCTGGGACAGGGGGGGTTATGCTGCTCCTGCTGGTCGTGTCTTCGGTGTCCCCAGCATCCACAGCGCCAGTTGTTGCAGACTGGCTGGTGAGCAGCACTTCTAGTGCACTCGTGAACCTCACCATCCCCCTTGACACATCTGTGCTGTAGTGCGAAAGGCCCTCCGGCATCGCCACAGAGCGCCTGCAGAGCAGCGAAGTGGCAGTTGCCAGCCGGTTCACTGCCCTTGAGTTCTGATCCTTTCTCTGATGTCCCCTGCGCCGTGCTGCCCTGTCCTCATCATACTTTGAGCACAGCAGCATGATGGACTGGGACATGTCCCGCATGCCCGCTGCCATCTCAGCCATTCCCCCTGCCATGGCGCTGATGCCCTTGTCAATGTTAACAAATGTCTCATTGAGGCCACGCCTTTGGCACTGTATGGACACCATTGCCTTTGCCTGGATGCGTTGGATTTTCACCATGGTGGCCTCAAGCCCTGAGGAGACTCTATGGCCAAGCCCTAGGGGAGGTGGACTCTGCGGCCGAGCCCTGCGGCGCCGTCTGCCACCTGTGTGTGCTCCCTCAGTCGGAAGGCACACTGGCATGGGTTACATCCAGGGGTACAGTGGACGTTTCCGCCCCCCTCGAGTCTTCAGAGGATGAGTCTGTTACATACAACCTGGCAGCAGCACGCCTCCTCGACCTGTGCAATGCAGGTGGTGAAGATGGTGGTGACACCTGCAGGAGTGGGGATGCTGGCTGGAGTGGCGATGCTGGCTGGGGTGGTGTGACTGCCTGTGGTGCCGTTCCCTGGCCAGAACTGGTGGTGGCCTTCTCCGCGCTGTCTTTGTGGTGTGCCCTCACTCCCTTGTCATGAGCAGTTCTGTGCGCAGTAGTGCCTGTGGACAGAAATGCAACATCAGCTAAGTGTACCTGAAGCATAGATTTGCTGCCATGACAATACATTTTTTAAACAGTATCTCAATGTCCTCTGCCTGCTTCTCGCTACTGTGTGTTACATGCCTTGTTAATCTGTGCTAATCGTATCATGTTTGGCCTTTCAGGGACTACATCTCCCATGATGCATTGCTAGCATGCACTAAGACCTGTACTGGAGTGGGATTCTCATTGCACATTTGGGGAGTTGGGATAGGGGTAGGGGGGGGGACACATTGCTGTGCAAGCGTCTTACCTTGTTTCAAGGGACCTCTGCCGGAGCTGTCAGCGTCCCCAATCCCAACGATGCTTTCTGGCTCAATGGTGGTCTCCACAAGCTCCTCCAGTTCTGTCAGGGCTGGTGCCCTGTTGCGTCCACCTTCTGTCCGGCTGGCCTCTTTTTTCAATTCTGCCACCTTCCTCTTCGTGATGATACGGATGTCGTACCACTGCTTCTTGAGGACATCAATGTCCCGGGGGGTCACTCCCATGGCATTCACCTGTGCCTGGATTCCAAGCCAGATCTTCTGTTTCTCTGACTCTTGCAGTGACTGTTTGCCAAAAAGCTTCTGGTGCTGCTTCACAACCTCCTCCACCAGTACCTGCAGCTCCTTTTGGCTGAATTTCAGCGTTCTCTTCCTCTCCCCTCCATCCCTCTCTGTGTCCTGGCTGGCCATTGTTGCAGTTTCCAGGGCTGAATCAGGCAGTTGATCTGTTCCTCTCCTCTGCACTCCCAGCCTCTCCAGAGTCTGTGGATTGTGTGCACCTGCCTGGGTGTGGCCACTTCCTGGTTGGGTGGGGTTTAGGTAGCACACGATTGGCTGATTGATCAAGTCATGTGTATTTGAATTACCGATTCGGTAAATACCGATTCGGTAAATACCACTTCGGTATTTACCGATTCGGTAAATTCTGATTCATGATTACCAAATATTACCGAATCGGTAATGTTTACAGAATGTTTACCTACATATAATTTACCAATTCTTAAATACCAATTCGGTAAAATTCGGTATTTATGAATCGGTAAAATAAAATTACCTACATATGGCCCTTTGTCTTTTTTGGGAATCATAGCCACTAGTGCTTCGCTCATTATAAACTGCAAGTAGTCTATCCACTAAGAGCGGCACAAAACTCTTATAAAACTCCGCCGAGAGTCACCCAATCCCGGACTCTTCACCGGTTTAAGGCGTCTGATAGCCCCAAGAATTTCTTCCTTCGTGATTGGAGAGCCCAGCACCTCCTGCTCGTCTTTGGTGACAGAGGACAATTGTACCGTGTCTAAATAGTCTGTCAATTGGCTCAACCCCAGATCTACCCGGTTAGTATAGAAATTTTCTAAATGTGTCAACAGAGTGTCTGCTATGATCCTCTGTGTGTATTGTAGTGTTCTATCCTTGGTACGTATCTGCAGTATAGGAGTAACTGGTGTCCCTTGTCTTACAAGGCGTGCCAGCCTTTTATCCCCCTCCCTATATAGTCATTGACGATAAGTTATATAGACATATTTCTCAAGTATGCACAGGTCCGTCATGAGTGCTTCCTTAGCGTCAGTCCACTTTTTCAGTTTCTGGGGGTCTGTGCCTAGATCCGTCTGCAATTTCCCCAGTCTAGATTTGTGAAGAGCAACATCTTTTTCCAATTGGGTCCGCACCCCATAAACAGTTTTTATACAAACGCCTCTAACAACAACTTTCATAGCTTCCCCTTCAGTAGCCCGGCTGGAGGCTGTCTCCCAATTTTCTCAAAAATAATTATTCAATTCGGCCATTACCGTGGCCAGAAATGGAGGATCAGTTAACGCCTCCGTTTTCAAGCGGCATAATGGTATCTGAGATCTAATCCTATTAGTCCACTTCTCCACTAAGACCGGGGAATGGTCTGACAAATACCTCGTTTGATACCTTATACCCCCAACCAGGGGATCCAGCTCAGGGGATAAGAACCAGTAATCAAATCTACTGGAAGTGCCCGTAACAGGAGAACTGACTCATGAGGGGGAAGCGTTTTTGCCATACATACCGGAGTTGTAAGCCTTGCAATATAGGATGGAGTGCCAATGTCATCCTTAGTTTTATGTGCAGTTTGGAGGGTTCCATATCAAGCGCACCATCCAACACACAGTTAAAGTCCCCAGTAAATAGTATTGGAGCCCCAAGATATGGAGAAGCCGCATCTAAAAGATCACTAAAAAAAGAGGAGCTATCATCATTCGGGGCATGCACATTTATAATGCAGATTTCGGAACCATCAAGCCTCCCATGCAGTACAACATACTGGCCATCCATATCAACCAAGTGATGTAAGTGTTGGAACGGGGCTGCCGGTGCTACCCATTTGATCGCACCCTTGGCAAACCCAGAGTAAGAGGTGGCATAAATCTGCCCTCGCCACCTTTTCTTCAAACATTTTATGGAATCACCCCAGACATGGGTTTCTTGAAGGCACAGCACCGACACCTTGTATCTTTTCAGGTAAGCAAAGATTTGTCTACGTTTCTCAAATGTAGCAATACCACATACATTCCAAGTAAGTAATTTAGTCATAGTGGACACCATAGCATTCTTCCCTCAACACTCCTCCCAGAAGAGTCCCGCCCATTTCTCAAGACATTAAGTGGTGTCCCCTGGTCCTGCAACCTCTGGCAGTTCACAAAGTACCCCACATGAAGGAAGGCCCAGTCCCAACAAAGAATTACTCCAACAATACCCCTCCCCTTGGGCACCATCGCATTTCCCTCCCTGGCAAAACCACGCTCAGTGAGGGCATGTAGACGACGCCCCATTTCCCTTTAGTAAACTCTGCAAATTCAAAATAATACAACTACCTGGCTTGCTAGGCGTGAACGTAGAGGGTACCAAGCAGGGTCCTTGAGAGCTGTGTGCATCCAGCCAGTCGGCCGCTTCTCCTGCTGTAAAGAAAAAAAAGACCCTTTCCATTGTGCCCTACTCTCAGTTTGGCCAGACAGAAAAGGTTATATTTCCGATTTAAGTCACACAGGTGCCGCTTCACAGCAAAAAAGGAGCGTCTTTGTTCTTGAACCCGTTAAGTATAATCGGGGAATATTGCAATTTGATGTCCCTCAAAAAGAAGTTGCCTCTCTGTGTGCGCTAGTTGTAGTAGGGGATCCCTATCCCGGAAATTGAGAAAATGGGATATGATGGCTCTGGGAGGGTGAGCGCCATGTGTGCTCTCTCCACTGTAAAGAACTTCGAAAGCCCCCGGGGGGTCGAGATCTCCATCAGCCACTTCTAGAGGAATAATTCCGCCGATGGCCCCACCGCCTTTTCTGGAAAGCCAGTGAAGCGAAGATTGTTCCGCCGGGAACGTTCCTCTGCGTCTTTGGCCCGTTCATCTAGGTGCACTAGTTTTTTCTGAAGGGTAACCACAGTGTTGCGTAGACTGTGTAGTTCTGTTTGCATCGTGTCTACTGTTTGTTCTGTGGTGGTAACCCTATCTGAGATTTTCCGAAAGTCACAACGGAGTAAATTGACGTCGATGGTGACCGCTTCAATTCTCTTTTTCAATTAACTGCTTGTATCATGGATAGCGGTAAGTATTCCTGCGATATATGGGGGTCTATCCGCTGCTGGCGGGGGATCAGTCGTTTCCGCGGGCTGCGGCATCGCCGAGGCTCCCTGTTTCCCATTAAGCTGCTGAGCGTAGTTTGATATTTTATTGGATTGGGCCATCTTGCTACCTTTATCCTTTGCTATCATATGAATGGGTGTATAGGTCGGAATGACAAAGGGTACAATCTCAGTGTCCACTTCTCCAATGTGGTTTGGTGAGATACCCCAGGGCAGCAAGCACCACCAGCTGAGTGTCCTCGGTCCTCAGCACCTCCCCAGGCACTGCATCACAGTGCATCCCAACCGGTGCAGTGCAGTCTCAGTAGTACCTCCCGTTACAAATGGGAAGCAGCAGCCAGGGCCCCAACAGCAGTGTGAATCCTCCACTCAAGCACAGGCCCGGGCACTACCAGCCCTCTGTTTTAAGTGAGACCCTTACAGCTGAGTCTCAGCACCTCACCCATTCACAGTATTGCAAAGTCCCAGTACACCAAGAAATCAAATAGAGTGGATTCAGACCTGGATCATGGAGGCCCAAGGTCCCTAAATGCATCCTTCAGCTCTGCAGGCATCCCCCACCCATGTAGAATAGCGGCTCGGGTCCGGCCCGCAGAGCAGGCATCTCCTACGCAGCGCGGGTAGTAAGCTGTCAGACAGCGGACCTCCAGGCACACTGCAGACTCAATCCGGCGGCCCGGATACATGCCTCAATGTACCAGCAGGATTTGGAGAGCCCACAACACCGCTCCATGACACAAATCCAGCCCCGTATGGCAGCAGATGTAGCGGGGTGGCGCCACCCCCTCCAGATGGTGGGACCACGCAGCAAAGGCCGGAGTCCAGGCGCAGACTGCACTGGGTTCCGCGTCTACGTACCGGCCTGCACGCACCCCCCACCCAGCAGCCAAACAATCATCGGGGGAAGGTAGTGGCACCCCTCTGGTCCCCCTGCGCAGCAGTCTCAGCAGGATGGTCAGCTCCGCAGTCTCCAGACGCTGGATCCAGCCGCACACGCCGTAGCGGGAAGTCCTGGAAAATGGCCGGCGGCTCCGACAGTCCTCTAAACCAGTCCGCAATGCACCATCACACAGGGTCCTCAGCCACCAAAACAGGTATTCGTTATGCAGAGAGGGGGACTCAGACTTCGGGTGCGTCCAAACAATTAAGGTTCCTACGCCAGGATGGTAATCGGATGGTCGGATGATGGGAGCTCTTCACAGGCACGTCTACTCCGCCATCTTACTTGGCCACGCCCCGCGAAATATTATCCTTATATGCTGGTGAGCATGTATTAGTCTCAGCATGGACCTGAACCTATGACCCTCAGATCTTGTAGCAATCCTTGCAGCCTGTATAGACCAAGCTATCATTTCTGATCATCAGACGCCTCGGCGCATTGCAAGCTGGGGTTCCAGCACAACTTTTCAGTAAAAAATATGTGTGCCTGTGTATGGGCGGCGGCGACTAGTACTAGGCAGTCGCCAGTCAGGCAGAGCATCTCATCATTCTTTCATGATCATTGAATCTTGTGTTGCGGAGCCGCTGGGCCAGAGCTACTACCACACGGTGACATGACCTGCTGATGACCGTCAGGCCTGGGCTTGCTGCCATCCTAAGCCTGCCTGCCTCACCTGGTACTGTTGCCAGTACTTGCTACTGCTGCCAGTCCTCAACGTAGTCATTGGGTCGCGCTGGCTGGCACTCAATGGCCGTTGAATGATGACTTGGTGGTGAGGTGCGGCTGTACGGGTATGCTGGGGTGTGGCAATGCGCAATTTGAAAAATCTGCACAGGCTGCCTACTGCCGGACAGCCCCAATCCCCGCAGAACCAAAATCCAGCCCAAATCACCGTTCCGCCCACTGGTCCAGCAACACTAAACTAAGGGCTGTGGCTGTCATGCCATCAACATATCGGGAGATGGACGAGCAGACAGTACTGCGGACGAGAAGTTGTTGAAGTTGCACAACACTTTGCCACTGCCAAGGCCAGTAGTTAGGTAAATTAATATAAAAATCAATGACATACAGCAATGCGTGTAGACCTGGCCCTGATAATTAAGTGCCGTTGCTAAGCACCGAAAAGCACGGGCACAAATTAAGCACTGCCTAAACGCCATCCAACCCTGACCCCTCACAACCCTTAAACACCAATAATCCCTGCCCCATAAAAACCTCTCACCACTCCAAAATTACACCCACACCTGAACCCTAAAAGGCCTTTCCACCCTTAAACTTCACCCATCCCAGAAGCCCTAAACCAGCAGGCTTCATCTAAACTATACCCATTCACAAAGAATGTCTTTTGTTCGAAATTGGCTTTTGCAAGCTTAGTTTTTTAAGCTGTTAATACAATCGTTGCAGTGTGTCAGGGGTATTTATTTCAGTGCTTTACTTCAGGGGACAATATTTCAGATTTATATCTTTTACATCGTCAAACAAATATTGCAGATGCTTTTATTTAGCTATCCCCACACTACCCCTAAACACCATCCAAATTTGACACCTCACAACCCTTAAATGCCAAATATCTGTGCCCCATAAAAACCTCTCACCACACCTAAACAACACCCATGCGCAAATCCTAAAAGGCCTTCCTACCACTAAACTTCACCCATCCGAGAAAGCTAAAACCCCCCTTACTTCACCTAAACTACACCCATCCCTGACCCCAAAAGTAACTATTCCTAAACACTAAAAGATCTTTCAACCCCCAAATCCACCCATTTCTGAGCCATAAACCTTCCCTACCCCTAAACTTCACCCATCTCTGGCCCCTTGAAATCACCCACCATCCCCAAACCCCTGAATCCTGAAAAAAAAAACGTAACCACCCTTAAACACCACCCATTCATGACCACTAAAAACCTCTCTCAACCCCGGAACTTTACTCATCACTGAGTTCTACATCTAACCTCCCATCCTGGAATCCTTAAAAACCATCACCACCCTAAACTCCACCCAATCCTGAACCCTAAAAAATCTTCACCACTCCTAACCTCTACCCATCACTGAGACTTAAAAACCCTCACCAGCCCTAAACTCTGCCATCCATGAACCCTTGACATCCTTATAGTCCACCCAACCCTGAGCCCTAAAAAACACCTCATACCCTTATCTCCACTCATGCGTAGACCTTAAAAAAAACTGTCATCACCCCTAAAAACCAACCATTGCTGACCCCTGCTCACACACAAAGCATTACCCATCCCTGAACCCAAAAACCCCTCACTAGTCCAAAATTCCAGACAGGTTTATTGTGATTTTTGATTTTTCCTTTACATTATCTTCCCTTTAAAATGTTTCCTTTAATTTTCGATGTATTTGTATTACTTTAAAATTGTCCTTCCTTTGATTTCCTCTAGTATTGCTTCTCAGACTTCGTTTTCCCATTAATTCACATACATCACTGAAAAATATGTACGTCAAATCAAGTTGTGGTCAGGTAATGGGTAGTTTCCTAGTGATCTTTCAATGCCCAACGATAAGGCAGACGCATGTTTGCTGCAAGTTCACATGTCCCTAATCTCTTTGGCTCTATAATAAAAAAGTTGATTTTATTTTTAGCTCAGAAATATGGTTAATCCCCACTTTTGATGTCAGTACAGTTTGATGGGATTTAAACTACTTCATTTATAATTATTTTTCAACTGATTCTAAAAAGAATTACTATATCTGTTCTGTATTTTTATTGTTTCTATACTTATGAATTTGCTCTACTACCACTTTATGTTTTCTAACTGTCAGTGCTCTCATTTTTTTACAAAGATTATGTGGGAGAGAGGTAAAGATTAACATGCTATGCATCATTTCCCACTATGGTTGAATTCAGCTATTCACAAACAGAGATGAACAACAACTGAATCAAAACCCAGCAGGAGATAATAGGTGATGTAAGATCCAGGCAGACATAATGAAAATGATTTACATATATAAATAAAGTCTCCAGGCAAAGAAAATTCTGAAAAATAATACTAAATTAGTAACTGGTTTACACATGCTTTCTGGGCCATTTAATTAGTGTGTCTTCCCAGTGGTCATTGTGCTGCATTCATTTAATTCTGGCCACACTCACTGCCTAAATCTACAATTGACCTTTGGTTGTAATTCTTTAGACTTTCTCTTGCATGTAGTTGTTTGTCTTCTATATTAATTGGTTTCCTGCATGCCTTCCGTGTCACTTTATTTTTGTGCCTTTCCTGGTGCTGGAGGTATGGATCATAACTGAGCACTACAATCCAAACCGGTTGAACATAGAGGAAAATATCTAACAGGGACATTGGATTAGGATTTGAGAATTGGTGTTTATTTTTTGGATTCAGTTAAGTCTGGGATAAAAAAAAGTTGTTCTGCAAAACAACTTGGTATTATTAGAAGTCTATAGCACGATAAATGTATAGGTTGTCTATCCAATATTTGTCACAGTCTGGACTTTGCCTTGAAAAGTGGAACTTTATTTAGAGTTTGGAGGACAACATTCTCCATTACACATGTGGCTGATATCACATCCTCTGTATTACAGTACCATAGGTTATAATGTATGTGTAATACAACAGATGGGATATCTGGCCAGTTTGCAGTGGCGGCTGGTACATGTAAGAGCATTGTGGCAGTGGGGCGGGGCGTGGGTGGAAAGTCAACAGACGACAGGTTAGTAAAAATGTAGTTTAAAAAATAAATAAAACCACTTACCTTATCGCAGACGAAATAAGGCCCTTAGTCTTTTTTTGAAGCAACATTCTCTAACATCCTACTCTTTCTCATCATTCTCAAGTTGGCATATACTACTATTTGCAATGCCACTGGGAGTATAAAATGTTTAAGGGTTGAGCAGGCACAGATGTTGTACTAGAGTATCACTTGAACAAGCTTAACATCTGTTCACAAGTAAGTTTCTCTGAGAGTTCAGAGTGTCCTTATAGTTATCAGTAGTATAGAGCATGTCTAACCAACAGTTCAGACATTGCCATATGCAAATCAGTGTGACCATGTACCTCATGGGAACAGTCCAGCCCTAACTGCCAAGCCATGTCTTCCCGGGACCGGAAACAAGCATCCTGGGACCCCGGACATGGATTGGCAGTTCGGGCTGGAATGTTCCCATGAGGCACAGGATCAGACTGATTTGCATATGGCCATGTCTGAACTGGGGTGGCGGAGTGAGCTAAAGAATGATGATGGATTAAACCCAGATCAGTTGACTGGGGGTGAGTGCTTGCAATGTTCAACACTCTGGCCATCATCCCCTTTGGTTTTGCTTCTAGGAGATATCCCTTATGCTTAATCTATGTGTGACTTTTGTTGGTAATTTGTTCATTTTTTGGTAATTTGGGAATGAGCTTGAAGTTTAATTTAACATATTCGATCACTTAACTTTTGTAGTTAGACAACACGTTAATCAATGTCTTGCAAATATACAAATGCATTTTTTTTTTTTAAAGGAGAAGTAATGTTCATGATGGAAACTGTGTGTAATGGGGATGTTGGTTGAATGGGATGTGACCCCCGATCAAGCCACAGCTACAGTCCCTGTCAGGGTGAACCACACAAGTTACTAAATTAACCTGTGCTTTACCCTCTGGTAGTTTCGCACAAAAGCAGTAGGGCTTAACTTAATGGCAATGTTTAAAGTAATTCTGCAGCACACAAACAGCGATAAAGGGAAATCACAACACAAAAAATCCCACACCAATTTAGAAACATAGAGTAAATTGCAATACATTATTTGACACACTAAAACGACAAAAATCCAATCAGTAGAACCGGAGTTATTAATTTTGAAAGTTTAAAGAAAAATATTGCACTTTGCAAACCAAAGCGCCAACCACGGATATCTAGCCACATGAAACCAGGTACAGTCTAAATAAATTCCTGACTACGATAAAGCACAAGTCTAGAAGTTTATTGTGCCTGGTCGGCACTAATCTTTGGACTTTGAAGAAGTTTCAAAGAAAAATGGTCTGAGAAGGTAAAGTTCAGCTGGGCAAGGCTGCAGGCGGTGTCCAAGGAGGAAGCGTCATCATCAGGGAGATGCTGGACAAAGTCCCAGTGAAGATTTCTGTGTTTGGACTTACTCTCTTTTTTGGAAGTCGAAAATCTCCAGCAGGACAAAGCTGAAGTCTGTAGCCGTCAAGAGTTCCAGAAGGCCAGTTACCGCCTTGCTGAAGGACCGCTGAAAAGGATTTGCTGTTGCAGAGAAGAATGTAGAGGGAGCTGATGCGAAGTCAGGCTGACTGGCGATGCACCTTGGGTGGATAGACGAGCAGTTAGGTCTCGATTTTCTCGCAATTCTCAGAGCAGTTTTTTGCCAAAAATATTAATAAGTTCCAAGGTTTGTATTTTGGCTATCTGGGCACCTTTAAAACAACAATAGGGGTGAGTGGAATTTTTTTTATTCCGCCAGCAGAATTGGGGAAATTTAATACATTCTTGTTACTCTTGTGATGCTGAATTACTAATAAATTCTGCTGGCCCGCCGGAGGAGTTGATCAGCACTGGCTACTTCTAAACCGGTAAGCAGCCTGCTGGTGATTTGCAAAATAAACTACGATTGTACATAACAAAGTGACTATTACTTGTATGCATTACAAGGCTGTTCCTCCATAAACATCACTCACCTCATCTGAAAACTGCTCTTGCATTTTTCTACTAAATGCAATTGTATTCTACGCTGGCAGAAGCAAAGCGATCTCCCTGAGTCTTAAGGTAGAGCACTGGGTGAGATGGGCAAGTGCAGGTCCGCTCTACTATACATACCACAGACTTGTGTCACTGTCATCAGGACATGCTCAAAACTATGTGTAGAAGAAACTCTCTGAACTGACCTTCCTGACCATTTCTGACAGAGTGAAGTAAGAATGTTTGTTTCTATCGAATTAGGACGTATATGGAAATATCATTATTTAATAATCTTCTTTAAGACACTTCATCATGAAGATATATAAAACATATGTATGCGGTAAAACATGTAAAAAACATTTACTGTGAAAAAGGGTTCAATAAAACAGGTGGAAAATGTTCTGTTTTTTTTTAAGCACACCTTCTGTGAACATACAGGCGAGTTTAGTATCGTTCAGTGCTGACAATAGCTCAATGAGTAGACAAAGTGCTACACGCAAGTGTTTGCTCCACCCCCTACAAGGATCTGGATCTGCCCATTTGCTATGTACACAAAGATCTGCTTCCGTCATCGGTGACAGCAAAGTACACCACCATCCAATCACTGTGGGCTCTGAACATCAGCAACCAATGGATGACACTTCTGTGCCAACCATGTTTTGACATTGCCAACCAGCTGGAGAATTTCCAGTTGTAATGCTGTGGCTTCCTGCAGATGGTGTGGGAGGCCTCGGGTTACTGCAATCTTCTGTGGCACCTCCGGTGGATCTCTGGGTTGACACCTAACCCCAATCTTGCAAGAACAGCTGCAGACATGTTCTGTATCTGGTGGCCAGAAGAATGGTGAGATACCGGGAAAAGCAGGGGTGTAGGACAGGGGGGGTCACAACCAACATTGACACAAGCACTAACTGCATGACCGACTCAGAGACAACATGAGGGCAACCAGTTGCTGATAGCACAGCAGGCACAATGAGAAACACTAACAGGACCAATAGCACACTGCTTTTATTAAGATGACTTTTTGACAGTTGTTGTTTTGTAAAATACAGCTGTGGGCTTGCAGGGTACTGAAGTTTGGCTTTCCCATGAAACTAGCGGTGGGCGGAAGTCAACAGAATCTCGCAGAGTTTTAGTTCAACTCCGCAAAATTCCACAGAGTAAAACTCCACAAGTTCCACCTACTACACACAACAACCAAGGGTCCAGAACTGGGGAGGGTCGTACCAGGGGGCTAGGACTCACTCAGGCTGGCTCCAGGTTTGGGTTCAAGATGGTTGGAGTCTTTTATGTCCCTGAGGCTAGCTAGCCCTTGGAGTCAATCTGGTATTTCTTGGTTCAGCAGCAGAATCTCAAACAGCAAGGCAGGTCTTTGGAGGTTCAAGGCAGGCATCAGGTGCACTCTTGTGGAATGCTGCACGAGACCACCAACAGATGTCTTGGCTGCCAACTCCAAAAGATTTACTAAGCTACCCGATTCCCCTGAGGGAGGCTATATAAGCTTCTCCTTACAGTTATTGTAGAGATCACTTTCACAATATTTCAGTTTTGAACTTACCGACCAAGGGGTTCTGGAACTTCACACAAATGTTGTATACTGAAGATGGTCTCACAGATATATTACAGAGACCAAACGGTCGATGTCTAACCAATTTTCCATTTCGTTTTTGTTAAATTCAGTTTGGGCGATCTAAATCATATGTATAGGACAGACTCAATATTGGACTTTAAGGAAATTGGTATTAATACGTTGATGACTAGTTAATTTTCACCAATTTCAACTGTAATATCTGTTATCTATGTATGTGCGAATGTCTTTAATGAACCCCTAGTTCTATGTATTTTGAAATATATTGAAGAAGAAGAAATAAGCCATGCTAATGGAATTTATTTAATCAAACAAATAAATGCATGTAATGTTCCAATTAATTTGCGATGTCCTGGTGAGACATCTTGTATAAGAGATAGACTGATACAAACTCTTTCGTGTGAAACAAACCTTGTAGGCACTCTTAGCTGTTTAACACTTTCTAAAAGTGCCATTTTCTTAATTGTAGCTTAAAATCCGACTTTACTATGAAGGAGAATTTTTTTATTACAATTTCTCACATTCCAAACATGAAATGCTTAACTGTTCCCAATCAAAGTTAGCATGTATTAAATGTAATAAGGCTATCCAGTGTAATCCTATTGGAGAGGTAGGCCTCACAGTAATTAAATACAAATTATGAGTTTTTCACTACCAGGACATGTGTCTATTAAAAGCACTAGTCCATTCTTTTAGTGACAATGCACCCTGCTCTACCTGTGTACTTAGAGCCTCCCTTATAAGTGATCTATATGCTATAAAGGGAGAGTTTAAGGCTTTGCAGGGGGGAGGGGTTATATTCCTTTGTTGAATTGGCAGCTTAAACTGCATTCAAGCAATAATGTCAGGCCTGGGACATGTTTTAAGGGGTTACTTCAGTGGGAGGCACAATGAGGTGCTGCAGGCCAAATATTAGCATTTAATGTATAGACCCTCAGTATATGGTGCAAGACGGCTTTTAGTAGATAAACTTTGGTTACTTAGAGCACCCAAATAGACTCTCCCATCACCTCCTAGCCACTTTGTCTCCTTCATTTCTCTGTGATTGTAACCTAGAGGGAACACCTAGCACTTTACTAAACTCCTTCATAAACACTTAAATAAATGAAAAATGTTTATATAACTACATAACTTGTGTGAGAATAGTGTGTTGGCAGCTGCCAAGCATATTAGCTGGAACAATGACCAAGAAAAGGAAACAGTAAACATTTTTTTGTGTCTGTCTTTGTAAGCCTCTGTGGCTGGGGTTCTAATGATATGTCCTAAACATTACCCAGGATTTATTTACTCAATCACAGACCTCCTTGTCTGACAGACCTAGTCATAGTTCACTAGCATATTGGATGTGTTAAAATGACATCAATATTACCAATTTCCCAGGATGTTTGAGCAAAGAAACACTTTATAGGAAAGCACTGCATATGGAAACAAAAAAGGGAAAAATGTCCAAGTGTACATGCTCTAAAGGTAAGAAAGTACACCGATATTATCGCTTTTCACAGAAGACAATGCTATTTAATGCCTCAGTTCATGTGTTCAGGCCCTAAAATGGTACTGGTAAATTTGGTTTCACAAAATTTGTCTATTTACCTTTTCAGTAAGTTCACATTGCAGGGTGTGAATATGAATAGACTTGACACAATATCCACAGTGACTGAGGTCCTAAAAGCTATTTCATTGTGTAGATTCAGGTCCATTTTCCCATTGGAGAGGCTCAGGAGTAATTCAAATATTTAATTTTATAACTCCGGGAAAATTCTACCAAAGTCCTTTGCAGGTATTTCCTACATAATTTTCGCATTTGAGTTTATGATGAATTTAGATTTTTCATACATTGAGTGGAAAAGTGTATTTAGAATAATGTACGTTAATGGGGGCGGACACAGCTCTGGCCGACGTCGCGACCATGCTCGGGGTTTTTCTCAGTACATGATTGTTGCAACGCCGCCGGTCCCTTGGGATGTCGGCTAAATGGCTGTGTAAGAGTGACCTCAACTGCCCGCGCGAGGAGCTGTGCCTTCGCGTTGAAGTGTGCCGGGAGGGCGACGCTACCTGTACTGTTCCTTTATGTTAATAAAGGTTTTTGAAACTAAAAAAAAAAAAAAAAAAAATGAATAACGTACGTTAAGCTGTCTGAGCTAGGGCTGGTTTGAAATCAGTTCTGTCACTCATCATATCTACAGAGCTGGAATACACATTTTTGGCTGGGAGAGATGACAACCCTACTTCAGAAGCAAAAGGCCTGTCTCTGAGCCAATGTAGGGTGGGATTGGTAACTGCTGACCACTTATCAGGATTAGCTATCTTAGAGTGGACAGAAACAGCTCTTAAAACCAGGGGTGCTTAAACAATTTTCAGAGTGGCGGTACTGCCATCATGGTTACATCACTGAAGTCATAGGGATTGTGAAAAATCGAGGTGTTTTCCAAAGGCAATTATAGCAAATGAGCTGGTGGTGCATTTTGTAGCAAATTGATTTTACAGATAGCACATTTTCAATTGAAATGGCAACAACTTTCACACTAACATGCAGTTTTACTGATAAAACCATAGTGCAAAAACCATAATGTGTGAAAATCAGGTTTCAGCATGTATTTATTATTTGCACATCACCAAGTAAAGGGGGTTAATTTCATTTGATCGTATTAAATCGTTATTTGCATCAAACTTCAGAATTACCAACAAAAAGTGCTTAATTTGTGCTTTTCTAAATGCTGATATACTTTGAAATATTTGTACAGTTATTTTACAGGTATTTAAATGTTGTTGTGCGGTAAAAATGCACCTATCAGCATTTCCTTTCATATGTCCCTTACCATAGCAGAATTTAACTTTACAAAATCCTCTAACTTAACAGTCCGAGAAAGAAAAGTAAACACCAGTCTCTATGTTAAAAGAAAAAGTAGCAATTTGTCAAAAGACATAGCCTGACATTTGACTTCTGTCATACAGCAAATGAGACAAGATAAAAACAAAATGTAAAAGCATCTTTATTGAAAGCATGATTATTTTGGGGTGCTGCAGCACACCAGCATCCCTACTGCCAGTGCCTACAGTTAAAACAAAGAACAGCCTTAGCATTACCTGGTTTGGCCCGGAGTTGCCACGGAGTGCTTCTCCTGTTCAATCCTAATATCCTTCAAGAAAACCAATGCTCTACTCGCAATGGGGTATAGAACCATTTTGGACCCTGTCAGGTGGGTGAGAGTTTATCGAGATAAGGGAGTAAACTAAGAAAATGAAGACAGACCTGTCTGGTGGCAGAAGGGTTCTGCCATATTGAAACAGGGGCTCTTGAGTAATTTTAAAGTAAGGCAAAGAGTAAGTTCTGCAAATGGAGATGGGGTAGTGTTAGAATGATTAGGATTGGGGAGCAGAATTTCTCCAAACACTGGTAAGTACAAAGGATACATCTGGCCCCTAAAACTACACTGCCTCAAAACACTTCTGGACCTGGGAAGGCTACTGCTTAGTAAGAAGGCCCTGCTAGAATAAAGACGCCTCCTGATTCCTGCTGGAAGATGATTCAAGGACGAATGTATGACGTTACAGCGCATACATTTCCAACGCATGCCTTTACAACACAGTTTTTACATCGCAACATCCTTTACAACGCATTCTTTTACATCGCATGCCATTACATCGCATTTTCAGAAACTACCTTTACAACGAATTCCATTACATCGCATTATACCTTTACAACGCATACCATTACAATGCATACCATTACATCGCATTTAAGGTAAGCGTTGGATAGTAGAGGGGTAATAATTACTATTCTAACTACAGTGAGTGCAACAGTAGTGTAAGTGTTGGATAGTAGAGGGGTAAAAATTACTATTCTAACTCCAGTGAATGCAACAGTAGTGTAAGTGTTGGATAGTGTAAGGGTGCTATGCGTTGTGATGTTATGCATTATAATGACTTGCGATGAAATGCCTGCGTTGTAGTGACATGCGTTGTAGTGACATGCGATGTAATGGCTGCGTAGTAATGACATGCGATGTAAAGGTTGTTGTGATGTAATGACGCTATGTAAAGGCAGTGCGATGTATTGACTGCGTTGTAAAGGTTGTTCCCCTCCAGGAGATCTGACTCCTGCTAGCGCCCAGGGTATGGAACTGCTGTCCAAATTTCAAGTGATTAGACTCTTGTTCGCTTGCTTTAGGGACTCAAAATGAGGTATTACTTCTGACTCCAAGAGGACCCAGCTGGCCACAGATGATTGGACCCTGCAGGAGATCTGGCTGGAGAGAAATCTGGTGCTTAGAAGCTTGCCTGAGCGAGCTCTTTGTGCCTTCAGAGGAGTGGCTGCCGCTATGGTTCTCTAAAGGCAGTGAATACTTGCTGAATACCCACCATTTTTCATGTGCCCCTGAGTAAACATTTTCATTTTACAAAAGCAAAGCAGGAGTTTGTTTCTTTAGAACAAAATGCTAATGACCCTGACACCCTAGATGTTTTCTTCAAGAGTGTGTGGGTCATTTACCTCTTTATCTCTTTTTTCTTCTCTTTTCTTCATCCTCTTTTCCTGAAGAGAAAAAAGTACATCACACCAACTACTCAAAATATGGTGGAAGGTCTGATGTCCTTACAATAGCGGCCCACTGGGCCGTCAGTGTAAGGTTTCCAGAAATTGGCTCGCCCAGTTCTAAACAGAGCGTGGAGACCATCAGTTTGCAGACTGGATAATCTGCTATGTTTGTGGGAGAGCACCCTATCTGCCACAGAATGTTGGGTATAAAACATATACATTGCGTCTCACTTTATTAATAAATCATAATCATGCTTTATTCACATAGATATGCCACACCCCACAGTGAAAACATTATGCAAAACTAACTACTCCTCAAATTTAGTTATGGTCAGCAGAGCCTCCATGATAAGCCAGTCAGCATGTTTACCTCGCAATGTACTAGCCGTGAAGAAACCGAGTTAATCCTGTAAACCTTCACAGCTCCAAGCCAGCAGAGAAAATGAAGGAAAGTTCCAGCTCTGCAAGGAGGGGAGTATGAGCACCTGACACTGAATCTCTAACTTCAAATATTGAATACGTTTGTCAAACTGATACACCTCGAAATTTGAGCAGGGATTGTTCATCCAGTACTACTCTGGATGGTGAAACGGACATCGTTAAAAGATGTGAAGCATGTGGCTCTTTGTAAGGACATCAGCTGGAACCTGGATGTCTGAGGTTTCTTCTGTCTAAATACAGGTGGCAAACTATTGGAAACCCAGGGAAGTTTGTGCAATGAGTAACTTAAATTTGAGATTCATGTTCAATAGCCAGCCTGGATTTGTGATTGCAATGCTCACTATTTATTAGTATGAATTTGGTCTTGGTGGTATTGACTTTCAGATAGTTGGTAGATGTTTAGGTTTAGAATGTGGTCAGACATTTGCAGAGGAAAGGAAGATGATCACTCATTGTGAAAGACTGCTGACAAGTCTAGGAGAAACAATGGGGTATGCTTCTATTGTCAGGGATTCACAGTTCATTAGAGGCCAGACTATTGTTATTTTATTCCTACATAGAAATCACACAATGTACTGTTAAGAATAAAGAAACTCTTGACGGCTGTTGCGCTGCTGGACTTCATGGTGATAGTCCATGCTAGGATTGTACCAGGGTTAGGAATATGCAAAACAGGGGAGAAACTGGAAAAATTGTTGAAGTCAAGGTGATATTTCCTTAGGAGGGGTATAATCTGTCAACTCTTCATCAACGTCAGGAATGTCACTGTTGGGAGTATCAAATTGATGATCTCAAGTATGAAATATGGATTAGATGATTGAGGTGGGAAGGAGGTTTGTGTCAGGTGAATCAGCCTTAAGAAGTTGAAGATACAGGGCATTCACTATAAATCAACATTTGCGAGTTGCACCTTTTAGACGATATCGCAAGGATGTATGTGAAGTTTGTCAATGTGGTTGTCTGCAATGACTATGTTTTTTGGATTGCATTGATTTTGTCTGCAATATACTGGGCAAAGTAAATGGATTCTTGCAAATGGTGGGTATGAGCGCAAGGGATAGGGAAGATTGATACAGTGCTTCACTGGCTTGTTGAATGTTTTGCTTCCACTGTTGGTCTTGAGTATATCTTTCACATGGTAGCTATGCTTCCTCAGAGATGGTGCGCAACCTGGGGGTAGTCTTTGACAACAATATTAGTCTAGAACCCAGGTGAATAGGACGGCTGGAACTTGTTTCTCCCTTAATTGAAGCGCTACAACAAATACTTCCAATGCTACCTGTCTCAGCCAGAACACTAGCAATAAGAAGTGTAATCCTGAGCCGTTTGAACTACTGTAAAGCTCGGCTGTTAGGTGCCCCAAATTTCCTGAATAAGAGACTCCAGAGAGTTCAGATAGTGGCTGCAAAACTAGCTTTAAAGAGACCATGTAGATCATCACATCAGTGGCTTTGAGAGAGCTTTATTGTCTCCCGATGAAGCAGAGGATTCAGTTTAAGTCACTCTGTATTGTGTTTAAGGCATTGCATAGTCTCTGACCCATACCACTGCAAAATAAATTCAAATGGTATGTTACAACCAGAAGCCTCCGTTCATCATCAGCCAACCTGGTAAGCAGGCCCAGGTTCAGAACTACAAGGTTTGGAGAAAGAGCTTTAGTATCAAGGCAGCACGACTTTGGAATGAGCTCCCATCCGCCCGGAGACTGACAATTCAGAAAGAGGCTTAACACATGGCTCTTTCCAAAGGAGTAATTTAGATCGCCTGATAACACCCTGCAATTGACATATATTTTCCAATGTGTGTTAATAGTAGTACTTACGTAATCCAGCGCCAGGATGCCAGTGGGGTGATAATGCGCTTTATAAATAGCCGTAACATAACATAACAAAATGAGGCCCACAAAATACAGCCATATCTGAGCCAGGCTCTGGGAAAAAAATGTCTGAAAGAGATCCAGAGGGCCAGGTTGGTGCCCCTGCTGATAAGAGTTACATTTGGACTGGAAATTACTGTCACACATTGTCAGATGCAGACTTTGCAACTATCAAGAATACTTTTTTCAGCATCTCATTTGCTACTACCAACCCTGCTGAAACTACAACGCAAACCATTAAAACAGATTGTTCTGTCCTCAGGGGCACGGGCACGTGAAGAGGCAGTAACAGTTATGTTCTCCAGCACTGTTCTCTCCGACCATGTGCCTAGGCGACCATAAAGATGAGATCAAATTACCTAACAAAAGCAGTTGGAAGGTGCTGATGACCACAATTTGATGTTGAACACAGCCATGATGCCAAGCCAAAGTTCAAGGGGAAATTCAAAGGTCAATGCTAGATTATGTCACCCGGTTGACTCCTCTACTTAAACTGTCAAGCCACATGAAGACCCTGCACCTATAATGTTCATTTCTACATTATTTTAAAATATCTTCCATGCTTGCTACTCTAAATAACCTCATGGTCCATGTAATACATGGGACAACCCCACTAGAATGACTCTGCACCTAACATCGCTAACTTGCACATTTCCCAGAGAAACAGTAGTTTGTAACAAAAAGCTCACGCGGGGGCCTACGAAAACATATTGCAACATCACACAAGGTATACATCTCACCCAACTCTGCTAATTTGTTCTCTGTCCAAGGGAATCCAGCTGTTCCCAATATATTGCAACATTGAATGAGGGTTATCCGTCAACCAAATTTGCTAATTTTCACATCGCCGCAGGGAAGGCAGCTGTTTCACACTTTTAAAGAATAATGCACTTAATTGAGAAAATCTGTTCATAATGCTTTACCGTACACAGACAAAGGTATGCTCAATGTTACTTTGCCTATGGTTGTTTTCAGGTTGTTTTTTTTCTGTGTTTTCTTTCACAGGTTTTGTTAAAGTCGAGCTTTCCTTTTTGGATGATGGATGTGTTCAGTTTGACTGTTTTGTGATCATGTATAGTGTTATTGTGTTGTATTATGTACTGATTGCTCTATGTGTGCTTTATTTACTTGTATGTTAGTTGCTTTATCTATTTGGAGAAAGTATTTTTAAAATATAATTAATATTTGAATGAATTTTATTCTAGTCAGGATTGTATTTCAAGATAAGTAGCTTCGGTTTGTAGTAAATCATTGCAATTTGCTTGTTAGCATTTGGTGCATTTGTTTATTCGTCATTCATTAAAGCATATAAGTCAACTTCCTCACTGTCAAATGGCATACAAAAATTGAGATCAAGAACTATCTTTATGAAAAGATTGGGAACGGAACAAGCAATTAGAAGGAGTGCTGGGAAGTCGATTCGACAAGGAAATTCTTTAACGATCCCCGGAATACCAAAATACTTTATAAAACCAAGTACAGATGATCAGGGGCAAACATAAAAAGATCAACAAAAAGATCATCAAAGTAAGATGAATAATGAAGATGAAAAGAAAGGAGCACAAACCAATGATCTATCCCAAAATCAAAAAACACTAGAGGCATCCATTAAAAGTACTCCAAGAATCCCAGATGAGAGAGGCAAGATGGCGTCTGCGCGAGCTCCCGTGCCGGCTGCTTGAGCTGATCCTCCTCTGTCTCGCAGCTCTATAATATGCTGTGTGTCTCTCGTGGTTTATGAGAGCGGACTATCTCTCTCTGAGAAAACGCTTTCTTCTAAGAAAAACTATTGCTTTATTTACCTCCCGAATCCTGGTATGCCGAGAGTTTGCAAAACGCCGATATCTTGTTAAGTGCTGATGCTGGAGGCGGTAGCCGTTGTAGCCGCGCTGTGGAGGCTGCGAAGAGCGTGGTGGGCGGTGACCAGCACAGGTGTACCGGCTTGGCTTCGCGGCGAGTACTCTGCCAGTATAGAGACGGATTTGCCGAAGAAAGGTGAAATGGCTCCAAAACAAGCTCGGAAGGTTCGTGGACAGGAACTAAAGACTTCTATCCATGCAACTAAAAAAGGTGAGAGAGATTCCAGCGTTCACCCACCGTCAGGGAAAGTTAAACAAACTATAATGACACTGTTTTCTAACACCGAGCAAAAACGCCAAGTGATTTCGGCTAATGAGCTTCAATCGGCTAATACCTGTTCTACACCTCAGTCTGATGTTTCTGCCGCAGACGAAGTTTTGAAAGAGGCAGGAGATGATAATGCATTAAAAACGGCGACTTGTAACGAAATCACTGAAAAAGAACCTAGATGTTTATCACCCTCCGTGGCTTTAACTGTGAGTGATAATCTAATTTCTGAAGAGCCTGCTAGGCTTATGCCATCAGAGGTTGAATCCAGAGACTTTTATTCGGTCTCAGAGAACTCAGCCTCCTCGTGTGAGGATTTGGCGGCACAATATACAAGACAGATGTCTATTGAGGGGGAAGCTGATTCCTTTGAAGACGAGGTGAATGCTAGCGGTGAGCTTGGGGAAGAGGATACCCCCATTACTGTAAGAGGTCGCGATACATCTTTGGCTGTCGGCGCTGCTGATTCTCAGGAAAGCCAAATGGCGGATATTACTCTTACTACAATATATCAAACTATCTTGAGTCACATGGATAAAACCGCACTAGACAGTCAGAAGATTCAAAACTCTTGTCAGAAGCTACAAGGTTCGATCAGAAGGCTTGTAAAAGCACAATCAGATTTTGGAGAGCGATTTACAGAAGTCGAAACACGAATATCCAATATTGAGGATGATATGTCCAAGCAAAAAAAGGCTACTGAGATCTTGAGTAGTAATAGAGATGATGTGCTCTGGCGAATGGCCGACATGGAAAATCGATCTCGACGTAATAACTTAAGAGTAATGCAGATTTCTGAAGGCGACGAAGGTCAAGATCCACGGAAGTTTGTAGTGGATCTTTTCCAGAAAGCTTTTCCTGGCCTAAGCAAATGGGATTGGGACCGAGAAATTGAAAGGGCTCATAGATTCCCTTTCAATATTCAGTCTCGTCCCGGGCAAAACACAAGTTCTAGACCGAGGCCGATTCTTGTCGCCTTCAATAGTTTTCGAGCCAGAGAAGATGTCTACCTGCAAACTCGGCCAAATAGCAAATCTATGGCGGAAGGCTTTACTTTTTTCACGGTACCCGATTACTCTAAATACACAATGGATATTCGTTGGCAATTACGACAATTGGTGGATGTATTTCAAAAACAGGGCGCGCAGGCTCATATCATGAACCCCGCAAAACTTAAAGTGACTTATAAAGAAAAATCGAGATTTTTTATTAATGTCGCCCTAGCTAAAGAGTATTTGCATTCTTTGAAGGACCTGTAAATTGAATCTTTTTTTTTTTTTTTCTTTTATTGGTGACAAGAAATACTCTTATAATAATTCATGGATGTGATAGTTTATTATATAATTATGCCTAGTTAGGTCTCGGGGGGTCAGCCTAGGATTAGGATTAGGAATGAGGGCAAAGATTTGATTTAGATAAGATTTTTGGGGACACATAGCAGGAAGGGGTTTTCCCCAAGACTTGGGTTTCTTTTTTTTGCAACAGAGTAGATAGAGCTGTCGGGTTGACAGAGGGGCTGACGCTCATTCCCATCCTTAGGACTGTGTCCTAAAGCCTCGATTAAGGGAGGGGGGAAGGGGTCACTGGGGTTGGGGAGGGGAAGAGGGGGGGGGGTAGGGGAAGGTGGTGATGGCGGGGGTATGTTGGGAATAAGGGGAAGAAAAAATTCCTTGGCGGTTCCAAATGACAGTTATGAAACGGATATTTTTGAACGATGTACGTATGTTAAGAGCTCATTTTTGTATAATCTTCAGTTTGATTGGAACAATATTGTATTGTGGATATTGATTTTTATATTGATTTTGAGAATAATGTTTAATGTCTGGAAGTGTAAAAATTTGCTCCTTTAATGTATCCGGGCTAAACTCCAGTAATAAAAGACGGAGAATAGCCGCAGAAATTCGTTTTATCCAACCTGATATTCTCTGTTTGCAGGAAACACATCTTTCTTGGGATAATAGGTTTCTAATAGCTGATTTAGGCTATACGTTGAATGTAGCTTCTCAACAAGTTAATAATACTAGAGGGGTTATGATCTTATCTAGACCTGGATATTGCACAGTGGGTCGTAAACTAGCTGATAAATGGGGCAGATGGGCGATTGCGGAGCTCACAGTACGGGATAGGATCTTCACAATCTGTTCAATATACGGATCTAATATGGACGAGGCTGAAGTTTTAGAATCACTAAATATGGAGTTAGCTAATTGGAGAGCTCCGTTAATCTTATGTGGAGATCTGAATATTAACTTAAGTACTACGGAACTAATGAGAGGTTTAGCATACTATCAGGGACGGAAACCACGGGTTTTTAAAGCCCTATATAATTTAGTCGATGATCACGGCTTGGTGGATATTTGGAGTAAAAAATACCCCTCTCTTCCAGGATACACGTATTACTCCGCACCACATAAGAAACTTGTCCGATTAGATTACTTTTTTACATCTTCAACTATTCATACCCAGACAAGGATACAGACTTTCCCCAGAGTTACTTCGGATCACTCTCCCCTCATGATTGAGTGTTCAATATTGGCCGAGATAAATACTTTAAAAAGCTTTTCATTTGATAGGAAGCTCTGTCTTGATGCACAATATAGAAATTATATAACGGAATGGATGACAGAATTCTTTAGTATTAATTTAGGATCGGCTAATATTGTAATAGTCTGGGATACATTTAAGGCCTGCTTTAGAGGAGAAACAACAACATTTGGATTATACCATCAAAATAATTTGCGATCACAAATGAGGTTGTTCTATCAGCAATTAGAGGCAGCGAAAGTTGGTCTTGCTAAAGCTTTGACAAAAATAGATAATTTAACTCAGATATCGCTTATGGAAGAAAAAATTGCACAATGTAAAGCGACCATCACAGGAGTATGGGCCGAAGAGATTGCGCGTAAATATTTGGCAAATAGAAGACATATTTACGAATACGGCGAATCCATAGGCCGCTCTCTAGCACTGAGACTAAAAATGAAGTCTACCTCTCGGGTGATTTCAAAAGTACGGGACCAATTTGGGGTGGTTCGGGAAGCTCCGTCGGAAATTCTAGAAGTATTTCATCAATTTTATGCGGAACTTTACACTCGGCAATCAAACTCTACCACGGCTCAGATTCCCGATGCTGCCGTGACAAATCAACTAAACAATGTGGAAGCAGATATTTTAGATAGCCCCTTTACCATGGAGGAACTAGAGGAGGCGGTTAGGCAAATACCCAATGGGAAGGCAGCTGGCCCTGACTTTATTCCTGGGGAAGTCTATAAATGCTTCTTCGAGCCATTAAAGAATGTACTGTTAGCAACGTTCAGGATGGCACAAATGGGAACAGCACCAGCTACATGGAACGACGTTTCCATAGTCATCTTCAGTAAAAAAGGGAAACCTCCTGAATTACCTGGATTATATCATCCAATATCTTTACTTAATTGTGACAGCAAGCTATATTCCAAAATGTTAGCCAACCGTATATCTAAAGTTATATCTTCATTAGTAACTACAAATCAGCATGGTTTTATACCAAAAAGAGGAACGGTTTCCCATATTAATAAAGTTATTACTTTATTTGATTTTGCAGATGTCAAAAAGAGGGACTTAGCCTTGATACTCCTTGATGCTGAAAAAGCTTTTGATCGCGTAGAGTGGGTTTATCTATGGGAAGTGATGAGAAGGATGGGTTTTGGGAAAGCTTTTTTAACGGCAATTCAGGTATTATACAACGCACCAATTGCCAGAATCACAGCTATGGGTCTAAAATCAGAAAAGATCAATATTACTAGAGGAACAAGACAAGGGTGTCCCTGTTCTCCTTTACTTTTTGCTTTATATATTCATCCTTTTATTATAAACTTACAGAATTCTCCATGCATCAAACCTTTTTCAGTTACAGGTATTTTATATACAGTATTTGCATATGCAGATGATATCGCTATAGTGACTATTGACCCTAGGGAGGCTATGGCGGAGATCGAATTATTAGCTAAAAAATTCGGAATGATGTCTGGGTATAAATTAAATGCGGAAAAAACCCAAATTCTTTGTACAAAGAACATACAATTTAATGATTCTCGGGTTACAAACGAAGTAACTTACCTAGGCATTCAGATCAAAACCCAAATGCAAGAGATTGTTGAAAGTAATTGGGAGGTGACTATAGCTCAAATCAAATACTCACTAGACAGATGGAGTAGACTTCAATTATCAATAATCGGTAGGGGGAATATAATCAAGATGAATATCTTAGCCAAGATTTTGTATTTATTTCGAAGTATACCCTTGGAATTTTCATTTAAATATATACAGCAATTACAAAATATGTGTGGGAAATTCGTGTGGGCTCCTGGTAAACCTCGTAGAGCCATGAAATGGCTTACATTACCGGAAGAAAGAGGAGGTCGTGGTCTACCTGATTTTCTTTCTTATTATTATATCTGTTTTTTACAGAAAATGAGCTATATATTGACAGGGGAACCTCCAAAAAATGAGGCGGATACCCCATCTATCTTTTTTTTACTTTTAGGAGAACAGGCAAAAGGCTGTTTATTAAAAGAATTAGAGGGCAACTACTACAAACACACACGATTTAAGGTACTTGCTTCAGCATTTAAGGTGTGGAGAAATGTCAAGAAAATGATTAAATTAGGTAAAATTACATATTACACTCCTTTTGATGCCTACAAAATACTTCCCTCTGTGTTCTGGGATGATAATGCTAAGATATGGATTAGAAAAGGGATTTCAAGAATTGGTGACTTATATGATAAAAATGCTGTATTTGCAACTTATGCAGAATTATCGGATAAATATCAGCTTTCACAGGTGTTTTTTTTTAAATATCTTCAAGTCCGTGATTTTTGTTTGAAAAATCAGATTGATATTCTTCCTAATGACTTAATTGAGGGCATCCGTCTCCAAAAAAGGATTGGTCCACTGTATGCGATCTTAATCGAACATAGGAACGATGACATTCAAAAATATAACCAGTATTGGATCAACCAACTGGGAGACCCTCAAATTGACATAGGGGAATCTTTATGTCTCGCAAAAAAAAATTGTTTGGCAGCTAATTTAAAAGCTCAAGTTTATAAAACTATTTTTAGGTTATATTACACTCCTAAACGTATGGCAATTTGGGGAGATAAATACGATGGTAAATGTTTTCGGTGTGGAGAACAGGAAGCTGATATGTTACATATCTTTTATAATTGTACAAAACTGTCACATTTTATTGCTGAGGTCGAAAGATTTATATCATTGGTATTAGCTTGTCTTTTAAAGATTTCCCCGTCACTTATGATACTGGGAAGGTGTCAAAAAATATATAGTCATCAGGTCTTGAAAGAACATGGTTATTTTCTATTTCTTGCAATGATGGTTCTCCGGTTATGTATTGCAACAGAATGGTTATCACCCGAGCCCCCGACTTTTGAATTTTGGAGAGCTAAGTTGTATCGTATGTATGAAATTGAAATGCATCTGTATGCCCTAAAAGGAACCAGGAAGAAATGTTTAGGAATGTTAATATGGGGAGCCCTCATGAATTTTCTCTCTGATAGTATAGGTACATCGTAGTATCTGTGATCTGTTTTTTCTTCTTCTTCGCTTTCTGTTATTTGAAGTCATGTATGTATATAATAGTGGAACTGTCTTGGAAACAATAAAAAAATATAAAAAAAAAAAAAAAAAGAATCCCAGATGAACCAACCACTAATCTCTCAATTTCGGAATCAACAATACCGGAATCACTTCAAGTACAGCAAATTCAAGATTATGAGGTCACTAGTCCAAATATTAATATCAAGGATTTGATCTTCCACAAAGAAGCACCAAAGGAGTCACAGAAAATCCAGAATAGCACTCCACAAAAACCATATGACCTAGATGGATCTCTCACTCAACAACCAGATTTCTTACTCCTAAAGATTAAAGGACTCTCTAACGAATACACTCCGGTATCTAAATCTTTGTTTACCTTACAAAAAATCTAGGAATCAGTCCTTACCCATCATGGGAACATATTGAAAAGCTCCGATCAGATGTTGGATACCCAATTAGGAATGTTAAAATACCTAGTGGAGAAAAAAAGGAAGAAAGACCAATTAAAACCAACATTATTATCAGAAATAGGTAAAAAACATAACGTGGAAAACCTCCTCAAACCTAAAGGTGAAATAACAACAAAAGAGTTTTTTCCACTGAAGAAAGAAATTGCAATTCAAACTGGCCGGAGTCCACCTAAAGAAAAAAAGGACACACAAGATCCCAATCAGATTTATTCCCTTATAAAACTCTTCAAGGAGAATAATAAGCCGGACATTCTTCAACCGTCCATAGCATATTACCCAATCTTTACCAAAACAAAAACTAAACTACATACAAATTTGAGTATCTCAGCAGTACCTAATCAAAAAGTAATAGATACCACTGGATTATCAACCGCTGTCTCTCTGGGCCCAGAAACTACGAATAACGAAAGGAAACAAAAAAAGACCAATCAGGAAAGGACAAAGAGAAGGGCGATAAGAAGGATCGCGAAAAGAAAGCCCGGAAAACAAGGTTCCGTTACATCTCCTCCACTCCGACTTAACCCCTAGAAGAAGAGGAAAGATCAGAAATGGTGCAGAACCTGAAGGTAAAAGGGCAGAAATCACCAGTTGAAGTACAAAGGGTAAACTCGAACCAACTTAACCCAATGGCAACAAGTTTCTCAGCTGTAGATCTTGGAACAAAGACGCCGGCCCTAGAGGATATTCCAAAAAGAACCTACCCCAACGGGAAAACGTATACACAATCTGAGAAGATCACGTCATGCCGCCTGGAAATCACAGACTTATTTCCTTCAGGCGAAGTTCCGCTTAACTGTGAGCGAATCATTAATTTACTACTAAAGATACAGCCATTACATTCTTTAGCTAGAAACGAAATAAAACTAGTAACTTTCCCCGAATATCCAAAACCACAACAGCGATTGTAGAATTCTGGTCTCCAGTAATACCAGGAATAATACTAAAGGAAAGTGAGACCCTCACAAATACAGTCATGATTTGACGCCAGTGCAAAATTGCGAATTCCAATAGTCTGAAATATCAGAAGAAACCTCGAAAAGGTAGTAGATTGACAAGGCTTTCCGTCAGTCTTCATAACAGGCGACTTCAACGGAAAAATAACAAATGAGTTACTTGAAAAGTGGGCAAACCGTGACAAAGAAGAAGCCCTGGCAATTTCCACTCATCTATTGCCCAAAGAAAACAAAGTTGATAAAAGAGGGAAAATCCTATTAGCCTCACTCCCGATGTTGAATGGTGTAATATTAAACGGCAATGTAGAAGAAGATATTCCAGCATCACCCACAAGACAAGGGAACTGCAGCTCTTCAACCCTGGACTACATGATCTGTAGCTCGGATTTGTTCGGTACTGTATGACATCTCAAAATTAATTTTGCACAGGGAAGTGATCATGCAATCCTGCAAGTAGCCACAGAGTGGAAAACATAGTTTGCATCATCAGGTCATATTATGTACTCCCACAGATCAGTTATGGTGAACCAGGCCCAAGGATGGATACAGTGGAATTCCTTAACGTAATTCATACAGCACAACCATTACAGGCAACGCACTCTACAAATCCGATAACAAATTTAGAAGTGGTCATCAAAAATCTAGTGCAAAAATTGCAGGAAGATCCCAAAAAACAGGGGCCAAGAATGAACCAAAACAAAAGACGGAAATAATACAAAGGAATTAAATAAACTAATAAGGTTGCAGTTCCTTCAATACTCTGTATCAAAACAACAGGAGAGCAAAAGCAAACAAACAGAAAAAAACTCAGGATAAAAACTGGGTTGACATTCAGATAGCAGCAAAATAGAATAACCAACGTGCATAATGAAATATAATCGCCAAAGAAATAGGCACAAAAAAATGTATTACAAGCTATCCCAGTACCCCTGGCAGAATGGGAAACATACCTAACCAATCTATATAAATTAAATACCACCTCAGAAAGGTCTAATAGCCTGGCAAGTACTCCTGGAGTATATACTGTGGACAACGTAACACCAAGTCCCTTTTTAATTGAGCTATATATAAATAAGGTAAGAATGACGGGAGCAATGGGACCGGATCAAATTCCGATTAAGTAAAGCAACTGCAAAGCATGGAGCAAGTTCTTATCTCCCCACTTTTGCCACATTTTTGGAACAGGGGAAATTCCCAAATCTTAGAAAGGGAGCATTGTAATCCCAATTCATAAGAAGGGCTCAAGGCTAGTTCCCGGTAACTACAGGCAGATAGCTCTCCTGGATGCAACAGGACAGATTTTCACAGCAGCAGTACTAGCTCATCTTAAAGACTGGGCTTTTTCATCAGGTCTAATTCCTTTATTATCAAGCCGGGTTTAGACCAAAGCACTCGGTCACAGATAACATTGCAGTGTTGCAAACCATACTAGACAAATGTGTCCTCAAAATCTCAGGTTGGGTACGCTGCTTTCGTCGACTTTACTACCGCATTTGATAGGGTAGACGGAGGAACGCTTTGGAGAAAACTCAGTAAAATGGGTATCCCAGACAACTTACTCCATGTAATAACATCGCTACATTCCGGGACCTGGTGTCCAGTCCAAATGGGGAGGGAGAAGGGTCTCACAAGCCCAATACCGACCCCAAATGGCCTTAGACAAGGATGCTTTCTTGCTCCCTTATTGTTTTCCCTATATATCAGCGATCTTCCAGAATGCTTTAAGCAGATCTGTAACTTTCCACCTAAAATTGCACTTCACAAAATTCACACCATGATGTATGCAGACGATGTAATCATCTTAGATCTAACACCATTTGGCCTGGAAAGGAGTCTGCAAGCACTCCACAAATACACAGAAGAAAATTACTTAATACCGAATACCACAAAAACAAAAATAGTTCCTTTTTCGGGAAGGAAACGGAGTGTCAAATTCAACTGGACTCTAGGAGGAAAAACCGCTGGAAGTGGCAAACGAGTATACCTACTTAGGGAGAATCTTTTCAAAATCCCTGCAAAACGTACTTCATATACAGAAACTAAACCAGAAAGCCGACGTCCACGTGGGGGCACTCTCACGCTTATACACCGCGACTGGTCAAAGACATTTTTTTTCGCTTCTTCAGGTATATAGTGCTAAGATTCCGCCAGTACTTTCCTACGCTCTTGAATACACCCCACTAAGTCAATGGAAACATCTATATCTTAAAGAAGGGAAGATCCTACGGAAACTAACAAAGATGTCTCAAGCAGTCCCGGTACAAGCTCTCTGCCTTGAACTTTCACTAGTAAGCTCCTATGCCAGTGGAATCAGTAACGTTATTAGATGGGAATATAACCTCCTCCATGCGGAAAAAAGAACACAACGATTCCTACTCAAAACAGAGACATTTGATCAAGGTACACCAAAATACGTATTTAGTAGGAATGTCCCAACTGCTTTTAAATTGTCTAATGTTAATATTAATCTGTTATAATCTTGGACCCCTGCCCAGCTGAAGCTCTTTCTAAAACATTTCACTCCAAGACTAAGCTTTGATCTGGATTTTCAGCATTGTTCCAAATAGTCACTATATAAAAAATATGCTGAAACTATGATCTATAGGAAAACACAACAGTATATCTATTTTAATCTAAAGCATGGTGTTAGGAGATTAATTGCATTACTCAGATTTGGGATACTGCCTTTAAAATCTTTTACTTACAAGTGGCTACCAAAAGAAAAATCTAGTAGTTTCTGTAACTTATGCAATGGTGGGGAGCAAGACTTGGAACATATGTTGTTTACTTGCCCAAATGCGACAGTCGTTGATGCAAGAAAAAGGATTTTACAACCAATGCGTACAAAATGTAGAATTAATTCAGTACAGGACTTGATCTCGCTTTGTAAGGTTCCGCCAAATGAATTTGTATGCTACAATCTATTTCAATTTTTAAAAATCTTTTTAACATTATATTACAATGAAAACTTTTATTATCTTATTATTTAATTTGATGTAATATGTATCTAATATGTGTTGTTCTCAGCCGAGAACTAAATCAAATAAACTTAAACTTGAACTTGCAGTTGTCTTCTTCTGCAGCAATTAGTTCTACATCTTTGATTCCCTTTTCCTACTATTTTTTAAGTAGTAACATCTTTCTATTTGTTAAATGTTTTTAAGTTTACAAATGTAATTTCATTGGTTGTTGGTTTAGTAGTTTACATTATTTTGTACCTTTTATGGTGAATGTTTAACATGTTTTCTTCCACTATTTGTTTTCATTTCTTTTTTAAAAAAACAATATAAATATGAATAGCAAAATAAATAGTCATTGCATATACATTTTAACCCCTTCGGTGCTCATGACGGAACGGTTCCGTCATGAGCCACGGTTGAGCTGTGCTCATGACGGAACCGTTCCGTCATGACCACGCCCGCGCAAGATTCCGTCAGCACAGCGGCAGAATCTGCGCAGCATGGAAGGGGTTAAAACAACAAAGATCAAAACACATTTAACAAAAATAATTCTTTACAATCAAAAGATGATGGGACCCAATCGTTGACACCGAGTGAGGACAACGATTTTGCACAATCTAGTCCACCCATGATGTAAGCACTGTAAATCCATATAATTCAGTCTTTAAAGATCAAATTGTAAACTAAAATCTTATCTGACAGGTTCAATTCAATTTTTTTTACTAGAGCCTTTTCAGATAACACAACTACTGCTTTACATTCAGCTAATCAGTAGTCTGCCTTAAATCTTGAAAGTGATTCCTCAAAGAGTGACCCATGTGTAACAGAACAGAAAGCAAATCCAAAACTAATGACCAGCATCAAATATGCTCCAGACTTTTTCCCCATGATACAAACACCTTTTCAGTAAGTAGTTAATCATGGATTAATTGATGTGTTGTCCTCAGTTCCAATCCAGCTGCCGTTTCCCTGGACTTTATTATGGATTATAAATCAGAAGGCCAGCATGACTATCTTAATTGACAAAATATTCAGAAAATCCTTTGTCAATTTAGAGAAATTCAGGAAATAACTTCTCCAGATCCAAAAAGTATAATGATTATTCAAAGTACCTCTCCCAAAGTGGAGACAATATGAATAAACTGGTCAACAAATTGTATTGTACATAAAATGTGGGCTAGAAAATCTGACCTTGCCAACTGGGGAATAATTTGTACAACACCTACAGCACACTTCTATCTAAAACGCAACAACATCTAGAAAAAAACTTTTTCTGATGAACTACACTGACAAGTCACCAAAATATAGGAACTTGTATATAAACTTTAGCAAGAACTGGCCTCAGACCAGCAGGTCAGAATTGTAGATGGTCCAGTTCAACCCCTCTTATAGTAGATGGTACCACCTCAGATTACCTAACCAATCAGGTGAAGCGTGGAATTTGAATTTAAAGATACTCTTAATTTGCTCAATGGTAGATAGCTGGCCAAGAATGGAATTTAAAATCAAATGGTGATAATTTAGAAACATTCTTGAATAATTATCAGATAATCTGCCTACAAGGATCCTGGATGCTTAACTCGTTTATATTTACCAATCATCACCTATATAAAATTCCAGCAAAAAAATAGTACTAATGACCACCCTGGCAGGGGTCTCTTGTTTTTTACACACAACGGAATTTGCTTTCAAACCTCTAAAATTAATACAGGGTCTGTATACATATTGCCTTTTTTAATCTCCCATAATAAATTACATAAACTTTTGATACTAAATATTTACTTTCCACCAAGATACTAAAAAAATGATTATAGCTGTCTTCAGCAATAGAAGAACTTGAGCCTGTCCTGGAGCAATACTCTGTGACTTTAATGAGAAACATTTTCTTTCATACAGGAAAGATTTAAAAAGCCGATGATCCCCCAGACAGCTCTGCAAATTAGGGGGCATATGTACAAGCCCCTATTACCACCACAACGTCACTTTTAGTGATGTTGTGGTGGCTATTGGGTGGCTTAACGCTGCCTTGTAAATATAGCACCCTTTCACACTGTAATTAGCGTGACCGGGGACGGCAATGGGTGTTGTGGTGGGCATTCCACTGCAACACCCATTGATTTTGACGCTGCCCCTATTTACTATTTACAAGGGTGGTGTAAATAGGAGGCAGCGCCAAAATTAAGGGAAAACCTGGTCTTAAGCAGGCGAAACGAGAAGAAATGCTTTATTTTTCCCCATTTTTGCTGTTTCCACGTGTGCTGCTTTGTGCAGCACACATGGAAACAGCAAAGCGCAAATTATTGTTTATGTGTAGGAAGGAAGACCTTCCTGCATTTAAACAATCATTTAAAAAAATGACATTTTGTACCTTATATGTGTGCTACATTAAGCAACACACATAAAAGTTACAGACCGTCCTGCACATAAAGAATCTTCCCCTCAGCACAGAAACCTTTGCACTATGGTGCAAGGGTGCCTGCGTTGGTGCCAGGCTGTTAAATTTAGCACCACCACAGGGGGAAACGCAGGGCTGCACCATATTCTTGTAAATATGGCGCAGCCCTGCGTTTCTAAAGTGACGGAGCGTGTCGTTAGCCTTCTTGGCTTAATGAAACGCTTTGCCACTTTGTTGTAAATATGCTCCGTAGTTGCCCCAGCTATCCCAGAACGGGCAAGCAAGAGGAGACCCTCAACCAGCGCTACAGCAAGATTTTTACTGTAGGATTCAATACTTTGAATAGCAGATTCCCAGCTGACCAACCTGCTAATCCCACTTTCATTGTAGAAAACACTTTACTTAATAATTCCAGCTTTTCATTGTGTTAGTGCTATAAAAAGAGTGTGATCATAACACGCAACAAATCGCCTTACAGTGAAATCATCATCGCATGCCAACATGCAATCATCAAATCAAGAGAGCTGTGTTAAAAATAAATAAAAAATGTGATTCCGCTCTAGAATATGAATGTTAAACAACTTTGGGGCAGATTTATGTTCCCTGGCGCATCCCTGCAAATCAGCATGGATGCGCCAGGGAAGATGCGTCACGCAAGTTTGCCCTTGCGCCACCGCAGATGTGCCGCATTTACAATGCGGTGCATCGTGACGCAAGGACAAGCAGATACGTGATGCATCTGCAGGCGTAAGGTTGGCGCAGTGCTGAAGTTGTGTCAAAATGCCCACGTGAAACCTGACGCAGGTTTCACGTGGCGCAGGGCTTTACACCATGACGCATCTCCATAGATGCGTCACGATGTAAATGGGACACAACGTGGGTTTACGCGGGTTTACGTTGGTTTACGCCGCAGCTGCGTCACAAAAGTGACGCAACGGCGGCGTAAAAGGGGCGCAAGTCCGACATAAATCTGCCCCTAAGATTATGTCATTGCTCAGTTAAATACCTACGATTGGGGGAGTATTTCTCAATTGATCTGTGTGGGGGCTCGGAGGAGTTTCTAAAATGCATTTTTAACTTTCTCTCATCAACAATCAAATGCAGGTCCAATGCCGGACCAATTGTTAAAACGTCATTGCTAATTTGGGACAAAAGGAAACAACAGAGACAATTAAGAGCACTGCTAAAAAAGCCACTATGTCCCATCTGAGCATTAAAAATCATGGAGGAGAAAAAACATGGTACAAAGGAAAAGTGAGGAAAATACACATAAAAGTCCAAGAAATAGCTTGGTCGAAGTTATTCTGTACATCAAAGTGATAAAATGGAAAGATAGCCTGGTCAATAGTGGGGCATGGCATGGAAACTTATAAAAAAGCAACATTTTTCTATATACCTTGTAATAATTGAGAAACATATATCAGTAATCAATATGCAAATAATTCAGCTAATCTTTTTGTTCCGCCCAAGTATAGAAACTCCACACTTTGAATTACAAAAAAATAAATAATCAAATTGATCAGAAATGCCCGACTTCTAGAGCATCAGGTCTCAACTGGGTCCCAAACTATGGAGCTCATTACAATGGTGGATGGAAGTGCCTCTGCAGTGCTGGCTGTGGCGGAAAACATCGATTTAGTTACTCCTGAAGCAGTCTTTGCTACAGCCATATTACAATAGCCTAATATCCGCCCGCCGTGGTGTTTCCGATTCCGCAGTAATTTACATTATGCAAGGGTGCCGGATGGAGCCAACAGAGAAAGTCTGCCGTGCAGAATGATGTTCCATCCACCAACCAGATTCCGATGTATCAAACAGCTCATCCTATCGCGTCGGTAAAACCTCCACATCGTGGATGGCGGAAGCACAACCACGGAGACAGAAACTCGAACCTGAAACGCCTCAACATGATCCGAGCCGTCATGGATCCTCCTCTACAGGCCTTTCCGCTGCTCTACCTGATCTACTACCAGCAGATAAAACGCAGTCGCGTTCAACAGCAGAGGTACTTCCCAAACATTTCCCAGCATGCAACCCTTGTACAATACCAACACCCAGCAATCGTGAAGGCAGAGATAGCTCTAGGATCTTTGGGGCACCGGGAGAAGTGGAATGAGTGACAACTTCAGGGCTCCTGAAGCATCCTTGTATAGACTTCTCTTGGGCCGCAGCACGCCTCACTGCCACCTACAAGCACCTCTCACACATCTCCGAACGGGCTAAAGGTGTCAAAATAGCTGGGGGCTGAGAGTCAATACACTGCATGCATGAAACATTACCCAATAGGAAGATATGAAACCCTCAATAGTAATGTTTTACACGAGGTGTGGTCTTCACCTTTCACTTTCCACTGTCTGCGTGAGGATAAAGAGGTTTACCTAACAGGGGCGGACTGTGATTCAATGGTGGGACACACTTTAGTTTGCCACCAAGATGAATTGCATGGCGCTTGCAACGTCTCTGCACCGAATCTTGCCTGCTTACTAAAAGTAATGCCAGTGCCTTCCATAATTATCACACTCATGTTGCTGTGTAACAGAAGTTATCTCATCCTTAAAAACCACAACTACTGTGGCTTACGGGCGCTCATACCAAACATTGTAACCGTTTCTGAACAAGTCACTTGTTGCAGCAATGTCCTATTTCTGCCCTCACATAGGATTTTAGATAACACGCTGTGGCCTTCCATTCCTACTGTGAAAACAGATTTCAATAAACTAAGCAGATTCAAAGCGCTATCGTTCCAACAAGAAGTGCCTTTCACTTCGGCTCGAGGGACCTTCGAATTACAGGTGACCAGGACTTCCAGTGAAATCCAGTCACTGTTGAACACGAATCTCCCACAACATTTTGGGGAACAGATTCATCAAATATCTCATGCTTCTGAGACAGAAGGCCTTGCACGTTTTTTTCAAACTGGTGGGATCTGGCATATTCCATCTTCACAGACAATACTTGTTGTAATACCCTCTTTCATACAATCGGTTTTTCGTGCGCTTTTGGAGGCTTGCCGTTAAGCCTCTTGATCGCTGGTGCAGGTCTGGTGCTTCAACTACTACTGCTTCGGAATGGCTGCCCGTCAAGTGGTACTCGACCATCCGGTACAATTACAGCTGTACCATACACGGATGCATGATCTTTTTGGGTGCTTGCCTCTGGCTGTCATGAGTGCCGCTTATGGACTCACCTACCATTACACCTACTTTACTTGCATCCAACCTGTATTCTGGTGCTGAAAGTGCTCATTTACTTGGGCTGTGGATTTGTGCCTCTCCAACGCAGCGCTGCCTGAAGTCAATTATGACCTGTTAATGGATCCTTTGTTGGCTCATGACCAGGTCTGTTCCGGTGAGGACCGCAAGTGGCTAGCTGCCGTGAAAGGAGTGTTGGCATGCTGGAATACTTGTGAGGCTGCACTGTGCCTCTTACAGCAAAGTGTCATCGATTATGACGCAAGTTGCACAGATATACTTCAGGATGCAATGGATTATGACAAGCATGTATGCTGCTTCGGCCTGCTATATTGGATGGCGTCCCAGTATGCGTTTAACGACAATGATTGCTTTTTGGAAAACATTGCCTTCCAAGGATCTAACGAACTGGTGCATTTCTCAAACTCACCTTGAGCATATTTTTAATCTGCAAATAGCCAAATATATATATCTTTCCGCTTAACACCTTTTTCCACTACTATTCTCTTTTACTTTATCCACAGTGCTTTGGTTCTGCCTACTCATGAGATTTGAATTCGTCATTTGCAACAACCTGGCTGGGGGGAGGGTGTCACATGCTTACAAGGGGGACTGTCAACATCTTCAAGTTAGCTTGAGCCCGGGAGTAATGATGATGCTTTTCCGCACATTACTAGACGCTTTCTCATATACAAGACTGTTTATTGTTTATGCCTTTCACATGGGAACTGGCTGCTGCGATCGTTCTCCGTTTATTCCTGAAGTTTTGTCTGAACATTGTAAGCAAGGTCAATCAACAATGCCCCTTGTAATTCTGTTCTGGTCAGGCTCTAGCACATGGATGAAACAGACCCTGCAGCTGATGTTTGTGGAACACTCATACTTTAAAATGATGAGAATGTATGTTCAACAGACACACACCCGGAGAGGGACTTTTCCGGGGAGAGGAGCATTATAAACCCATGATGTAGAAATAGGATCTATGGCCTAAATGTATAGGGTCTGCTGACAAAGCCCAGAGATCTACTATTATATAATAATACTCATTCTGTCCACGGAGTGGGAGCTTAGGCACTATAGTCCTGTCTTCATCGTCTTGATAAAATTACTTCTCCTTTCTTAATGTATGGACTTGCTGCAATGCAGATCGATCAATCAATCAATCATGTGTTTGTTAAGCATGACTACTCAACCGTAAGGGTCTCAAGGAGCTGGGGAGGAGGGGCGTTGCAGGTTCCAGTCCATCAAGGAGGGGGTCTGTCGAAGAGCCAAGTTTTGAGGTTTCTAATGAAGATGGGGAGTGATGTTGTCTGTCTGAGGTGGAGCGGTAGGGCGTTACAGGCTCTGGCAGCGAGGAAGGAGGATCGCCTCTCGATCTGGTCTTTCTGGCGTGGGGGACCATGGTGTAGGAGAGCTGGGCTGATCGTAGGGTCCTTTGTGGTGCGTGGAATTTGAGTCGGCTGTTCAGGTATACTGGTCTGGTGTTGTGGAGGGCTTTGTGTGTGTGGGTGAGAATCTTGAAGTTGATTCTAGCCTTGATGGAGAGCCAGTGGAGTGTGCGCAGGTGCTGGGAGATATGTCAGTGTCTTGGCAGGTTTAGGACTAATCTTGTGGTGGAATTCTGGATGTTTTGTAGCTTGCGGGTGTGGTTTTTGTTCATTACGGCATAGAGTGCGTTGCCATAGTCGAGTCTGCTGTTGATGAGGGCGTGAGCGACGGTCTTTCTGTGCTCGAGAGGGATCCATTTGAAGGACTTACGTAGGAGGGTGTGAAAGCAGGAGGATGTGACAGAGTTGATCTGGCGGTGCATTTTTAGCTCGGCGTCCAGGATGATTCCAAGGTTGCGTGCGTGGTTCGTGGGGGTGGGTGGGCTTCCGAGGGTTTGGGGGCCACAAGGTGTCATTCCAGGCATCGGGGTGTGGGCCCATGATGAGTACTTCTGTTTTGTCAGTGTTGAGTTGTAGGCAGCTGCTTTTCATCCATTTGGCGACAGCTTCCATGCCTTCTTGAAAGTTGTGTTTGGCTGCATTGGGTTCGTTGGATAGGGAGAGAATGAGTTGGGTGTCGTCCGCGTATGAAACAATGTTGAGTCCGTGGGTTCGGACCAAGAGAGCGAGCGGAACCATGTAGACATTGAAGAGCTGAGGGAGGAGCCCTGGGGGACTATGCAGGTGGTTGGTGTAGGGTCCAAGAGGAAAGGAGGGAGTCTGACCCGCTGCGTTCTGCCGGAGAGGAAAGAGCGGATCCAGTCGAGGGCCTTGTCCCGGATCCCTGCATCGTGGAGTATGTGTGTTAGGGTGCGGTGGGAGACTGTGTCGAAGGCCGCTGAGAGGTTGAGGAGGATGAGGGCTACTGTTTCACCTCTGTCCAGGAGGGAGTGGATGTTATCTGTTGCAGCACGGAGGGCGGTTTCTGTGCTGTGCTTTTTTCTGAAACCAGATTGGGAGGAGTCGAGGATGTTGTTCTCTTTGATGAAGGTGGCGAGTTGGCTGTTGATGGCTTTCTCGATGACTTTCGCTGGGAACGGGATCAGGGAGATTAGTCTGTAGTTTTTGAGGTCGGTGGGGTCTGCCGAGGGCTTCTTCAGGAGGGGGTTGATCTCGGCATGTTTCCAGTCATCGGGGAAGGAGGCGTTCGCCAGGGAGCAGTTGATGGTGTGGCAAAGTACGGGTGCGATGGTGTAGGCGGGTCTGTTGAAGATGTGGTGGGGGCAGGGGTCCTTGAGTGGATTGTCATCATCGTCTTCAGTGTGTCTTTAGTGGTGAGGGCTGTCCAGCTGTCAATCGTTGGCTTCAGCGTGTCGGGGTGGCTGGTGAGGGTTCAGTGTGTTGGTTGTCTTCGTTGAAGTTGTCGTAAATGTTCTTGATTTTGTGGTGGAAGAAGGTGCTGAGTTTGTTGCAGAGGTCTTGTGAGGTAGGACTATCAGTAGCCTCGCTGGTGTGTTGGGAGAACTCCTTGAGTATGCTGCAGAGTTCATTGCTGTTGTGCGTGTGTGTGGAGATTCTGTCTTCGATCGCAGTTTTTCTCGTATTTCTGATGAGTTTGTTGTGGGCGTTGGTGGCGGCTCTGAAGCTGTTGTGGGCTTATGTGGATTTGGAGTTCCTCCAGGCCTTTTCAAGGTGGCGGCAATTGCGTCTGGACTCTCGAAGTTTGGTGGTAAACCATCTGGCATTCTTGGCGTGTGTGTTGTTGTTCTTCTTGAGGGGGGCTATTGTGTTGGCGCTGTCGGAGATCCATCTGTGCAGAGTTCGGGCAGCAGTGTTGAGGTCGTCGTCTTCTGTGGTGGTTGTGGCGGAGTTGCCGAGTGAGGAGGTGAGCTGGTCATTGGTGATTTTGGTCCAGTTTCTTCGTGGGAGCAAGTGCTGGTGTCTGTGGATGGTGGGTGTTCTGAAGGTGAAGTGGATGCATCGATGGTCTGTCCACAGGAGTTCAGTGGTGTGGCTAACAGTGATGGAGTTTCCTGTTGTGAAGAGGGGGTCGAGGGTGTTCCCTGCTGAGTGTGTGTGTTCAGTCACGATCTGGCAGAGTCCAATGTGAAGGTTGTCCAGAAGGGATGTGGTGTTGGGGTCTAGTTGGTGGTCGAGGTGGAATTTGAGGTCTCCCAGCAGGGTGTAGTTGGTGGATGCGATGGCTTGCGGGGAGATGATGCCCATGATGGAGTTGGTGAAAGGTCCGCGGGATCCGGGGGGTCGGCAGATGAGAGTTCCTCGGAGGGTGGTGGTAGGGCTGGCCTGTATCTTGAAGTGTAGGTGTTCCGTCAGGTCTGTGGGCTCGGCGGGGAGTGTGCTCAGCCAGAAGGTGGATTTGTGGACAATGGCGATTCCTCCTCCCGGGCGGGTGGGGTGGTCCTTCCAGGAGAAATTGTATCCTTGGGGAATGACGATGGCCGGTCCCAAGGTGCTGTTGGTCCAGGTTTCGGTTAAGAATGCTACATCCGGGGTGGTACTGTCGAGGAGGTCCCAGATTTCGGTGGCGTGTTTGTGGAGTGATCGGACATTGAGAAGGATGCATTGCAGGGTCTTCGGTTTGGTTGTGTTCTTGCGGGCAGGTTGTGCTGGGTCCGTGTTCCTGGCGGTGCTGTAGGTGTGCCGTCAGAAGTGACAGCTGAAGGGTCCTTGGGTGTCGGCTGGTGATGCTAGCTTGCAGTTGTTGTTGCAGCCTGGGTTGAGTGCGTGGAGTGCCGCTGGTTTGTAGCGTAGGCGGTGCGGAGGTCCAGGGTTCCTGGCGCTGGTCGCGTTAGGGTCGGAGACGGGCTTGCCTTTGGTGCACCAGTGGCGCACCCACTGCGCACGTCTACTATGCAGTGGCCGCATTAAGTAGGGGTCAGGGAGGGCCGGACAGCTGGGAGGTGGGAGCGGGGATGGGGAACAGGTTTGGGCTGGTCGCGCTGGGGGGAGGGGCCACGGGGGCAGCAGCGGCGGGAAGAAAACCAGGCACAAAAGTGGGAAAAAGGAAAAGTGAAGGAAAGTGGAAGAGTGAAAGGGTGAAAATAAAAGTGAGTGAAAGGGTGAAAATAAAAATGAAGAGTGAAAAAAGAGAAAAAAAACGGAGCAGAAAGGAGTGGATAGAGCGGAGCGAGAGAAGGAGTCAGAGGTCCACTGGACCACCAGGGATGAGGTGCAGGTATAACCTGCGGGACGAGGAGGGCCTCGAACACCAACACAGAGTGCAGGGGCTCAGGAGGGACTCACTTAATGGTGGAGCTGCGAGGGACGGAGAGCAATTTCATTGACGATGAGTTGGTGGTCTTGCACACCTGTCCTCTCAGTGGCCGCCATTAAGTAGGGGTCGGGGAGGGCTGGACAGCTGGCAGGCGGGAGCGGGGAGGAGGAACTGGTTTTGGTTGGTCGCGCTGGGGGGAGGGGCCGCAGGGGCAGCAGCGGCGGGAAGAAAAACAGGCACAAAAGTGGGAAAAAGGAAAAGTGAAGGAAAGTGGAAGAAAGAGTGAAAAGGTGGAAATAAAAGAGAGTGAAAGGGTGAAAATAAAAATGAAAAGTGAAAAACAAAGCAGAAAGGAGAGGATAGAGCGGAGCGAGAGAAGGAGTCAGAGGTCTACTGGACCACCAGGGATGAGGCGCAGGTATAACCTGTGGGTGGAGGAGGGCCTCAGACACCAAAACAGAGTGCAGGGGCTCAGAGGGCCTCATTTAATGGTGGAGCTGCGAGGGTGGGAGAGCAATTTCACTGACAATGAGTCGGTGGTCTTGCTTGCCTGTCCTCGCAGCAGCCGCCATTAAGTAGGGGTCGGGGAGGGCTGGACAGCTGGGAGGCGGGAGCGGGGCGGGGAAACTGGTTTGAGCTGTTTGTGCTGGGGGGAGGGGCCACGGCGCGGGGGCATCAGCGGCGGGAAGAAAAATGGGCTCAAAAGTGGGAAAATAGAAAAGTGAAGGAAAGTGGAAGAAAGAGTGAAAGGGTGAAAATAAAAGAGATTGAAAGGGTGAAAATAAAATTACAGAGTGAAAAACGGAGCAGAAAGGAGAGGATAGAATGGAGCGAGAGAAGGAGTCAGAGGTCCACTGGACCACCAGGGGTGAGGTGCAGGTATAACCTGTGGGTGGAGGAGGGCCTCGAACATCAACACAGAGTGCAGGGGTCAGGAGGGCCTCACTTAATGGTGGAGCTGCAAGGGAGGGAGAGCAATTTCACTGACAATGAGTCAGTGGCCTTGATGCAGACTATATTGTTATTATGCATAATTACGTTAGTATTGGCACGTACACTGCATTTTAGAGCACGTTATTTTAAATAAATATTCCAAACTAATTAAGTGACTCTGTCAGACCCTGTTGTGGACGGGTGCAAGAGTGTGAGCGAAAGGGATTGTCTCGTTAACGCGATTCCTGAGAAATCAGGGAGTGTTGTGTTCTGGGTTATCAAATCATTTGTGAGTAGGAGAGCGAGTGAGACACTATAGCTAGTCGGTCTTTGGGAACGTGGGCACTAAGACGGTAGGAAGGGATAGCCCCTCATTGCCATGGAATTCAAGAGGTATCACGTATGACACTACACTTAGGTCATCAATCAACACATTAGTGGCACAGAGATAATATTTGAATGACAGTCATCATCACTGCTGTATCACTGTGATCCAGCAATGCAAGTAATGCATTGATTCACAATGAGATGACTTGTCACAAGCCATACAGTGACCAGCCCCTCATGTGTTACAACTAATATGTCATATGTATGCCACCAGCACAACAATCATGGCTCATGGTGACAGTCCCTCACTCTCACACTTAACAATAACCTTCACACATACCCCTCACCCACCCAGCTTCCACCTTCACTTCTCAACACCTGGGACCATGACTGATAAAGGTGAAAACAGTCCCTATGAGTTCCCTGCTACCCAATGAAACACTCTGGTGTGAATCTCAAAATCTCTGAGTTGAGCTCAAGGATGTCTAGTTCAATGCTGTACTCAACGCAAGTGCCAAATACATGTATCAAAGAAGTCCAACAAGCATGGCTATGTGCATCAAAACAGTGAATAGCCAATGTGATCCCATTCCTCCCTGGAAAAGATATCATGTCACCTCTGGCCAATTGCACAGATTGCATAATCCAGAGTAATCATAAGTAACATCAAAAATGTCACGAATATATACCCCAAAGTGTATGCATCTAGACAAATCAGCCAAGACAGCCATAGACACTCCACCTGTTACAAAGTGACCATGGTGTCAGTATGCCACACAAGCATTCCCACGCACAATCCTGACAAGTGACTGTACAAATATAGGGGGCCATCTCACAATTGTGCACACAAAACAAGCTCATTAATAAGACTCAACATATCCCTATATGGCATGCACACAATAAATACACAGTACAAATAGAACACCCAGCTGAATACATTCAAATACACACACTCCTTATACACAATGGCCTGCCAAGAAAACATAACACACACATATACTTGGCAGTAGAAAGAGCCAAAACAGGCCAAACACTGCATCCCTCACCAACAAATTTAAAACATATGCACATCAAAACACATCCCATTGCAATATCAGCTGAACATCAGGGGACTAAAACCTGGCAAGGCCAATGCATCATCCACTGAGAGCAGTGCATGCACAGTAAGCAGTGTGTGAACACCAAGAAAACCAGAAACAGACATTGTTGAATTCACCACCAAAAACTTGAAAATCACAAATCATCACAGCACACACATCACTTCACACTCAGGATGGGCAGCAGTGCCGCAGAAAACAGGTACTCCCTTCTGCTATCACCTACTGCTGCACAACTCAGGAAAACTTATATGGATGGAAAAAGACAAGAGGAATGTGCTGGAAACCCATCTGTACTGTACATGATCAACCATGACTGCAATCAAGTAGACTCAAATAGCACATATCACAAAGTGAAACTGTGCTGAGGGGCACAATGGGTCTGGACACAAATCATTCTCCCACAGTACAGTGTCACACTATGGAGTGGTGTGGAGGGTCAAACCTTCACATGGCATGCAGTGACACATGTACTGACTGAAGTGGTGTATACTGGAGTATTGTACAGGTGAGCAGTGTACAGAGCAAAAAACCATAGTGGAGTATCTCACATTGTGTAGGCCTCAAATGGTCTTCTTGTGACTGTCATGAATCAGAATAACACATAGTGGAGCACATGAAGTGTAACGTGACAGCAATGTATGTGAAAAGTGACATACAATGTTTGTTTCCCAGAGTTTGTGAGCACAGTTAGAACAAAGGTAAGCAACAGTTATGGCTGATCCCAAAACTCACAACACAGACATTGCAGTGACACATTCTGCATAACCACAAATGATGTGGAAGAGATGTAGGTGTACCCTAAGACTGCAAGGTCACAATGACACTGTCGGGGAATCCCTGGGGAGTGCATCCCACAGCTCTGTCACGATACTGACACTTTGACACTCCTCCCTGTGCAGGACTGGGGTGGCCCCTTTAACTCCACTTGGAACCAGCTGGAGGAGGAGTCAGGAAGAGTGACATCGACCCCTGCCCTCCTATCAGGGACACCTGCCGAGCAGAAAGGGGAGGAATGCGTATGCAAAAGATTGCAAACCAGAGAGGAGAGGAGTTGAGCTTACGAAGAGAGAAGACCAGAGGAGCAGCAAAATCCCTGGGAAGCCGAAGGTCCTGCAACCCAACCAGAGAAGCAAGGAAGCGGACTACCACCAGGAGGCCAATGACCCCATGCGTTGCCCCGCCACTCTCCAGGAGGAGTGTGGCTTGAGCAGGTAAGTGGCCGTCTACAGGGTTTTCTAAATCACGGGGAGGGAACGGGTAGAGCTTCGAGGGTGGGCACCGCTTTCTGTTCTCGGTACACGTGGTGGCGGTCCTCGGTGAGCCCTCGCACTCCCCTTTCCTTATTAACAGCAGCACAGAGTGCCTTCCACTGATCAGTGGTTTCTTGTTTCGTTTTCTCTTTTGTTGCCTTGGGACGGTCCCGCTCGGAGCAAAGAAGACAGAACCCTCGTCAAGCACCAGCAAGCCCTCCCGGAAAAGCACAAGAACAAAGAGACTTTCCCCTACAGCAGGAGCCTGTAGTTGTTGCTTTATTTTTGCCAATAAATTACGGTTAACACTTAAACATCTTGACCTACTCCTCATTTTTGCAGACAGTACCCTCCACCATTAACCCAGCACCAGGGACATGTGACAAAAATTGGTGTCAGAAGTGGGATTTTTGCCGTCTAACACAAGATCAGAACCTAATCACACAAATGAGAGAGGGACAGAGTAAACTCGAATGGGCCCTGGAGAAGAGCACCAGTCAAGCAGAAATGGACAGGGCTGTGTTTACCTCTGCTATACAGGCCCAGGCTGACAACCTTACCAAACTCGCTGAAGGAAAGACACAGTTAATGGCGGCTTTGGGACAAGGGAGAGCGACCACTCTGCCTGGTACAGTGGTCCCCCTACAAAAGTATGTGCCAGGAGATGATCCGGTCTCCTTCTTTCTGAACTTTGAAAGGGCCGCCCGGGCCAGTGCGTGGCCCACAGACCGATGGTCATTCTACTTAGCTCCCCTACTTATCGGTGAGGCACAGGCCGGCCTATCAGATGGCCAATAGGGACGGCACAGCTGCCTACGGCCATGTGAAACAGTTCATTTTGGACCAGTTGGGCGTCGATAATGAGGCTCACCGCCTGAAGTTCCGACAAGAATGGGGTGCACCTGGTGATACCCCGAAAACATTGTTCTACAAATTGAAGGATGCCACCGACCGTTGGTTAAAGCCCTTGGAGTCTACTCGCGAGGAGATCATGGACAAGATCTACCTCGAACAATACCTTGAGGCACTACCTAATGGGACACAAAAGTGGTTGCGCCAACATGCGGGTCTGACCCTGGAACATGACATAGAGATGGCCATGTCGTATTTCAGGGCACAGAACCAAGTGAGGGTAAAAGAACCCGAGAAAAATCCAAAGACCTCACAACCTGGAAAGGCCGAGAAGAACACATCCAAACCACTATTTGAGCCCCCAAAACCAAGATACAGGAAACCAGATGCCCTCCCTTCATCTGGGCCCCAGTGTTTTGACTGTGGTGAGTGGGGGCATATCTCCAGATTTTGAGGAAGGAAAAGGGAGAAAACAGAAGAAGAACTAATGGACATGAGCTATTTGCCTTGGTCTATTCTCTAAGCTCAAGAGACAGGACCAATAGTTTATGTAAGCTTACGTATAAATGGCCAACCAGTAACCGCTCTTTTGGAATCGGGTTGTAGGCATTCGGTAGGCAGGAAGGAGCTTATATCCCCTTCCTGCCTACTCCCTAGAAAGACGGTTAGTATAAGGTGTGTACATGGTGACGTAAGGGACTATCCAGTAGCCATGGTGAGACTTAAAACCGAGTTAGGAATAGAAGTCCTGATAGACTTAGGGGTCTTGCCTTGTCTTTCTGAGCCTTTAATAATAGGCATAGACAACCCCTGTTTTTCTACCCTTATGCTAGAAAACCTGACTAACACTCCCAAGCTTGAAAAACCCCTGTACGACCTACTGACCTCGGAACCCTGGGCCATAGACACGCACTTTAGGACGGCCCAGTTAAACGACGGCACTCTTAGGAACATCTGGCAGAGCGCCAGGGAAACACAACACTCCCCACGACGGACATATCCCTGCTTCATTGAACAGAATGGTCTTTTTTATCGGCTGGCCAAGGACGGTGAGGAACCCCAGTTGTTGGTGCCAATCGGGTTCAGAGACCAAGTCTTTTTCTTTGCCCATGCTCATTTCCTTGCGGGGCATTGCGGGCCAGAGAAAACAGCACTGTCCATACTACAGAGTTTCTTCTGGCCAGGGGTCCACACTCAGGTACGGAAGTACTGTAAGGAGTGCCAGATATGTCAGAAGAGAAACCCGTATGTCCCTCCAAACATCCCGTTGAACCCCCTTCCCATCATTGGCAAACCATTTGACAGAATTGGGAAGTGTAACCCCGGGGTCCCCTTCCCAAGTCCACCCGGGGTTACCAGTATGTCCTTGTAATAGTGGACTACGCTACAAGGTACCCAGAAGCCCTTCCCTTGCGTTCAGCCACGTCCACTACGATAGCCCAAAGACTGGTAGAAGTCTTCTATAGGATGGGGTTCCCCCGTGACATCATTACAGACCACACGACCCCCTTTGTATGAAGGTTGATGAAGCAGGTCTGCAAGGAATTAAACATACAACATATAAAGACATCAGTCTACCATCCCCAGGCGGACGGGCTTGTGGAGCGCTATAATGGCAACCTCAAGCTCACCCTAAAAAAAATGCTAACCGGGGATGGGAGAAACTGGGACCAGCTGCTGCCGTTGGCGTTGTTCATACTCAGGAGTCAAACACAAAGCAGTCTTGGGGTTTCCCCATTTGAACTCCTCTTTGGTCGGAAACCTCGGACACTGTTAGAGATCACCAAAGAAAGCTGAGAAAAGGAAGGGGATGAGGAAGCCCAGTCCTTGTTGGACTATGCTAATCAAATCAAGTCCCTTCTCCATAAGTTGAGAACCCTAGCTCATGAGTCGTTGCAAAGGGCCCAAGGAAAACTAAAAACATTTTACGACAAAGGAAAAAAATGGAGTGAACTAGACATAGGGGATTGGGCTCTGGTTCTACTTCCATCCTCCACTCACAAGTTGAAGAAGGAGTGGCAAGGTCCCTTTCAGGTGCTAAGGAAGATAGGGAAAACAAAGTACATCCTAGGTCTTTCCTCAAGTAAAACCCAAATGTACCATATCAATCTCTTAAATAAATGGCTAGGTCCTCCGCCTAAAAAAAACCACTGTGTTTCCATCGTGGAAAATCCATCTCACACTGTTCACAAAACCGTAATCAACCCTGATTTGACGAACAAAGAAGAGGAGGACATTGGTGCCCTCCTTCTTACTTACAAAGACATATTTTCCGACCAACCCGGAAGAACGCATTTGGCTATGCAGTTGATCCCAACCCAAGAAGGAGTTGTGATAAAACAAAAACCTTATAGGGTCCCTGAGGCCCGTCGGGTTGCTCTTCAGAATGAGGTGTCCCTGATGTTAAAAACCGGGATCGTAGTACCTTCCCACAGAAACTGGTGTCCTCCTGTGGTACTCGTACCCAAACCGGACGGCAGCATCCGGTTTTTATAGACTTCCGAGCAGTAAACAGGATATCAAAACAGGACGGCTATCCCCTTTCCAGGGTTGATGAGCTGATAGAATGTCTGGGTGAGGCCTGCTACATCTCTACGATCGACCTCACCAAAGGCTACTGGCAGATCCCCTTAAACCTCGAAGGTCAAGAGAAGACAGCTTTTGCTACACGCGATGGTCTATACAACTTCACGGTTCTCCCTTTTGGGCTACACGGGGCTCCTGCCAGTTTTCAAAAGCTGATGGATACGGTACTGGCATCCCACCTATCCTACTCCTCTGCCTACATAGACAATAAAGTGGTTTACAGCAAAACCTGCACAGAACATCTGAGGCATCTTGAAGCTGTCCTTACCGAGCTTAGAGCTTCCCATCTGCACATTAACGCAAAAAAAATCCAGGTTGCCTTACAGAAAGTAAAATATCTGGGATATGTTCTGGGTAAGGGTCTGATAGAACCCCAGACTGAAAAGGTGAAGGCCATACAGGACACACCATTCCCCAGCACTAAACGAGACCTCAGGCCTTTCCTCGGTTTAGTAGGGTACTACAGACGTTTCATCCCCCAGTTTGCTGACATTGCTGCACCCCCCCTCAAAGATCTGAAAAAATCGGCCTCCTCTTCATGTCTACGCTCCCCCTCGGTCCCTGAAGGTCAGACCTTCCAAGCACTGAAAAATCCCCTAACCACGCCCCCTATGTTGCTGACACCAGATTTCCAGAAGCCCTTTGTCCTTCCTACAGATGCATTGGGGGTGGGTATTAGAGCAGTGCTTTCCCAGGTGGGCAGCACAGGTGCTGAAAGGCCTGTACGCTATATTAGCAGGAAGCTGTTCCCTAGGTAGAAGGCCAATCCCACGATACAGAAGGAGTGCCTGGCAGTGAAGTGGGGGATCGAAAAGCTAAGATACTATCTTGAGGGTAGGCCCTTTGTCTTGTATACGGACCATCCCCCATTGACTTGGCTCCAGCGGAACAAGGGCTGCAACAACCAAGTGCTCCGTTGGTTTCTGGCCCTCCAGCCCTTCCAATTTGAGATCCAGCACCGTAAAGGCGCGGAGCAGGGAAATGCTGACTTTCTCTCCCGTTATCCTTTTTCCCCCGATTGGGGAAATCCTGGGGAGGATGTGTCGGGGAATACCTGGGGAGTGCAACCCACAGCTCCGTCACGATACTGACGCTTTGACACTCCTCCCTGTGCAGGACTGGGGTGGCCCCTTTAACTCCACTTGGAACCAGCGGGAGTAGGAGTCAGGAGGAGTGACGTCGACCCCTGCCCTCCTATCAGGGACTCCCATCGAGCAGAAAGGGGAGGAACGCGTATGCGGAAGATCGCAAGTCGGAGAGAAGAGGAGTGGAGCCTACGAAGAGAGAAGACCAGAGGAGCAGTGAAATCCCCGGGAAGCCGAAGGTCCTGAAACCCAACCAGAGAAGCAGGGAAGCGGACTACCGCCAGGAGGTCAACGACTCCACGCATCGCCCCACCACTCTTCAGGAGGAGTGTGGCTGGAGCAGGTACGTCGCCGTCTACAGGGGTTTTCTAAATCACGGGGAGGGAATGGGTAGAGCTTCGAGGGTGGGCACCGCTTTCTGTTCTTGGTACACGTGGTGGCGGTCCTCGGTGAGCCCTCGCACTCCCCTTCCCTTATTAACAGCGGCCCAGAGTGCCTTCCACTGATAAGTGGTTTCTTGTTTAGTTTTCTCTTTTGTTGCCTTGGGACGGTCCCGCTCGGAGCAAAGAAGATGGAACCCTCGTCAAGCACCAGCAAGCCCTCCCAGAAAAGCACAAGAACAAAGAGACTTTCCCCTACAGCAGGAGCCTGTAGTTGTTGCTTTATTTTTGCCAATAAATTCCCGTTAATACTTAAGCATCTTGACCTACTCCTCGTTTTTGCAGACAGTGCCCTCCACCGTTAGCCCAGCCCTAGGGGCACGTGACAGACACACTGCACATTGCTCCGGCAACAACGCCAACAATGTGCACAAAACCTCCAGCAGGTGTCTGATCATGGAAACAAACAGGCACTCATCAACTGGATGATAAATGTGTGAAAAAGGTAATGTTCAATGGCACATACACATTAATACTTCAGCTAATGACAGGACAATCACACTGTATCATAACTCAAGTGCACACAAGTACATTTACCCATGTGACTATGAAGCCATACCTATCCAAGGTGACAACACACCTACACTGGTGTGTACACATCAATATAGATACCACAGATATGATGTACCCTGTACACCCCTCAAGCCATCATGTAAATGGAAATAGCTGCTCTTGATGGAGAACATACAAATGTGACATGTGTAAAATAGTAGAGGCCACCCAACACAATGAACAGGAGAAGAGTAGACCATCACAGACAAGCATCGTGGCCCCATGAAGCCTCAGAGCCTAAATGAACATCAGTTGCGGTAAGCTCTGTGAACACCTGCAATAGCAAATGAACTACATGCCAATGGGAATGTTGCATTCAGAGAATGGAACCGGTGGACACATACACAAACATTGTACTGCATCATTAGCAAGGCCAGCGACAAAGCTCAGAATATAAATATAGTTTGATTACATTAACTTGGTATCTGCATCCAAAGTGCTAAACATTAAGAGCAATGGCTAGTCCAAACTAGAGTCCACACATGTGTGCATGGAAACTTGCCTGAAAACATTGCAACACATTCCACTGCCATGGAAACCTCCTCCGGATAGGGCCATCAAATTGGGCAGATCAGGCACCACTCAGGGATGAATGTGGTGAGAAGGGGGATTCTGCTTCAATTTTGTGGAGCACTGGAACTCGTGGGGGATGACTGTCTGGGGAAGTCGGAGGACTGGACCTGGGAGGGGGAGAACTTGGTGAGCTAGAGGGATCCCTGGATGTATGAGCCTGAGGGCTGGCTGGACCTGGAGGAGTTGTCGCAGGTGGTCGTGGATCTTTCCCGAAACATGTTTCAGATCTGGTGGTACACTTGAGGGGAGGGTGTGTGTGTGCCTCTTACCCTGCCTCGCCTGTTTTGGAAGTACTACTACCTCTCTGGTTTTCTGTTCATGCTTCCTGGGGCATGGGAGTGGGAGTGGAAGCCTTGGGCACAACATCCCTCTTAAGGGGGGGCAGTTGTGGCAGGCACCAAGTCCACGGCAACCAGGGTAGGTTTTTGTGCTGATTTGGGATCAGGTGTGGGATAGGAGGGCTCTTGGAGGGCGAGGGATGTGAGGTATGCAATGTGGATGCATGTTTCCTGGATTTCTGCTTCTCAGTGTCCTGTGATGTGCTTGCTGTTGTGCTGTCATGTATGCTTCTTGTGTGCTTTGGGGATGATATCTGGTGTGTCTGTCACTTGGAGTGCTATTGTCGTGTGCTGCGTGTGGATGACTTGGTGCCTGAGTGATCTTGTGTGTATGTGTGCTCTGGTCAGGTGGGGTCACTGGTAGGGTAGTTGTAGAAGTCACAGGAGATGGACTGGGAGCTTTTGACTGCAGATTGGATGCCACCAGTGTGGAGGCCAAAGACTGGACAGTTCTGTGCAGGCCACCCACGTCTGAATGAATGCCCTTCATGAACACAACAACCTCTGCCAACTTGTTGCCATGATCCTAGAGTGCATTCAGGAGCAAAGTCTGCCCCACAGACAGCTGCCGCAAGATCTATATGGCTTCCACACTGAGGTCAGCAGGGTAGACAGGGGCAGGAGCAGCAGTGCCTGGGGGAAAAGAGACTCTACCCTTCTTAGTGCAGCGTGCCTGGATACCAGTTGGAGGAGCATCAGGGAGGGTGGACACAGGACGGGGTGTGGTGGGCGAAGAAGCAGAGGTAAAACTTCCTTTTCCCGACAACAAGAGGAGTCACCACTGGACTGTGAAGATGTGGAGGTAGGTTTTTCTGGACCGGACTCCTCCAGGGCACTCCTGTCCCCCTCTGTGGCGCTGGTCCCCTCAGTGTCGCTGTGCTCACGGGAGGCAGTGATGCCAGTAGCTTCCACAAAGGTGTCAGGCCCCTCACCTTCCCTGCCCTTGGTAGATGCTGTAAGAGACAGAGATACGGTTCACTAAAGTGCCCGGCTCACAAACATAACATGCAATACAAACAAAAATGCTTGGACTGAAGGACCATATTTGACTCTCCATGTACTCTCTGCATGAGTCCAATACATTTCCTGATCAGCTGATGAATGAAAACATGCTTATTGGACAGTCATGCTCCATGTAGCGTTCACACTGCCGAAGTGCTGTGCATGTGTCTACATCTCAACATCACATCCTATTGTCTGCAGGTACACCTACATGCCTTCAGCTAAGAGAGATAAATATGCTGTGCCTCACACTTGAAGTATGAGTCCACAGACCCCCAGCAGACACAAAGTAAAAGGAAACTTGTTAAGTGACATCACATCCTTACATCCACTAATTTAGGTACTGCAGCACTCATGCATTTATCACCAGGCCATATGACAATCCAAACGCTGTACAGATGCTGAACCTCTGCACTCACCACTGAAGCTACCTGAAAGCAATTGCACCACACCAGAGACATCTCAGGGGTCCCTGCCGTGCTCAGGACTGGGATTAAGGAAGTCTGTCATAAGCAACATCACACTTTGTACAATAGTCACCCCCAACTTGCTGCAGTTGGGCCCTCAAGCATCCATCCAGCTCTGGCTGTGTCACTGCCAGGATGCGGGCCAATAGTGGGGTCATGCTCCGGCGTGCCAACCGGCCACTTCGAGTAACCAAACCCAGTGTAATTTCTGCAACGTTTTGGCTCAGGTGGTGGATGTCATCCCACCTCTTGTGGCAGTGATTATGTTGCCGGTCAGAGACCCCCAGAGCCCGCACCTTGCAGGCGATGGCCCTCCAGATTACCTTCCGCTGATGACCTTGAGCTGTAGGCATGGTAGACAAGATGAGACATTTTAAACAGTGTTGTGCACCATTGTGTGTCAGTACAGAAGCATGTAAACACATACCACACACATTGATCAATGGACAGAAGAGTCCATAGACCTTGTCACATGCTACACTCTGAGCAAGCTGGTTGAATAAGGCTCTTCACCATTTACTTGAATTCATTCTGCTAGACAGAGTCTCACATGTACATTACACATTCAGAGATCAACATGTGTGATTTTTGGCATCAATGGAGGTACAACATTGTCGATGGTGCCATCCTCCCAACATACTCAAGTGCATCAACTTGCACGTCATGTATGGGCCATGCAGATGTAAAAACTGAATGCAGGACCATTGGCTTGCAGTCTGAGGCACATACTACTGTACAGTTACATATGTTGAGAATTCTGAGCACTCAAAGTAAGTTTAACATACACTTACCAGTACCTCTGGAGCACCATAGAGCCGGCCGTACTGGCCAAAGAGCTCGTCCACAAGGACCTCTAGCTCCTCTGTGGTGAAGGAACGGGCCCTTAGGTTCTCAGTATGAGCCATGAGTGGTTCCAGAGATGATGTCCAGCAGCAGTTTTTGGTAATGAATGGCAGGCAGCAGTGACTCTAGGCAAGTGACAGGTGTGGACATTTCCCAGACAGATATATATGCCCCCAGGGTCGTTCCAGTGTTACTCTGCTGATACCATTGGCTCGTCTGGTTCCCATTATACAATTTGGGCCAATGGTGGGCCCCGCAGTGGAGGAGGACACCTACTGCGACGCTCAAAAAATTGTACGCCACTACCAAGCTGGCGGTTCCCATTAGCTGCTAGCTCATTTGCAAGGACAGTTTCACAATGCTTAGATCATGAAGGTGTGTCATATCATAGTCACCTGCTGCATGCTACACAACCTCATCTTACACCAAGAGATCCCCCTGATTCAGGTCAATGATGAGCAGGAGGAGCCCCCCGCTGAAAACCCACACATGCCCAGCGGCGATGCTAGTGGTGAGGAGGAAGGTCTTGACCTGCGTCAACAGCTCATCACCAACTACTAACATTGAGTGTAAGTTAGCATTGAGAAACTATGACTGTAACTGTTCGCAATGCTGTTTTGGCCAAAACATTGATGATGTGGTGGAATGCTGGCAGTTGATGGCACAGTGCTAAGGGGTACTTTGTGCAGTGCTGTGTTTGTTTTTCCACTTACCTCATGTCCATGTTGATGGTGTTGCTCAGTGTTATCTGGAATGCATCTTGTACAGTGTTGACTAGTGGTGTGCTGTTGCTGTTATGCATCATCTGACAACTCAATGTTGTCTTCTTGTGTCATTCTAGGTTCCTCAACCCTATCAATGGAATGTCTCTTTCAAAGCCTGTGGTACATTGGAATCTGAGTTTACATACTACTTACTGTGATACACATGGTACTGACACAAAGGCATAGGGGTGTGATTTGTGTTCCTTTGAACGTGAGTGAGATGTGAAGGTCCCTGTTGTCAGTGATGGTACAGAGATAATTAGGGTAGACAACACAATGGAGGAATACCACAGTCCAACAGACAGGTGCCATAAATGTGTCAATCTGAGGTCGGATGTACAACAAAGTCAATGTTCAGTGCAACACCGGTGACACCGTGGCTGGCTCATTAAACTGGCTTTTCGAGGTGTTTTGCCACGTGATCCTCTTGTGGTGTTTCTCAGATGTCCCCTCTGCTGTTTGGCAGGGAAGGACCCTGCTGCATACTCACAGGTCTCTGAGGAGTCAGTGTCTTGAGACTCACCCCTCCCTGTGGCTCTGCTGAGGTGGTGCGAGAATCAGCAGGCTGGCCACTGGAGGGGGGCTGCTATTTGAGCTGCATGAATGTCCCTCAGAACACCCACAAGCTGTCCCATATACTCAACAAGTTGACCCAAACGGCAGTCCATAGACCTAGGCAGCAGGTGGAGCTCCCGCAGTTCTTCCACAACCTGGCCCATCTGTCCCTGGTTTTGTTAATATGCACAAAGGACTGTTTTCACAGTGGCCAGGGCTTCAGTCTCCTGTGACTGTCCCCCAGTTGCCCTCACACCTGCCCTGCAAACACTGACCTGTGGCGTTGCCTGTCAATGCCCCTGTACACTGTCCCCAGCATCCCTGGCGTGGCTGGTGGCATTGGTGACGACTGACACAGGGACAGTGTTGCAGGCAGTGGTAGTGATGGTGGAGGTAGCTGCCACACAGGTTGTTGTTGCAGGGGTTAGCGTTGTTGCTACTGTTGTGGGAGTTGTGGTGGTGGTGGTGGAGGGGACAGTGAGGCCCTGAGACTGAGCGTGCCCTGGTAGTCCTGAGGGGCCAGGTTGGTGCTCCTCACCCGAGAAATGGATAGATTTGGCATCTGAGAGGTCCCGTTCCTGGTGGGGGTGACTGGCTCGGCTCGTTGGTGTTGGTCTCGCCAGGTGTTGATTGCGAATCACCTATTGAACAGAGGTTATATTGTCAGCATGCTCAGTGCACTGCATAACTTTGATGATCATAGTTTGGACGTTTCATTTGGGATTACCTAACTTATGACAAAATGACATTTTTTGGCATTCGTTCCAGTTTGTCTGCAGTATAACATGATGTAGAGGTACATACATTAGTTGTTAGCGATGTAACATGGCGATACCAATGATTTGACATGTACAGATACTGTGTTTCCAAGGACATGTCCTCATCCACCAACCTGGTGCTCATCCACTTAATTTCAGGCTGGGATCTTGTAGACTTTTCTGAAAGTATCTGTGTGCTATGTAGAAACTTCATGATTTCGGTTATGCATTTTGTACTGACATCATGTGATTTGTGTCCTTTGACTGAGTGTACATGCATGTGTGGTGTTAATGTGAGCCTTTATGCTTTTAGACAATGGGACTTGCACATTGCATTTTGGCCATTGCAGTATTGGGCTCTGCTTTCAGTTACATGTGACTTTATCATTGAGACTGTGATTCAAGTGACATCTACATGGGCTAAGCTGTGTGTGCACTGCCTGTGACTTATGGAGCTTTAAAGAGTTGGCTAACAAGTGTGGGATGTGGTGTTCATTTAGCTTCATGCTGTTTGGGAGGGAGGACAGTGTGCATGAGCTGACTGTAAGGTAAAGCAGAGGGGAGAGATGGGTACCACATGGCTGTGGGATGTGGAGGGTGCCCCATACTGTTTGGGAGGGAGGGGAGGGCAGAGGGCCTTGTGGGAGTTGTGGCCTTGCTCTCTGGTCCCAACAACATACTCCCTGGTAAGATGGCTACTGACCTGTAAGGTGAAGCAGAGGGGAGAGATGGCTGCCACATGGCTATGGGATGAGGAGGGTGCTTCATGCTGTTTGGGTGGGAGGACAGAGGGCCTGTGTGAGTTGTGGCCTTGCTTTCTGGCCCCAACAACATACTCCCTGGTAAGATGGCTAGCTACCTGTTAGGAGGCACTGTCGAGGGAGATGGCTGCCACATGGCTTTGGGAACAGGTGGGTGCTCCATGCTGTTTGGGAGGGACAACAGAGGGCCTTGTGGGAGTTGTGGCCTTGCTCTCTTGCCCGAACAATGCACTCCCTCATAAGACGGCTACCTACTTGTAAGGTGAAGCAGAGGAGAAAGATGACTGCCACATGGCTGTGGGAGGAGGAGGGTGCTCCATGCTACAGACCTGTGAGGTAGAGCAAAGGAAGGAAATGCTAGCCATGTGAGACAATCATATTGTATGCGTGCATTGTACATGAGTTTGATGTGGTCTGGTAATTGAGGCTCAAATTTTGTGCAAGACAGTACATTGCAGTGTGATGGTATGATGTTTTTTGTACTTACCAGTCTGCATTCCTCCATCTATTCCTGTGAGACTCTCGGGATGCAGGATGGCAAGCACCTTATCCTCCCATTTGGTGAATATTAGTGCTGGAATGGGAGGGCCACTGCCAGTTTTTTGAGCTGTCTCATGGTTCCTCTGGGCCCGAGTTTTGACCCTGGTCTTTAGATCGGTACACCACTTTTTGATGTCACGCAATGTGCGCAGGGTGGTCCCTACTGCATTGACTCTGTTGTATATTCGTTGCCACATTTGATTATTGCGCACAAGTGTGGTCTGTTGGACAAGGTTCTCATACAATGGGGTTCTACCCTAATTATCTCATCTACCATCACTTTTAACTCGGCTTCAGTGAATTTGGGCATTTTCTGGGATGACATGGTGCAAATGAGTGAGAAGTGCAGGGTGGAAAGTGGTGGAGGAGATATGTTTGGTGTGTCAGGTATGTGGGTGAAAAGTGTTGGTGTGTGCAGATAGGTGGGTGTGATGCTGTGCTCTGTGATGTATTCTCTCTGCTAACTGGTGTGCTGTTTCCCTCTCTATTATGTTGGTTTGCAAAGGATGCTGGTCAGGGAAGGGGTTGGTTTTATACTATGCTATGTGGGTGTGTCCACATGGGTAATCGCCATCAAGTGTCTTTTCCATGATGACCACGGCTTTCATTAGTTAAAATAGTGGGGGGGTGCCATTGGGGTGTGTCAGATGTGATTGTGGGCTGCAGAAGTACAGGCACACTTTGTGCATTGTTGTGATGTTTGTTCCAATCGCCATTCTTCTTGCCTTGGCACGACCTCAGCGGTCGGAATGCAATGCTTGTTACGCAATGCTCGTTACGCAAGCCCTGCTGTCTCATCGTAATTTGCCGTGTGGTCATACCACGACAGGGGCGGCCTTTTAGGTCGATTGAATAACTTTTCCCATTCGCCACAGTCAATTTTTCAGCTTTTCTGTCCATGGCGGGCTGAGTTTTGTGGATTCCGACTGCTGCGGTCAGATTTTATGTACATCCCATCGTAATCTGACCGCCGGATGTGCTGCGGAACTTGCGGGCGGTTTTTTTCCACGAGCACAGCGAGTTGAAGCCTTTTCCGTCCGCCATCGTAATTGGCCCCTATGTTATTACTTCAAATCCAGATCTTTGAGGTGCATTGCTCTTATTTCTGTTTTCAAATATTCTGGGTACTTTTCAAATTCCTTATTACTATAAATCCGCTTTATAAAAAAGGTCAATCTCATGATTCTAAAAATCACCATCTCATCACCCTTCTGCATGCAGAGGGGAAACTGTTGGGAAATTTCTGATGAGCAATCTAAACACCTGGGTCAAAGTCAAAATCTACTCACCTTTAATAAATCTGGATTAAGGATGGATTGTTCCAATTTGGACTATGTTGTTGACTTTTTTCTGTTGGTGAACAGGACATTAGAAAAAACATCTCAAGCTGTCTGTATGTTACATAGATTATTCAGCAGCTTTGGATAAGGTGAATCACATGAAATGTTGGACAAATTTGTAAAATAGGGAACTGATCACTCATTAAGACATTTACTGATTTCACTGCACAGGGGAACTTAGCTCAAAGTGAAGTGTAACAACAGATCAGTATCCCCCCTCCCAAAAAAACTCAAATGGATTAAAACAGGAATGCATTTTAGCCCCCTTACATTTTTATATATAGCTTTTTTAAATCAATATCTAGATAACACAGATGGTCTCCCTCAAGAACTTAGTCATAAACCTATTACCGGGCAGATGGTATTGTCATCTTTTTTCTTACTCCCGCTGGACTTCAATCTCAGTTATTACATCTGCAAAATTATAATTTAGGAAATGATTTAAAAGTGAATTTAGGGAAGTCTAAAATCATGTGTTGCTGAAAATCCAGAAAACAATAAGGATGGAAAATTACCAATGCAGAAATTGAGCAAGTCACCAGTTACGAATACTTAAGGTTTGCAATAGATAATAAATGTACATGGTCTATGCACATAGTGAACAACCAAAAGAAAGGCAATATGATTTCAAAACCAATAAAAAAATTTGGATGAGCTTTCACCTAATTGTTGAAAATACTTTAGTCAAAACTGGTTCCAACTCTTCTACATGCATTTATTGTGTTCAGTGATATAACAACGAATGACCTGTAGAAAATTAGATGAAAGAAATAAGATCCTCTTTCAATTTGCGCTCAGGTACTCCACAATGCAGACTCAGACTAGAGCTTTCACTCACTGCTGCATCGTGTTTTCATGTTAGATCTCTCTTAAATTTTGTCTGCGATTGCCTGGCCACTGAGAACAATTCCTTAAAGCAATTGATATTATTAGAATTAAAACAATCCACCAGTTCTAAAGCTGGTCTCACTAGCATGACTGTTAGTAACATCACTGAGAATTGTAATCTTCTTCAGTTAACAGACATAGCAAAATGTTCACGTCAACAACGCAAGGCCTTGATTCAGAAGACCTTCAGGAGCAGCATTAGGCATTAGGCAGAAGTACATTCTTGTAAACATGTTGATTATAACATCAATACGTTTCAAATCTTAACCAAGAATATTTGTTATCTCCTCTGGAGGCAGCCTGCAAAAGAAAATATTTATGATTTTGCCTATTATATATACTGATATATCCTTTTTTGTGAAGATGAAACAGGCAATGCTCAAAATTGAAGATCTTTAGACTGTGCAGCTAACAGGATGAGCGAATTGAGCTTAATATCTGTATTTACCCACACTTCTGGATTTGAGGAAGCAATATTTAAAGGTGGCATTTATCTCAGTGAATACAAGATCTATAGTATAAGACACCAAATAGTGTTTAGTGTCAAAAGACAATCCATTTGTGGGGAAACTAACCACATTGTTGGACCTTACTTATTCACATTTAAAGACTCATAATGGTGGAATAAGCTACAGAGGGGATCATTTGTTCATTAACAATATGCACTATTAATATACTAGTGATTAATCAGTTGGATTACTGTCACTATTTATTCATTCAGATTTTAATTGTTCTTATGTCTATCTTGCTTTTATTCTGTGGTTTTATTATTGTAAATTAAATATATATGTTTTCTACACAATACATTTATTATTATTTGCATTTTAAATGATTTGTAACCACACTTTGGATGTTGGTATTTTTGTTTTTGTGATTTTGTTCATATTTCATATGTTTTATTGTACTCACAATATTTAGTATTTCTATATTTTTTTCCTAATGTTTAGGTATTTGACTGCAGTAATGTTGTAGCTGATGTTTATATTTTTGTGTTTTATGTATAGGATGGCGATATTTGTGTTGATATTCTGTCATAGAAGCACAGCAGGAAAAGCTTGTGCTCCATTAGGTCAGCAATTACAATTTTTACTTGTAAGAGAAAGAAACTGTAATATGAACAAGCATCAGCAAATCCAATATATCTGGCTTTTAACTGAAAGTGCCCCTTTATTATTTAGGGAGTTTGAATGTTTATTGTGGGTATGTAAGTGGGTGAATGCAACAATGAGTCACAGGGTGAGTTAACGTATGAATGAGTAAACGGATGGGTGGGCATTTCCATGCATATTGAATGACTGAGTGCATGGACAGAGGGACAAGTGAGTGCATGGACTGAGACTTTCATTCATCCACCAAATTTACTAATTCTTGCATTTATCCACTTGCAATACCGCACACCTACGCTTGCCAAAAAATAAAAAGGTACTTTCCTTGTTAAGACAGACCTACTTGCTTTGTAAATGGTTGCTCCTTCCTTTTTTGTATAGGTGTATCACTGACTGGCTTTACATGTAAGTATCAGATTTGTTTGGGGCATTGTATGTGGCGGTGTTGCAACAGGAGTACTTGCCAGAAATTGATAAAGACAGGTAGTGTAGCAAACCTTTGGCAGCACAGGGAGGTGAGGATATAACTGGCAGGTGACAGTGGTGAGGCTGGGGATGGCTACTGTTGGCAGGTATGTGTGAACCTGAGCTTTGGGGTTTTGTGGTAAATAATTTAATTACCGGGACTTAATTTGATGCGGAAAATCTATAATAATAACTCAGTAAAATAAGAGGCAGAATCCGTGGTATTAGAGGTTCGGAACGGGCTTTATTCCAAAATCGATTCGAATCGAGGGATTCCATATTCCATCACCACGAAGGTTCAGGAAGTGAAGGACCAACTTTATTGACAAGTAATCATTTTTATACAATAGGCATTACAGTGAAACAAATGCAGGAGGCGTAACAGTTGATAATAAAGATAAGAACATACATGCGTCACTAAAGTAGGTGTAACTGGGCGTAGCTTAAAGAACGTCATTGGATATGGTGTCATAAATGGGTGGTTCCACGGAAGAATTTTGCAATGTTAGCAGAAATACTTGGCAGAGATGCGCGCGCAGCAGCATGACGTGTGATTGACGTGTAACTAGGGGATGAAGGGGACTTGACATTTAGCTCTACATGTGGAGACAGAAGTCTGGGGTTATGTCAACCTAATCCCAAATCATATCTAATATCCTATGTTTAAAGAACTGTGTTATCCAAAAAGAAAGGTCTCTTAGGATAGAATCTTATTCTATACTGACTATACTGTCCGTTAGTGCGTGTACAAGCGTCTAAGTGTCTACACTAGATGCGAGGGCAGAAATCTTCCATAGTAACAGGGCTATGAATTACTTGCATAAAGACAGAGAAGCCGGGCCTTTTGCTCGGTAGCTGAAAGAATGTTTACTTAAACTACTAGACAGGAATGCATTGGATAGGGAGCGGAGCAGATAATCTCGAAGGTGAAATACAGTTTTTGGCAGGCAACAGGCTGGAGTCAGGCACCGTTAGCCGCGCAGGGAGTAGGACAAAGTTCATGGGTACAGATGCGAGCTCAGACTGGAGCTTTCAGAGGCAGAAGGCAGAAAAGGCTTGATGGCAGAATCAGGGCCTACTCGCCTGGACTGTAAAATGGGATAAGTGAACCATATAAAGCCGGTGGCCTTTCATACTTAGAAATAGAATATCCGGCCCATTCATGGCGGATCTGAAAGAGGACATGTTGACGGTGGACGCACATGTGTTTGCGTCTTCATAACTGGAACTGGAGGAAACATACATGTACTTGTGATTTATACATGAAACCGTTGGGGTCCAAGATAGGGGACATAACTGATCATAAAAATCCATATTTCCACATTCCCTCCTTGTCCCCTACTTGTCCTTAAGAGATATCAATCTTCATCAATCCGTTGATCTGTTCATATAGCATCATTTGTTCTTCTTTCTTCTTCCGGAATCTTGAATGAAAACTTGGATGTGGGATACACGAGGTGGCACACAGACCACAAATTGCTGGTCCACATTGTAGGCATAAACAGCAACTGAATAGTATGAGAAAGCCAATACCTAGGAAGGATAGGACCCTCCATCCAAAGGTAGATAATACACTCCAAAACCAACCGGACCAAGTCCAGGTGCCTGGATTCAGGTGTATCTGGCTTACAATCTTATGAAGGCGAGTTATGGCTTTATATACAGATGGCGAATTTTCTGGTATGAAAATGCAACAATTTGATCCGATGACCCTACAAGCTCCGCCCCTATCGGCCAGAATGACGTCAAGGACAAGACGATTTTGAAGCACAACAATCCGCATAGCAGACTGCTCTTCTGTTAAATTGCCTAAGGCGGAAATAGTTTCATTTACTACTGCTTCAAGGGTTCTGGTTAATCTACGTATCAGCTTACTATTAGTGACTGTACCTATATAGGGAAAGAGACCTTTATTGAAATCTGTGTATTTTTCCCATGCTGTCTCAGTGTAATCGACTATTGGGAGATCTCTCCGTTCTCTATTGTGTACTAAATGAGTATTTCTATGATAATCAGGAGGAGCTAGGAAAACAGGTGGCAAAAGAAATCCAATATAGCAGGTACCATCCCAATCTAGAGGCAAACGTATATATGCAGTCTGACCGCATACAAAGTAGGAATGGCGAGAAGCTCTAAATGTAGACTTGCCTTGATCACTGAATTCTATTACAGTGGTGCATTTACTGTGGCCCATGTGTATAGAGCCATTCTTTCTTATACATAATTCACCTTTAACTGGAAATACTGACATAGCGGGCAAAATTGGTGCAGGTTCGGATTCGACATTCAGGATCATGAGATTAAGCGTGAAATTACCTAATCCATATACTTCATTTTCTAGATCAGTTCCTGTTCTTTTGGGAAGTCCCTTCTTGTCAGGGTAGCAGACTTTAAGTAAAACTAAGTGCAGGTTTCCCCATACCCAGTTGTCTTGATAAACTGCGGAATTCGAATTTAGGAAATTAATTAGACTAAACCATGCTCCACAGGAGCCATTGTATGTGAACGGGTATGGGAAGAGAGGCAGAATTCCTTTATAGTTCTGGTAGGGAGGGAGTCGGCCACATATCCAACAATTTGTAGCATTGCTAACCTGATGGGAATGATGTAACATACTAATAAAAGTGTTATTGCGCAGCGCAAATCTATATGACAACTCATGCGGGGGAAATTCACTAAAAGAATGTTCAGCAGTAACATTATGAACATGTTTAGAAATAGGATAATATATGTGCAACAATATACTTGCAGCTATTATTAAAAGACATAAGAAAAACAAAATTAATAACGTCACTGTGCAATGACTACGCAGTGATTTATAGTACGCATGTTGTTTCATTCGCTTCCTTCGGTGTCTTTCTCTATTCAGGTCTAGGGGATTCATGTCAGGTACAAATTCGACCGATTCACCTTGGAGAGGACTTAAACAATCAAATTGTCTGACTTGGTAGACCTTAATTTTAGTCTGTATTGTTCTTTGTCATTCAGTTCAACCAAAGGAAGCTTTGAGTCAATCGGTGAAGACACGCAAGGTGTGTCATTTACATCGGACGGTAGTCCATGAAATTTCTTGATATGACTTGAATGTATCCAGCCTTTTCGACCTTCGATCTTCACGGCTGTCCTCGTTGTTAACAGTACGAGTTGAGGCGATCTCCACCTAGGATCCAGCTGGGACTTCCGGTCAAAATTCCTCACTAACACCAGGTCACCAGGAACCACGTCATGGGGTTTCACCTCGGTGTTGTCGGGAAAGGCTGCAGCTACCTGTGAACGACAAGTTTGTAGTGCAGACATCAAGGAAGCCAGGTAATCTGTCAGCATATTACAGTCAACATCAGTTATTTTTCGTGGTATAGGCGTCCCCCACATATTTGGTGGTCTACCAAAGACCACCTCATAAGGGGATAGCCCTGTTCGAGAGTGCGCTACCATTCTCATGTAAAAGAGTGCAACTGGTAAGGCTACTACCCAGTCGACACCTTTCTCTCTACATATTTTGGACAATCTAATTTTCAGAGTTTGATTATGTCGTTCCACGAGACCTGCTGCCTCGGGGTGTCGGACACAGTGAAATCTCCACTGATAGCCTAACAAAAGTGAAACGTGTTTCATTAATTCGGAGGAGAACGGCTGGCCGTTATCTGAGTAGACAGCACGTGGTAAACCGTACCGTGGGAAGAATTCTCGAACTAACTGTTTGGCAGTAGTCGGGGCAGTGTAATCTGAAACCGGGTATGCCTCTGTCCAACGGGAAAGAGCACAAACAACTACAAGAACGTATTTGAATCCTCGACATCGTTCCATCTGGATATAATCCATCTGGAGGACTTCAAAAGGGTGATCAGGAGGCTGAAATCCACCCTGTTCTACGGGAATGCTTTTACCTGGGTTAAACTGACAACAGATCATACAGGTACGGACTTTTTGTTCAGCTGCTGCTCGTAAATGTTTGTTGAACCAAATGTGTTGAATGCTGTCTAGCATAGCTTTTTCTCCTAAGTGGGCAGGACTATGTATTGTATTTATGATAACTTGGACCATTGAGTCGGGAAGAAACCATATAGATTTTTCCTTCGTCATCCATCCCTGATCAGTTTGGATCCCTCCTAATTCAGTCCATTTCTTTATTTCTTCTGGTGTAGCATGTGTTTGTATGTCAATTACGTCAAGAGCGGGATCCTTAACCATCATGCAATGTGTTGGTGTCGGAACTATTGTCTTTGTCATGTCGGATGTGTGAGTTTGAGCAGTCTGTTTAGCTGTTTTGTCAGCTAGATCATTGCCTTGGGAAATGATATCAGTAACTTTCGTATGAGCTTTACATTTCATAATTGATATTGCAGCGGGTAGATGTATTGCATCTAATAGGGCATGAATGAGGGGTCCGTGCTGAATGTGGGCACCGTGAGAAGTTAAATAACCTCTCTCTCGCCACAGCACGCCGAAGTCATGGACGACTCCGAATGCATAACGTGAATCTGTGTATATGTTGACTTTCTTATTTGTGGCTTGAATACAGGCTTGTGTCAGAGCGATGAGCTCTGCTGCTTGAGCTGACAAGGTATTAATACGATTTGTTTCAATGACTTCAGTGTCTGTTGTGACTGCATACGCGGCCACTAGCTCTCCTGTACTTGTTCTCATACATGAACCATCTACATACAACGTCAGGTCTGAATCTGTCAATGGGACGTCTGTCAAGTCTTGTCTGGGTTTCGTCGTGATAGTAATAACTTCAATACAATCATGTGCTAATGGGTCTGTTCCGTTTACTGGCAAAAGAGTGGCAGGATTCAATGTACTACAACGTCTGATTTCTATGTGTGGCTGAAACAATGTTAATTCGTAACCGGTGAGTCTCGCTATAGTCAAGTGTTGTGTTTGTGTGCGGTTCAAGAGAACCTCTACTGCGTGTGGTACTTGTACTGTCAATGGATGTCCTAACACTATGGCATCGCTTTGTCTGATTGCTAAAGCTGTCGCTGCCACTGACTTCAGGCACGCAGGCAGAGCCTGAGCTACGGGATCTAATGTACTAGAAAAATAAGCACATGGTTTGTGTGATCCTGCTTGTTCCTGTGTGAGTACTGACAAAGCAGTACCTTCGCGTTCTGTAACAAAGAGCGTAAACTGTTTGCTGTAACATGGTGTTGCTAGGACAGGTGCTTGACATAAAGCTTTCTTTAAACTTTCAAAGGCGTGTGTATGTTCCTGAGTCCAAGGGAGGACAGTCGATGTGGCTGCCTCCTGTGTTGTCAACTGAATGAGTGGTTTTGCTAGAAATGCATACTGAGGGATCCACTGCCTACAATATGAAGTGAGGCCTATAAAAGCCCGCACCTCCTTTTGTGTCTTGGGTACTGACATGTTATCAATTAACTGTATGCGGTCGGGTGTAAGCTGCCTTCCCTCCTTGGACAGCGAGTGACCAAGGTAAACAACTCGCTGGACACAGAATTGCAGCTTAGAAGGGGACACCTTGTGCCCCTTTTCGGCCAAAAAATGTAAAACCGTCAGTGAGGCTTTTTCACATTCAGGTTCGCTTCGGGCGGTGATCAGCAGATCATCGACATATTGAAGCAGTGCAGTGTTGACTGGCATGTAGATACTGTCAAGTTCTCGTTTCAGTGCTTGGCTATAGATGCTGGGGCTTTCTGTGAATCCTTGAGGTGCGCGTGTGAATTTAAAGCTTCGTCCATTTAAACTAAATCCGAACAAGTATTGGCTTTCCGGATCTATTGGGACGCTGAAAAAGGCATTCTTGAGATCAATTACAGTAAAGAATGTTGCTTCGGAATCAATGGCTGTCAGTAATGAAGAAATGTCTGGAACTACGGGGTATTGTGGTACAATACATTTATTTAATTCGCGCAGATCAATAACCAATCGATATACTGGCGGGGCCTTTGGATCAGTTCGTTTAAGAATCGGAATTATCGGGGAATTACATACATTGGAGTCGGTTTCCACAACCACTCCTTGGCCAATAAGCTCGTCAATGATTTGCAGTAAAGCCACTACAGCATCTGGGGGTAACTTGTATTGTCGCATTCGTGGTAGTACCACTCCTGCCTTTAGTGTGACTCGATATGGTGTAATGTTCATGCAACCAACATCTGTAGGGCCTTGTGCCCATAAATGTGTGGGTGAAGTCTGCAGTCGGGAATCCATGTCTCGGGACACATAGTGCCCTTTGAAATCACGTAAAAACAATCTTACTCCTTCCGGAGAACAACATATTATAGCTCCTAGAGCTTTCAATGTTTTGATACCTAACAGGTTTTCTGGACATGATTTAGTAAGCAATAAATCTGTAGTTCGTGTCAAAGGACCAATCGTAAGGGGAAGAGGCTGTGATACTTCGTTAATGATAGGTTTTCCTGAAAACCCAAGGGAAATATTCTGTGAGCCTGAGAGGGGTGCCCCTGGAACTTCACTACGTTTTATTGTTGTTCGGCTTGCCCCTGTATCAAGTAAAAATTTTCTAACTTGGCCTAATAGTTCACTGTGTACATAAGGTCCCTCTTGATCTACAGGGACCTCGATAAGGGGTAAGCCAACTTCCCTCTCTAGGCTGTTTCATGAGTATCGTTGATAATCAGGGTAGTCATACTGTGCGGTCTGGTACATCTGTCGTGTCGTTGTTGGTGTAGCAGCAATAGGCTGCGGTGGTGGAGCTGGCATAGACTGTTGCGGAGCTGGCATGGCCTGTGCATGCTGCGGAGCTCCTTGTTGGTTCTGATCCTGTCTAAGTGGTCGTGGTCTTTCTTTAGTATTACCTATGGCGATATTATGTTTTAAAACTGGACAATCGTGTACATAATGGCCTGGCTGTTTACAGTAGTTGCATGTCCCTTTTACAGGACCTGTTGAAACACTGGACTGTGTCATACCCTTTTTATGACCGTCAGCTGGAACTGTCTGGGAAACTAGCATTTTCATTTTCGTGTCTTTCATGCGTCTTTGTTCATGTTCTTGTTCCTCTCTAATTCTATTGTGATGGTACTGTAGCATTTGTAACATTTGTGACGGAGTGTTACCTTGCCAGGTACTCTCGAATTTCAATACTCTATTCTTAACTTGTGGCAAAGAATTTTCAACTAACTTTGTCACAAACAAATGTGGATACAACTCGCTACTTGCTTTTATTCCACTATTTATACCAAAACATTTCTCGAATCGGGCGTAGAAATCACTAGTGTCTTCATCTTGCTTTTGTTTACAGGCTGAAATTGCACCCCAGTCTTCCTTTTTCGTAGTTAATAAACGTGGCAATACCTGTACTAGTAAACCTGGTAGTATTTTGGTCTTTTCCCCAAGCCCTGCACCTGGACCTCGAGCTTTTTCTTCGTTTTCTAAGGCTGTCCAATCTATCTTCTGGTCTCCCACCTCCCAGTCCTTTTCCTTGAGTTTTTCGTAAATGCCCGCAGGCATTAATACCTTCAATATTGTCATAATGTCGGGGTAGGTATACTCTCCCATGAGCAACATGTCTTTAATTTCTCGGTGGAAACCCGCTGGGTCTTTGTCATGACTGGGTACCACCTTCTTCATTTCCAATAGTTCTATTTTAGATATGGGTGTGTATACAAACACACGTTTAAACTGATTGTCATCACCTTTTATCGGGTGCACTTCGCGTAAGGGATTCTGTCTATCCATATAGTACGTCGTTCTTTCTTTGATGGGCAGTGAGACATGTTCGGGACATACAAAAAGAATATACTGCTTTCTGGATTCTAGTATTTCTCTAATTAACTCAGTACCTGAACCTCTCCATTTATTTGTGAGTAATTCAGTCAATATATTAGGTAATGGACCAGGATCGGAGTGTTGGCTTTTATATAATATAAGGAGTTGTTGAACCATATAGATACCAGCTAAACGTTGTTCATCTGGGGTGAGGTTCAAAAACGTGTGTGCTAATGTATCATCACTATATTTTCCGGGACTGTCAACCCAATGAACGGCTGACCTGGCTAATTCTTGTTCGTCCATAGAATCAAGTATATGATAACCCCTTCGTTCTCGGAGGAGGTTGTCAGCGGCTTGGAACGAATGTTCGGGGGACCTTATATTTATTATAGGAGTTTGGAAATTTCTGCTATTATCTGGACGTACCGGACGTATCGGATCAGTGAAGCATCTAGTATTATTGCAAGATGTTCCTCTACCTACATAGGCCATGGTTTCTAACTGTCCTGTGGGCAGTTCTAATTCTTCCTCGTCTTCGGTTTGTTCAGGTTCGTCTACTGCTAATCTTTCTTCGTGTATTCGTTCTATTTCTTTGCGGATCTTTCGGCACATAGCTACTATACATGATCGTTTATCATGTCTCCCCTCTGATATATTCTGACTCCATGTGGTAAGAATTTGCATTTCTTTCGGATTTACCCCTGGTCGGTCTTGATTTCTGATCACACAATTTATGAGGAAACGCAGCAGTTCCCCCTGTATCTCCACTTTCTGGTACTCCAAGGCTCTATTAATACTTTCGGAATCTCGTCCTGACTGGACAAAGTGATATATATTTTCTAAGTGTGTAGTCATTCCTGGTAGCTTCCCTAAATATATAGCAGCTCGTCGGATACGTAATGATGCCAGCATCATTTCGTCCCCTTTTCCGGGCACAGGGTCATATCTACAATCTATTAGAAGTTCCTTGAGCGTGTTGGGAGTTACTAGTTTGGGCGTACGTTGGTGGGCTAATTCTTGAAAGGAAAGTTTATTTACTCTGGGTGGCGTGGAAAAAATGTTTGATGTACCTCCGGTAGCCCCACCTGGAGTGCTGGATGTGAAAGGATTCGTCGAACGTGATATAGCAACTATAGGTGTGGATACAGATGTCGAAGCAGATGTGCTTGCCTGAACTTGTGTCGGAGTTTGCTGTTGCGGAGGTACAGACGGAAGAGGGTCTTGGCGTTGAACACCCTCTGCAGGCGGTCTATGTGGCGCAGCATTAGCATACTCGGGAGCTGCGTCGTCTAAATAAGAGGAAAGAAAAACATCTTCTGCGGTTCTGGGATGCCCTTTGGGATGTACTTTTATCGGAAACAATGGGGGTGGCAAGTCTTTTGGTATCTCCGGAGTAGCCTTAGGTAATCCTTCGGCCAGGAGAGGATACATACCATTCATAAGGGCATTTCGTTGTCTGTCTACTTGTTCTGATTTTACTCGAGTACCTTCTTCAATTAATATATTTTCTCGAACTTTATTTGAATTCTCCTTACTCTTCTCTTCCTGTCTACGTGCTTTTTCTGTACGTCTATACGATTCTTTACGCCATAATTCAATGGCGTCTTTCTGTGATTGTCTAGCTTTCTTTTTCCATAATTCTTCCTCTACTTTCACGATGCAATCTGCATCCCAGGTCCCAGCTGCGGGCCACCTCTGACTTTCTGGTAATTCCTTGGTGTAGTCTACCCATAAATCAAGAAATAATATGGCGTCTAGGCCATGTTTATGATACATAAAGTACCCTGGAGTGTCCCTAGGAGGAATGGGAACAGCTTCTTCGAGTACCCCTTTTCTAGTTTTGATCTGTCTTAATTTCGAAAAGAGCGGCATTTTTGAGAACTGATCTGATCTGATACCTAATTTTGAACACGTTTAATACAACGAAACACAATAATGAACAGTCATTCACACCACAATATGCAGAACGTATTTAAAACATTTAACATTTAACATTTAATGAACAACAATAATGGCCGTTCACTAAGCATAATACTCGATACTAACTAGATAATTCTGACTTCATATACTAGACATACTTGATATACTGCTAAACAGTACAGATACACTGCTGAAACAGTGCAGACCGGATTTGTGTACCCAAACCCGTCTTGACCGGCACAACCTATGTGCACGTCAGAACGCCTCCCCGACAATGGTACTCACCGGGTAGCTCGGAACGGAAGGCCTCGGAACTGAACTGGACTGAACTCGGACCGGACTGGACTCGACTCGATACTTCGGAACTTCGGAACTTCGGAACTGGTGGGCCTCTGTATACCTCGGATCTTGCTCTCTCAGCTAGGCTCTGGTCGGGATACTTCGCACTTCTCACCGCCTCGTCTGGGTGTTGATCGCAGCCTCAGTTACCCCCGCTCGGCAGGAGGGAGATACAGGAAATCCTGTGGGTACGCGTTGTTGTCCGTCCAGCTGTGACAGGAGACCGGGCCTGCAACGCACCTCCGGCGCGTGAGATGAGAAAGTGTCCCTATTCGGGCGCCATTTATGTGGTAAATAATTTAATTACCGGGACTTAATTTGATGCGGAAAATCTATAATAATAACTCAGTAAAATAAGAGGCAGAATCCGTGGTATTAGAGGTTCGGAACGGGCTTTATTCCAAAATCGATTCGAATCGAGGGACTCCATATTCCATCACCACGAAGGTTCAGGAAGTGAAGGACCAACTTTATTGACAAGTAATCATTTTTATACAATAGGCATTACAGTGAAACAAATGCAGGAGGCGTAACAGTTGATAATAAAGATAAGAACATACATGCGTCACTAAAGTAGGTGTAATTGGGCGTAGCTTAAAGAACGTCATTGGATATGGTGTCATAAATGGGTGGTTCCACGGAAGAATTTCGCAATGTTAGCAGAAATACTTGGCAGAGATGCGTGCGCAGCAGCATGACGTGTGATTGACGTGTAACTAGGGGATGAAGGGGACTTGACATTTAGCTCTACATGTGGAGACAGAAGTCTGGGGTTATGTCAACCTAATCCCAAATCATATCTAATATCCTATGTTTAAAGAACTGTGTTATCCAAAAAGAAAGGTCTCTTAGGATAGAATCTTATTCTATACTGACTATACTGTCCGTTAGTGCGTGTACAAGCGTCTAAGTGTCTACACTAGATGCGAGGGCAGAAATCTTCCATAGTAACAGGGCTATGAATTACTTGCATAAAGACAGAGAAGCCGGGCCTTTTGCTCGGTAGCTGAAAGAATGTTTACTTAAACTACTAGACAGGAATGCATTGGATAGGGAGCGGAGCAGATAATCTCGAAGGTGAAATACAGTTTTTGGCAGGCAACAGGCTGGAGTCAGGCACCGTTAGCCGCGCAGGGAGTAGGACAAAGTTCATGGGTACAGATGCGAGCTCAGACTGGAGCTTTCAGAGGCAGAAGGCAGAAAAGGCTTGATGGCAGAATCAGGGCCTACTCGCCTGGACTGTAAAATGGGATAAGTGAACCATATAAAGCCGGTGGCCTTTCATACTTAGAAATAGAATATCCGGCCCATTCATGGCGGATCTGAAAGAGGACATGTTGACGGTGGACGCACATGTGTTTGCGTCTTCATAACTGGAACTGGAGGAAACATACATGTACTTGTGATTTATACATGAAACCGTTGGGGTCCAAGATAGGGGACATAACTGATCATAAAAATCCATATTTCCACAGTTTCCAGGAAGGTTATAGTGACAAATCTTTTGAGTGTATTCAGTGTATTTAGAATGAAATGCCAGGTATGCCAGTTATTCTTGCCAGCTGGCAGTGCATTTTGCTTGTACCCTTTATTGGGTTATGGGCCCTAAAAACATCTGTGAGACTCCTGAAATGGAAAGATACTGACTTTTTTCCCCATTTCTAGCATGATCAATGCTTTAGGTTTTTAGATTTGTTGATGGCAGGAAACTTTAAACGCCATCGAAAACTATGAGAGGAAATATCCATGTTTTCATTGAGAGCTTTTGGACCATCATTCCCGGCAAAAACTTGAAACTGGCCCACTCGTGACAGGAGTGCCTGCATCAGAAAATTCCCAGTCTCAATCTGAAGAAGTTACCACTTGACCTCTACCACCCCAAAAAGTGTGTCTATGTTTTGGATCATTATAATTTTCTAGTTGGGGGAAGGCTGATATTCTCTCAGGAGAAATGGAAGATGTCATTATGGACCAATTACCCAGAACTTAGGGGCTCATTATGATGGTGGGCGGACATCAGTCTGCCCACCATCATAACGGTTTAGGCACCGCCTGCCAGACGTACAGCGGTCTCACCAGTGCAATTAGGATGCGCCCGCCATATTTGTGGGAGCATTCTGGCCTTTTAACATTGCAGATGGTGCTGCTGGCTGTAGTACCGTCCACAATGCCAAAACAACATGCACAGCATTTCCCTGCTCCACGTGGCAGGCACCACACAGTGCCTGCCACTTGGTGCATGGAACTGCAGGGCGGTACCATGGATACCCCCCAGTACATCCCCCCACACACACACAGAGGTGGCCCGCAATGGGCCTCCAAAGCACCTGTCTTTTTGCAGCGGGATATCCGCCACAAAAAGACAGGTGGAAGGGCATACTGTAATCACTAAGGCGGTGCCTGCACGGCACTGCCGCAATGTTGCCCTGGTTCCGCAAGGCGGGCGGAAAAGGACTGCCTTGCAGAACCATGGCTGCAGCAGAACCATTGTGATTCCCACCGCTATCCTAATTTGGCAGTGGGAATTTTCAGTATGATGGCGGATGGACCGCCACCGCCGGCCCGGTGGTGGCAGTCCTTCTGCCATCATAATGAGCCCATTAGACTAAAACAATATGTTACACAAATCTGTCCTAAACTAACCGAACAAACCAGAAAAATGTATGAGCATTTACGCTTCAAAGTTAGACTATTTTTAAACAACTAAGGACTAGACTACCTAGAAATGATAGCAGTATCTATTATCTAAACCACATATAAAATCTACCAGCCATCTAACAGACCACAACACAAGACATGAAAGTATTTTTTTAAATATTAATATAATATCAGTGACAAAATGAAGATGCTACATTTTGCAATACTCACTGACATAATAAAAATATTAATACTATTATTTAAATATATATAACATTATTTAATTAATAAAACATACTATCAAACTAGCTACACATAATTTAAAAAATACACCACATATTCTAGACAATAATTTAGTAATCAAATCTGCATCACATAAATATACACATATAACATTTCCCACCCACAGTAAAATAATTAATTTACCTTGCGATTTTGTTGCTGAAGATCTGTGTCCAAGTACAGATAATCCCAAAAAAGAATCTAACAAAATGTTATAGCAATAGCAAAAAGCCCAAACATTTAAAACGCCCTCGAAGCACTCCACAGTCCGTAGGTTCCATTAAAATACATAAAATCATCAGGTTACGGATTTGAATAACCAACAATCTGAATAAAAACAGGCTGCGTTAATCGAAACCAAGCTTCAGACAGAATTCGGTACTAATTCATGAATTTGCCAAAATTAATCTAAAACATAGACCTCCTAGTGCAGACTGCAGCTTTAAGAAACAGAGTCACATATCCATATGTTTCATTATCTGGTAATGCTAGTAGAAAATCATAGGCTTGGATACAAAATGTAAAATTCCTAAGCCTCAAAAAAGGCATGAGAATTTTTTTGGCATACATTTTATAATATTCACAGAAGACAAAATGTGTCATAGTTTGTTTGTGCAAATTAGTACGTGGGCGTTCTCTAGCGTACAGCCGGAAAGCAAAGGGAATATTTCACTATACCAATACAATAAATTTCTTTCCCAACTCTTATTAGTATTTTGCAGATAGTTAGTAGAAATGGCCCGAGATGAAGGGGGTGATTATTAGTTTGGTGGTCCAGAGGACTGCCAAACCTCATGGAGGCGTGGCGGCTACCCCCGCACTTGCCGTCGGACCAACTTTATTTTAAGTTTGTCGGTCAGACCACCACAGGCCTGCTGCAACCGCTAGGGAACCCCCGTTCCCCAGCAGTGTTGCAGTAGTGTGAGGCAGTAATATGCTGGTGGTGCTGTTGCAGCATCGCCAAGCATATTACGAGTTTCCTCACTGCCATCAATTTAATGGCAGTGAGCCTGCTATGAAAAGTCTGGCGGTGAGGAAACTAAGGGGGCCCTAAAGGACTCCCTGGTGCTTAAGGCCATGGGTATGCATGCAAGGGGGCACATTTTGTGCCCCCTGTCTGCATGCACCATCTTTCTGTAGGTAGGTAGGATTGGCTTTGCTGTTCCCATTGCGGTGCCCTTTTAATAAGCACCACCATGGGATTGCCAAACAACCCCCCACCAAACCAGGAGAAAAATCCTAATGTGGCAGGTGGTCTGACTATGAGTTTGTTGGTCCTGGAGCAGGGCACTGGAGTGGTGGCCAGTTCAGGACTGCCAAACTCGTAATCAGGCCCTAAGATATAAATAATGCGTAACACTTGATTTTTCAGCCCTCAATCTCTCTTCTTTGGCTCCCTCTAGGAAGAGCTTGCACTTGTTTGCTGACTTGGGCTGCCTTCAGCCTTCTATCTAAAAACATATCAACCAATGCAATAGCTTCTATTGATTTTTTAACATATGCAATCCTGGGGTTCGGAAGACCCTTGTCACATGCCAAACAATCTAAAACTATCTCTCTAGTTAATTTAGCTTCTTCTGGACTCCAGATAGATGGTCGCAAGAGACGTAGCCGGCTACAAATAAAATCACTCAGGAAGTCTTTTCCTAGTTCATTGTGGCAAATAAAACTAGAGGTTGATACAGGGGCTGACAATAATCTCCGACAGAATTGATTTTCCTCCCTTTGGAAGGTAATATACCCAGGCCTCCTATTCCTGCCTCATAAATTGCTATATGTGCACATTGTGCAGAATATATTTGCAAGAGAGGTGTAAGGACCCTCTCTCGCTTGAATGACGGAAGATAAAGCAGAAAACCAGCAGCCTTAGAAAACTTGGTCCTGCTTTGTGCGATATGTGCAGACCATGTCCCAGACAAGCTGAAAGTGACCCCCAGGTAAGAGAAGGAGTGAGTGTCTGATAACACTTCCTTACCCACCATAATAGTTAAAGGTCCCATGCACTTTGGGTCACAGGTCATTATAAAATACTTATTAGATTAGTTGATAAATCCAGCCTGGACATAAAATTGACAAAGGAGTGCACTCGATGATGCAAAGCTTTATGGGGTGCGAGAGATTAACACTGTGTCATCTGCATACAGTAATGCCAGAAGGGGGGCACAATTCACCATAGGGACAGCTGAGGTGCACTTGCTAAGCTCCCTACTAAGATCATAAATGTATAAGTTAGAAAAAAGTGGGGCTAAAACGCACCCCTGGTGAACCCCCGACCAATATTAAATTTATCAGTGTCCATATGCAGGGAAACCAACAGATGAACAAGGGATGGGGCATTTGCAGGTTAATAAGAGATTGTTACAACGTAACCCAGTTAACACAGTCGAAGGTCATTGTCAAATTCATAAAAGCTAAGTACAGTACAGACTACTTGACCACCGTGTAATTCCCAATAATCAGGTTTCAGTTGAGGCATTGATCGATCGTCCCTATACCACTTCAAAATCCATATTGCCATTTATTTGACACATTATTTTCACAGCCCGATCTACTACTCTATTATACAAAACTCTGCCCAAAATTTTAGCTTGTATGTCTAACAGGGAGATTGGGCGGTAACCTTTAGGTTCCGCCGTATTGCCCTTTTAAAAAATTGGGACAATGACTAAGGAAGCCCAAGAACAGAGGTTTAACAACTTGTTCCGATGGTTGTTCCGATGGTTGTAAATATTTGTCAACAATGGGGCCCAGAGATCTATGTTGTACTTAATAATGTTAATTGGGACACCATCAGGCCAAGGCGCTTTCCATTCACACTTTCCTGTATGGCAGCCTTCACTCCGTGCAATGAAATGGACGGGAATGATAGGGCGTCCCTGGGCCACAGCTACAAACAGATTGGACTGGCATCACAATACATTTTTTCAAAGTGTGTCACCCAGTACTTTTCATTTATGTGGCAACTAAAAACTGATCCACTTTGATCTAAACAGTGTATACAAGAGACAGCCTTCCAAAATTACTTGCTGTCCTTTGTGCCGGCAGTGTAATTTAAAAGGGACCACATCTGGGAGATAACATCTTTCCTCCTCCTATTTATAGTTAATTTATAGGCTTTATGCTGAGAGGTTACTAAACTGTGATCACGAGGCTGTGTATTTAAAGCCCTTCAAAGGATTTGGGTTGCCCATTATTAGTCATGGTCAAACCATCGAGGTCAACAAAATATACAACATTCAACCCCTTACCCAAATTATTAACATCCTACATACATTGATAAAAAAGTGTGTCTCACAGAAGAGCAGTTAATTTTTCCATTTAAAATGTTTTATTATCAAATGATAAAATTCTATTATCTCTCTTTTAATTATTTTAGATAGAGATATGTTGTAAATAGGCCTGGGCCAAAATTCCGTTCCGTTCAAGGAAATTGCGATATTTTGGCATTTTCGCGTTCCGCGGAAAGCGCGAAAATGTCAAAATTTCCGCATTCCGCAGCTTAGCGATAATTTGTTTCTTGCTCGCGCTGTAAAATAATACATTCTCGCGCGCGCGCGATCGCCTTACCTGAATCCCTGCGTTCTCTGACAAGTTTTCTTGACCCGGTCGCGTTCTCCACGAGATGATGGATTTTGGTAGCCATTTTGCGCTGTCTCGCGACCGCATTAACGTCATTTGTCACGCGATCACGTCTTTCTTCTCGCGATCATGCACCGCGCGAGTATGAGAAGATTGAGATCTCGAACATGTCATTCTACATCGCGAGCCAGAGGATGAGGACGCGGGCACGTGTAATCGAACGCGAACAGGAGAAAGAGACCGCGAACACGTCATATCCAACGCGACAGGGACAAAGAAGAGAACGCGATCATATCGTTTTCGACACGCCGGCGGAAGTAATGTGAAGCTCGACAACTCAACAACGTAAAATTTACAATTTGGAGAGGAATATCGGCTCTAGCAGCATGAAACCATCTGCAAATGCTGATTTTGGATGAAAAGAACTCCTTACATTGACATTTGGCTTTCCTTTTTTGTGCAAGGAGTCATTTTTTTAAAAGGTGGAGAGAGGGAGGAAGTGACACAGAATCTCCAACTTCCTGTTCCTGTCCAGCAGGCTCCTCCCAGTGCTTTGTCCATCTCCTGCTAATTCTGCCTTTGGATTTGGAGCCTGAAAGATCACTCTTTTTGTCTGCTGCATCATTGCAATTGGATTTCAGGATTTTTGGAATAGGATATTTTACAAGTAAGTGGTTGTTGTGTTTCATTGTGGGCATTGCAGTTGTTGTATTTTTGATAATTAATTATTATCATCATTCCTTTTTTTTTTTTTTTTTTTAATTTTGTGGGTTGTAGTAGTAGGCCCGAGCTAGCCATGGGCATGGCCTCATGGGTGTGTGTGCATGATGAAGCAACTGTTCCTTTTGTTTTTTGAATGTATTTCATTTTCAAGCACATTTAGGGCATGGATGGCATTGGATTGAGTTGGGGAAGTGTGTTTTTTGGGGTGGCCTTTGTGATGTTGTTGGGCCTGGCCATGTGGCTGGTGGCCATTTTGAGGCCTAGGCCTGCAAGCTTGCCTGGCCTTGTCTGCCAACAGGCCTGCTTTCATCCACTAGGACCAGAGCAGGTAGCCACAGCTTTATTGATCAAGTGTTTTCTATGTGATCTGTTGAATTTAGACATCATTTAGGGCATGGATGGCATTGGATTGAGTTGAGGAAGTGTGTTTTTGGGGGTGGCCTTGCTGATGTTGTTGGGCCAGGCCATGTGGCTGGTGGCCATTTTGAGGCCTAGGACTGCAAGCTTGCCTGGCCTTGTCTGCCAACAGGCCTGCTTTCATCCACTAGGACCAGGGCAGGTAGCCACAGCTTTATTGATCAAGTGTTTTCTATGTGATCTGTTGAATTTAGACATCATTTAGGGCATGGATGGCATTGGATTGAGTTGGGGAAGTGTGTTTTTGGGGGTGGCCTTGCTGATGTTGTTGGGCCTGGCCATGTGGCTGGTGGCCATTTTGAGGCCTAGGCCTGCAAGCTTGCCTGGCCTTGTCTGCCAACAGGCCTGCTTTCATCCACTAGGACCAGAGCAGGTAGCCACAGCTTTATTAATCTACTGTTTTCTATGTGATCTGTTGAATTTAGACACCATTTAGGGCATGGATGGCATTGGATTGAGTTTAGGAAGTGTGTTTTTGGGGGTGGCCTTGCTGATGTTGTTGGGCCTGGCCATGTGGCTGGTGGCCATTTTGAGGCCTAGGCCTGCAAGCTTGCCTGGCCTTGTCTGCCAACAGGCCTGCTTTCATCCACTAGGACCAGAGCAGGTAGCCACAGCTTTATTAATCTACTGTTTTCTATGTGATCTGTTGAATTTAGACATCATTTAGGGCATGGATGGCATTGGATTGAGTTTAGGAAGTGTGTTTTTGGGGGTGGCCTTGCTGATGTTGTTGGGCCTGGCCATGTGGCTGGTGGCCATTTTGAGGCCTAGGCCTGCAAGCTTGCCTGGCCTTCTCTGCCAACAGGCCTGCTTTCATCCACTAGGACCAGAGCAGGTAGCCACAGCTTTATTAATCTACTGTTTTCTATGTGATCTGTTGAATTTAGACACCATTTAGGGCATGGATGGCATTGGATTGAGTTTAGGAAGTGTGTTTTTGGGGGTGGCCTTGCTGATGTTGTTGGGCCTGGCCATGTGGCTGGTGGCCATTTTGAGGCCTAGGCCTGCAAGCTTGCCTGGCCTTGTCTGTCAATAGGCCTGCTTTTTCATCCACTAGGATCAGAGCAGGTAGCCACAGCTTTATTGATCAAGTGTTTTCTATGCGATCTGTTGAATTTAGACTTCATTTAGGGCATGGATGGCATTGGATTGAGTTGGGGAAGTGTGCTTTTTGGGGGGTGGCCTTGCTGATGTTGGTTGTCTTAAAGACAATCCATGCTTTTTTTATGTGTCTGGTCACTGGTGTGTTGGTGTGCAATGCATGCACCCTGCAGAGCTTTTTGGGGCCTGTGAATGTTCCTACTTTTTTTTGCATTAAAAAGTCAGAGCAGTGCGCTTTAGCAGGCATCCTTTACCTGGCTTTTATAGGCCTTTTGTCAGCTCCTGGTGTTTCCCAGGCCCCCGGCTTCTTTGTGATTTGTGTGTGTCCATGTGGGTGGTGGCCTTTTTGGGTGTTTGGACTGTGAGTATTAGTGTCCTACTTTTGCCATAGGCCTGCATGGTTTTCCTATTGGCTGTTTGGCTTACTGCTTCCATCCATCCACCCCCTTTGCCAGCAGCAGCTCCATGGATGCTGAGATGCTCAAATAATGCAATGGTCCACCCCACTTCCATTAGATTTTTATTTTGTTGTTTATTATTAACTTTCCTATCCTTCCTGAGAGTGTACTGTGTGGCTGTACACAGTACTAGTAGTATAACATAGCTCTAGTTAATTAAAATAGTCATAAACGGCTTGACTATCTTTTGTTTGCACTAGTACAGTACTAAGTAACTGAACCACAACAACAAATACAACATTTCACTGATGTTCTTCTCCTGTCTTCTTTGCTTTTAGGTGCACAAAAGACAGAGTAGGAGGTGTCATCGGCATCACATGGCTACCCGTTGTACTGCCAGCCAGACAGAAGTCCTGCTGCGCATCACGCCCACGTGTGACCAGAACTTGTTGTGCATCTGCCTCCTGCCTGACATCTGAAGAAGATGGCCCCAAAGAAAGGTACCAGGTCCAGTACCAAGAAAGTTGCCGGTGAGAAGAAGGAACAGAAAAAGGAAGTGCCATTAACCACGACTGGTGGTGTGCCGGCCAATGTTTTTTTTGGCACCAAAGCATTGTCCGGGAACCAAGCTGGGAGCAGCACAGCGGTCAAAACCCACCAACCTAGGCCCAAGGGCTTTAGTGTCGCAGAGGTAGCCAGTCTACTAACGAGCAGCGATGTTCAAGAAATGTCATTACCGCAAAGTAGTACACAATCAAGTTTAACGCACGCGCAAACTCAGCAGATCAGTGTCAAGCCGCCGCAACCAGAACAGCTGCAGCTGCCGCAACCAGAACAGCAGCAGCCGCCGCAACCAGAACAGCAGCAGCCGCCGCAACCAGAACAGCAGCAGCCGCCGCAACCAGAACACCAGCAGCCGCCACAACAGCCCACCATAGTAGTTGTTGCTCCTGACGTAGGGGCATTTCAGGAAATCGAGCTTCGTGCAGACAAAGTGGAGCGAAGTCAAACCACTGTTTCAGAACATCAATTGTCTTCCAGACCACCAGCAAGGAAAAGGAGGCTTAGTCCATCATCTTCTTCTTCAAGCCCCGCTTCTGATGATCGTGATGACACTTGGGTCCCACCAGCTCGGTCTGAGAGTGATGTACGCCACAAGACATTGCTTCTGAAAAGGAAGGTCCCAGAAAAACTTAGAGTTATGGAGGTAGATGTAGAAGAGGGGGGTGATGATGTTGATGAAGACGAGCCAGTCATCACGCACATTACTCCCGCCCCAAAGGGATTGGAGACCGACATTCTCACCCTATCCAGAAAGGCTGCTACTGAGCGGGATGTAGCACGGATCTCACCAACACAGGTTACACCACCACTACCTCCAGCTGCCATATTTTCCAAGGCCCGGCAGGGACCTACATCCAGCTCAACCATCTCAGTAGGTAGTGGTAGTAAAAGTCACAGTGTAGTTGGACAGGGTCACATATTTTCAAGCACCCCCTCAAGTTCATCTGGTGTTGAAAGTGGCACAACCTATGTGCACGTCAGAACGCCTCCCCGACAATGGTACTCACCGGGTAGCTCGGAACGGAAGGCCTCGGAACTGAACTGGACTGAACTCGGACCGGACTGGACTCGACTCGATACTTCGGAACTTCGGAACTTCGGAACTGGTGGGCCTCTGTATACCTCGGATCTTGCTCTCTCAGCTAGGCTCTGGTCGGGATACTTCGCACTTCTCACCGCCTCGTCTGGGTGTTGATCGCAGCCTCAGTTACCCCCGCTCGGCAGGAGGGAGATACAGGAAATCCTGTGGGTACGCGTTGTTGTCCGTCCAGCTGTGACAGGAGACCGGGCCTGCAACGCACCTCCGGCGCGTGAGATGAGAAAGTGTCCCTATTCGGGCGCCATTTATGTGGTAAATAATTTAATTACCGGGACTTAATTTGATGCGGAAAATCTATAATAATAACTCAGTAAAATAAGAGGCAGAATCCGTGGTATTAGAGGTTCGGAACGGGCTTTATTCCAAAATCGATTCGAATCGAGGGACTCCATATTCCATCACCACGAAGGTTCAGGAAGTGAAGGACCAACTTTATTGACAAGTAATCATTTTTATACAATAGGCATTACAGTGAAACAAATGCAGGAGGCGTAACAGTTGATAATAAAGATAAGAACATACATGCGTCACTAAAGTAGGTGTAATTGGGCGTAGCTTAAAGAACGTCATTGGATATGGTGTCATAAATGGGTGGTTCCACGGAAGAATTTCGCAATGTTAGCAGAAATACTTGGCAGAGATGCGTGCGCAGCAGCATGACGTGTGATTGACGTGTAACTAGGGGATGAAGGGGACTTGACATTTAGCTCTACATGTGGAGACAGAAGTCTGGGGTTATGTCAACCTAATCCCAAATCATATCTAATATCCTATGTTTAAAGAACTGTGTTATCCAAAAAGAAAGGTCTCTTAGGATAGAATCTTATTCTATACTGACTATACTGTCCGTTAGTGCGTGTACAAGCGTCTAAGTGTCTACACTAGATGCGAGGGCAGAAATCTTCCATAGTAACAGGGCTATGAATTACTTGCATAAAGACAGAGAAGCCGGGCCTTTTGCTCGGTAGCTGAAAGAATGTTTACTTAAACTACTAGACAGGAATGCATTGGATAGGGAGCGGAGCAGATAATCTCGAAGGTGAAATACAGTTTTTGGCAGGCAACAGGCTGGAGTCAGGCACCGTTAGCCGCGCAGGGAGTAGGACAAAGTTCATGGGTACAGATGCGAGCTCAGACTGGAGCTTTCAGAGGCAGAAGGCAGAAAAGGCTTGATGGCAGAATCAGGGCCTACTCGCCTGGACTGTAAAATGGGATAAGTGAACCATATAAAGCCGGTGGCCTTTCATACTTAGAAATAGAATATCCGGCCCATTCATGGCGGATCTGAAAGAGGACATGTTGACGGTGGACGCACATGTGTTTGCGTCTTCATAACTGGAACTGGAGGAAACATACATGTACTTGTGATTTATACATGAAACCGTTGGGGTCCAAGATAGGGGACATAACTGATCATAAAAATCCATATTTCCACAGTTTCCAGGAAGGTTATAGTGACAAATCTTTTGAGTGTATTCAGTGTATTTAGAATGAAATGCCAGGTATGCCAGTTATTCTTGCCAGCTGGCAGTGCATTTTGCTTGTACCCTTTATTGGGTTATGGGCCCTAAAAACATCTGTGAGACTCCTGAAATGGAAAGACACTGACTTTTTTCCCCATTTCTAGCATGATCAATGCTTTAGGTTTTTAGATTTGTTGATGGCAGGAAACTTTAAACGCCATCGAAAACTATGAGAGGAAATATCCATGTTTTCATTGAGAGCTTTTGGACCATCATTCCCGGCAAAAACTTGAAACTGGCCCACTCGTGACAGGAGTACCTGCATCAGAAAATTCCCAGTCTCAATCTGAAGAAGTTACCACTTGACCTCTACCACCCCAAAAAGTGTGTCTATGTTTTGGATCATTATAATTTTCTAGTTGGGGGAAGGCTGATATTCTCTCAGGAGAAATGGAAGATGTCATTATGGACCAATTACCCAGAACTTAGGGGCTCATTATGATGGTGGGCGGACATCAGTCTGCCCACCATCATAACGGTTTAGGCACCGCCTGCCAGACGTACAGCGGTCTCACCAGTGCAATTAGGATGCGCCCGCCATATTTGTGGGAGCATTCTGGCCTTTTAACATTGCAGATGGTGCTGCTGGCTGTAGTACCGTCCACAATGCCAAAACAACATGCACAGCATTTCCCTGCTCCACGTGGCAGGCACCACACAGTGCCTGCCACTTGGTGCATGGAACTGCAGGGCGGTACCATGGATACCCCCCAGTACATCCCCCCACACACACACAGAGGTGGCCCGCAATGGGCCTCCAAAGCACCTGTCTTTTTGCAGCGGGATATCCGCCACAAAAAGACAGGTGGAAGGGCATACTGTAATCACTAAGGCGGTGCCTGCACGGCACTGCCGCAATGTTGCCCTGGTTCCGCAAGGCGGGCGGAAAAGGACTGCCTTGCAGAACCATGGCTGCAGCAGAACCATTGTGATTCCCACCGCTATCCTAATTTGGCAGTGGGAATTTTCAGTATGATGGCGGATGGACCGCCACCGCCGGCCCGGTGGTGGCAGTCCTTCTGCCATCATAATGAGCCCATTAGACTAAAACAATATGTTACACAAATCTGTCCTAAACTAACCGAACAAACCAGAAAAATGTATGAGCATTTACGCTTCAAAGTTAGACTATTTTTAAACAACTAAGGACTAGACTACCTAGAAATGATAGCAGTATCTATTATCTAAACCACATATAAAATCTACCAGCCATCTAACAGACCACAACACAAGACATGAAAGTATTTTTTTAAATATTAATATAATATCAGTGACAAAATGAAGATGCTACATTTTGCAATACTCACTGACATAATAAAAATATTAATACTATTATTTAAATATATATAACATTATTTAATTAATAAAACATACTATCAAACTAGCTACACATAATTTAAAAAATACACCACATATTCTAGACAATAATTTAGTAATCAAATCTGCATCACATAAATATACACATATAACATTTCCCACCCACAGTAAAATAATTAATTTACCTTGCGATTTTGTTGCTGAAGATCTGTGTCCAAGTACAGATAATCCCAAAAAAGAATCTAACAAAATGTTATAGCAATAGCAAAAAGCCCAAACATTTAAAACGCCCTCGAAGCACTCCACAGTCCGTAGGTTCCATTAAAATACATAAAATCATCAGGTTACGGATTTGAATAACCAACAATCTGAATAAAAACAGGCTGCGTTAATCGAAACCAAGCTTCAGACAGAATTCGGTACTAATTCATGAATTTGCCAAAATTAATCTAAAACATAGACCTCCTAGTGCAGACTGCAGCTTTAAGAAACAGAGTCACATATCCATATGTTTCATTATCTGGTAATGCTAGTAGAAAATCATAGGCTTGGATACAAAATGTAAAATTCCTAAGCCTCAAAAAAGGCATGAGAATTTTTTTGGCATACATTTTATAATATTCACAGAAGACAAAATGTGTCATAGTTTGTTTGTGCAAATTAGTACGTGGGCGTTCTCTAGCGTACAGCCGGAAAGCAAAGGGAATATTTCACTATACCAATACAATAAATTTCTTTCCCAACTCTTATTAGTATTTTGCAGATAGTTAGTAGAAATGGCCCGAGATGAAGGGGGTGATTATTAGTTTGGTGGTCCAGAGGACTGCCAAACCTCATGGAGGCGTGGCGGCTACCCCCGCACTTGCCGTCGGACCAACTTTATTTTAAGTTTGTCGGTCAGACCACCACAGGCCTGCTGCAACCGCTAGGGAACCCCCGTTCCCCAGCAGTGTTGCAGTAGTGTGAGGCAGTAATATGCTGGTGGTGCTGTTGCAGCATCGCCAAGCATATTACGAGTTTCCTCACTGCCATCAATTTAATGGCAGTGAGCCTGCTATGAAAAGTCTGGCGGTGAGGAAACTAAGGGGGCCCTAAAGGACTCCCTGGTGCTTAAGGCCATGGGTATGCATGCAAGGGGGCACATTTTGTGCCCCCTGTCTGCATGCACCATCTTTCTGTAGGTAGGTAGGATTGGCTTTGCTGTTCCCATTGCGGTTCCCTTTTAATAAGCACCACCATGGGATTGCCAAACAACCCCCCACCAAACCAGGAGAAAAATCCTAATGTGGCAGGTGGTCTGACTATGAGTTTGTTGGTCCTGGAGCAGGGCACTGGAGTGGTGGCCAGTTCAGGACTGCCAAACTCGTAATCAGGCCCTAAGATATAAATAATGCGTAACACTTGATTTTTCAGCCCTCAATCTCTCTTCTTTGGCTCCCTCTAGGAAGAGCTTGCACTTGTTTGCTGACTTGGGCTGCCTTCAGCCTTCTATCTAAAAACATATCAACCAATGCAATAGCTTCTATTGATTTTTTAACATATGCAATCCTGGGGTTCGGAAGACCCTTGTCACATGCCAAACAATCTAAAACTATCTCTCTAGTTAATTTAGCTTCTTCTGGACTCCAGATAGATGGTCGCAAGAGACGTAGCCGGCTACAAATAAAATCACTCAGGAAGTCTTTTCCTAGTTCATTGTGGCAAATAAAACTAGAGGTTGATACAGGGGCTGACAATAATCTCCGACAGAATTGATTTTCCTCCCTTTGGAAGGTAATATACCCAGGCCTCCTATTCCTGCCTCATAAATTGCTATATGTGCACATTGTGCAGAATATATTTGCAAGAGAGGTGTAAGGACCCTCTCTCGCTTGAATGACGGAAGATAAAGCAGAAAACCAGCAGCCTTAGAAAACTTGGTCCTGCTTTGTGCGATATGTGCAGACCATGTCCCAGACAAGCTGAAAGTGATCCCCAGGTAAGAGAAGGAGTGAGTGTCTGATAACACTTCCTTACCCACCATAATAGTTAAAGGTCCCATGCACTTTGGGTCACAGGTCATTATAAAATACTTATTAGATTAGTTGATAAATCCAGCCTGGACATAAAATTGACAAAGGAGTGCACTCGATGATGCAAAGCTTTATGGGGTGCGAGAGATTAACACTGTGTCATCTGCATACAGTAATGCCAGAAGGGGGGCACAATTCACCATAGGGACAGCTGAGGTGCACTTGCTAAGCTCCCTACTAAGATCATAAATGTATAAGTTAGAAAAAAGTGGGGCTAAAACGCACCCCTGGTGAACCCCCGACCAATATTAAATTTATCAGTGTCCATATGCAGGGAAACCAACAGATGAACAAGGGATGGGGCATTTGCAGGTTAATAAGAGATTGTTACAACGTAACCCAGTTAACACAGTCGAAGGTCATTGTCAAATTCATAAAAGCTAAGTACAGTACAGACTACTTGACCACCGTGTAATTCCCAATAATCAGGTTTCAGTTGAGGCATTGATCGATCGTCCCTATACCACTTCAAAATCCATATTGCCATTTATTTGACACATTATTTTCACAGCCCGATCTACTACTCTATTATACAAAACTCTGCCCAAAATTTTAGCTTGTATGTCTAACAGGGAGATTGGGCGGTAACCTTTAGGTTCCGCCGTATTGCCCTTTTAAAAAATTGGGACAATGACTAAGGAAGCCCAAGAACAGAGGTTTAACAACTTGTTCCGATGGTTGTTCCGATGGTTGTAAATATTTGTCAACAATGGGGCCCAGAGATCTATGTTGTACTTAATAATGTTAATTGGGACACCATCAGGCCAAGGCGCTTTCCATTCACACTCTCCTGTATGGCAGCCTTCACTCCGTGCAATGAAATGGACGGGAATGATAGGGCGTCCCTGGGCCACAGCTACAAACAGATTGGACTGGCATCACAATACATTTTTTCAAAGTGTGTCACCCAGTACTTTTCATTTATGTGGCAACTAAAAACTGATCCACTTTGATCTAAACAGTGTATACAAGAGACAGCCTTCCAAAATTACTTGCTGTCCTTTGTGCCGGCAGTGTAATTTAAAAGGGACCACATCTGGGAGATAACATCTTTCCTCCTCCTATTTATAGTTAATTTATAGGCTTTATGCTGAGAGGTTACTAAACTGTGATCACGAGGCTGTGTATTTAAAGCCCTTCAAAGGATTTGGGTTGCCCATTATTAGTCATGGTCAAACCATCGAGGTCAACAAAATATACAACATTCAACCCCTTACCCAAATTATTAACATCCTACATACATTGATAAAAAAGTGTGTCTCACAGAAGAGCAGTTAATTTTTCCATTTAAAATGTTTTATTATCAAATGATAAAATTCTATTATCTCTCTTTTAATTATTTTAGATAGAGATATGTTGTAAATAGGCCTGGGCCAAAATTCCGTTCCGTTCAAGGAAATTGCGATATTTTGGCATTTTCGCGTTCCGCGGAAAGCGCGAAAATGTCAAAATTTCCGCATTCCGCAGCTTAGCGATAATTTGTTTCTTGCTCGCGCTGTAAAATAATACATTCTCGCGCGCGCGCGATCGCCTTACCTGAATCCCTGCGTTCTCTGACAAGTTTTCTTGACCCGGTCGCGTTCTCCACGAGATGATGGATTTTGGTAGCCATTTTGCGCTGTCTCGCGACCGCATTAACGTCATTTGTCACGCGATCACGTCTTTCTTCTCGCGATCATGCACCGCGCGAGTATGAGAAGATTGAGATCTCGAACATGTCATTCTACATCGCGAGCCAGAGGATGAGGACGCGGGCACGTGTAATCGAACGCGAACAGGAGAAAGAGACCGCGAACACGTCATATCCAACGCGACAGGGACAAAGAAGAGAACGCGATCATATCGTTTTCGACACGCCGGCGGAAGTAATGTGAAGCTCGACAACTCAACAACGTAAAATTTACAATTTGGAGAGGAATATCGGCTCTAGCAGCATGAAACCATCTGCAAATGCTGATTTTGGATGAAAAGAACTCCTTACATTGACATTTGGCTTTCCTTTTTTGTGCAAGGAGTCATTTTTTTAAAAGGTGGAGAGAGGGAGGAAGTGACACAGAATCTCCAACTTCCTGTTCCTGTCCAGCAGGCTCCTCCCAGTGCTTTGTCCATCTCCTGCTAATTCTGCCTTTGGATTTGGAGCCTGAAAGATCACTCTTTTTGTCTGCTGCATCATTGCAATTGGATTTCAGGATTTTTGGAATAGGATATTTTACAAGTAAGTGGTTGTTGTGTTTCATTGTGGGCATTGCAGTTGTTGTATTTTTGATAATTAATTATTATCATCATTCCTTTTTTTTTTTTTTTTTTTAATTTTGTGGGTTGTAGTAGTAGGCCCGAGCTAGCCATGGGCATGGCCTCATGGGTGTGTGTGCATGATGAAGCAACTGTTCCTTTTGTTTTTTGAATGTATTTCATTTTCAAGCACATTTAGGGCATGGATGGCATTGGATTGAGTTGGGGAAGTGTGTTTTTTGGGGTGGCCTTTGTGATGTTGTTGGGCCTGGCCATGTGGCTGGTGGCCATTTTGAGGCCTAGGCCTGCAAGCTTGCCTGGCCTTGTCTGCCAACAGGCCTGCTTTCATCCACTAGGACCAGAGCAGGTAGCCACAGCTTTATTGATCAAGTGTTTTCTATGTGATCTGTTGAATTTAGACATCATTTAGGGCATGGATGGCATTGGATTGAGTTGAGGAAGTGTGTTTTTGGGGGTGGCCTTGCTGATGTTGTTGGGCCAGGCCATGTGGCTGGTGGCCATTTTGAGGCCTAGGACTGCAAGCTTGCCTGGCCTTGTCTGCCAACAGGCCTGCTTTCATCCACTAGGACCAGGGCAGGTAGCCACAGCTTTATTGATCAAGTGTTTTCTATGTGATCTGTTGAATTTAGACATCATTTAGGGCATGGATGGCATTGGATTGAGTTGGGGAAGTGTGTATTTGGGGGTGGCCTTGCTGATGTTGTTGGGCCTGGCCATGTGGCTGGTGGCCATTTTGAGGCCTAGGCCTGCAAGCTTGCCTGGCCTTGTCTGCCAACAGGCCTGCTTTCATCCACTAGGACCAGAGCAGGTAGCCACAGCTTTATTAATCTACTGTTTTCTATGTGATCTGTTGAATTTAGACACCATTTAGGGCATGGATGGCATTGGATTGAGTTTAGGAAGTGTGTTTTTGGGGGTGGCCTTGCTGATGTTGTTGGGCCTGGCCATGTGGCTGGTGGCCATTTTGAGGCCTAGGCCTGCAAGCTTGCCTGGCCTTGTCTGCCAACAGGCCTGCTTTCATCCACTAGGACCAGAGCAGGTAGCCACAGCTTTATTAATCTACTGTTTTCTATGTGATCTGTTGAATTTAGACATCATTTAGGGCATGGATGGCATTGGATTGAGTTTAGGAAGTGTGTTTTTGGGGGTGGCCTTGCTGATGTTGTTGGGCCTGGCCATGTGGCTGGTGGCCATTTTGAGGCCTAGGCCTGCAAGCTTGCCTGGCCTTATCTGCCAACAGGCCTGCTTTCATCCACTAGGACCAGAGCAGGTAGCCACAGCTTTATTAATCTACTGTTTTCTATGTGATCTGTTGAATTTAGACACCATTTAGGGCATGGATGGCATTGGATTGAGTTTAGGAAGTGTGTTTTTGGGGGTGGCCTTGCTGATGTTGTTGGGCCTGGCCATGTGGCTGGTGGCCATTTTGAGGCCTAGGCCTGCAAGCTTGCCTGGCCTTGTCTGCCAATAGGCCTGCTTTTTCATCCACTAGGATCAGAGCAGGTAGCCACAGCTTTATTGATCAAGTGTTTTCTATGCGATCTGTTGAATTTAGACTTCATTTAGGGCATGGATGGCATTGGATTGAGTTGGGGAAGTGTGCTTTTTGGGGGGTGGCCTTGCTGATGTTGGTTGTCTTAAAGACAATCCATGCTTTTTTATGTGTCTGGTCACTGGTGTGTTGGTGTGCAATGCATGCACCCTGCAGAGCTTTTTGGGGCCTGTGAATGTTCCTACTTTTTTTTGCATTAAAAAGTCAGAGCAGTGCGCTTTAGCAGGCATCCTTTACCTGGCTTTTATAGGCCTTTTGTCAGCTCCTGGTGTTTCCCAGGCCCCCGGCTTCTTTGTGATTTGTGTGTGTCCATGTGGGTGGTGGCCTTTTTGGGTGTTTGGACTGTGAGTATTAGTGTCCTACTTTTGCCATAGGCCTGCATGGTTTTCCTATTGGCTGTTTGGCTTACTGCTTCCATCCATCCACCCCCTTTGCCAGCAGCAGCTCCATGGATGCTGAGATGCTCAAATAATGCAATGGTCCACCCCACTTCCATTAGATTTTTATTTTGTTGTTTATTATTAACTTTCCTATCCTTCCTGAGAGTGTACTGTGTGGCTGTACACAGTACTAGTAGTATAACATAGCTCTAGTTAATTAAAATAGTCATAAATGGCTAGACTATCTTTTGTTTGCACTAGTACAGTACTAAGTAACTGAACCACAACAACAAATGCAACATTTCACTGATGTTCTTCTCCTGTCTTCTTTGCTTTTAGGTGCACAAAAGACAGAGTAGGAGGTGTCATCGGCATCACATGGCTACCCGTTGTACTGCCAGCCAGACAGAAGTCCTGCTGCGCATCACGCCCACGTGTGACCAGAACTTGTTGTGCATCTGCCTCCTGCCTGACATCTGAAGAAGATGGCCCCAAAGAAAGGTACCAGGTCCAGTACCAAGAAAGTTGCCGGTGAGAAGAAGGAACAGAAAAAGGAAGTGCCATTAACCACGACTGGTGGTGTGCCGGCCAATGTTTTTTTTGGCACCAAAGCATTGTCCGGGAACCAAGCTGGGAGCAGCACAGCGGTCAAAACCCACCAACCTAGGCCCAAGGGCTTTAGTGTCGCAGAGGTAGCCAGTCTACTAACGAGCAGCGATGTTCAAGAAATGTCATTACCGCAAAGTAGTACACAATCAAGTTTAACGCACGCGCAAACTCAGCAGATCAGTGTCAAGCCGCCGCAACCAGAACAGCTGCAGCTGCCGCAACCAGAACAGCAGCAGCCGCCGCAACCAGAACAGCAGCAGCCGCCGCAACCAGAACAGCAGCAGCCGCCGCAACCAGAACACCAGCAGCCGCCACAACAGCCCACCATAGTAGTTGTTGCTCCTGACGTAGGGGCATTTCAGGAAATCGAGCTTCCTGCAGACAAAGTGGAGCGAAGTCAAACCACTGTTTCAGAACATCAATTGTCTTCCAGACCACCAGCAAGGAAAAGGAGGCTTAGTCCATCATCTTCTTCTTCAAGCCCCGCTTCTGATGATCGTGATGACACTTGGGTCCCACCAGCTCGGTCTGAGAGTGATGTACGCCACAAGACATTGCTTCTGAAAAGGAAGGTCCCAGAAAAACTTAGAGTTATGGAGGTAGATGTAGAAGAGGGGGGTGATGATGTTGATGAAGACGAGCCAGTCATCACGCACATTACTCCCGCCCCAAAGGGATTGGAGACCGACATTCTCACCCTATCCAGAAAGGCTGCTACTGAGCGGGATGTAGCACGGATCTCACCAACACAGGTTACACCACCACTACCTCCAGCTGCCATATTTTCCAAGGCCCGGCAGGGACCTACATCCAGCTCAACCATCTCAGTAGGTAGTGGTAGTAAAAGTCACAGTGTAGTTGGACAGGGTCACATATTTTCAAGCACCCCCTCAAGTTCATCTGGTGTTGAAAGTGGCACATCCAGCAGTGCCAGAAAGTTCTCCTCCCCAGTTTGGGACTTCTTTTCTGTTAGCGCCAAGGAGGAGAATGTAGCTATATGCTCAATTTGTCGCCAAGGTGTTCGGCGTGGTAAGCTTGGTACAAACTATGGTACCAGAGGACAAGCAAGTCATCTCAGAATACACCACAATATCGTGTGGGAGGCTCACCTACTTAAGTTAAAAGAAAGTAGAAAAACTCAACCCATTGAAGTTGGTCAAGGTGAATCAGGGAGCGATATTATTGTGGTGGAAGGTGAAGAAGGGGGAGGCATTTCTAGCCCTGTCCCCAGTACTGCAGTGGTAACGCCCACATCCTCCTCAGTAACATCAGAGTGGCACCGCAGTAAGAGCCATACTCAGAGTCAGGCTGAGACACCAAGGCGACCGGCGACTACCTCAATGAGACAATCTGTGTCGTTGAGCCTTAGTGGGTTAATGAAAACAGCACCACTAAGGAAAGTAAGCCAGCCTACCATTGAGAGCATGTTTAGGTTGGAGGGGCAGTTCCAACGCAACCACCCAACGGCACGATTGTACAATGCGAAGCTGGCTAAAATGTTAGCGCTGGACCTTCTTCCTTTTTCATTTGTGGAAGGGGTGGGTTTCCTTGAATTTGTGTCTGCCATCTGCCCTAAATGGAAGGTTCCCAGCCGGTCCTATTTTGCACGAATTGCTGTTCCGGCACTACATCATGATGTGCTGGAATTGGTTGGTCAAGGTTTGCAGCAGAGTGCTGTGCACAATATCCACCTGACAACAGACATGTGGAGCAGTTGCCAAGCCACAGATTACATGTGCATCACTGCACACTGGATCTCTTTTGTGGGGGTTAGAGATCAACTATCTGCACGAGGTGTTGTTGACACAGCTGCGATTTTTGAAGGTACTCGGAAACATGCAACTGTAGCCATGTTCGCCATGGAGAAATCTCATACGGCTGAAAACATTTTAGAAGAGTTTCGCACCAAGGTTTTGGAATGGCTGCGGCCCAGAGGGCTTGGTATTGGTTTTGTTGCCACAGACAATGGCAGTAATATACTTAAGGTCATGGAACTTGGTTCCTATTTCAGGGTTCCATGTTTGGCACACTGCATAAACATTGTAGTGCAAGACTTTCTTAAAAAAGAACCCATAGTCAGCAATTTACTGGCCATCTGCCGAAGAATATGCACTCATTTCAGCCATTCTTTTAAAGCTCGGAAGCAGCTGAGGATCATCCAACGTGAATTTAGGATGCCAGTCAAGGCACTCATCCAGGAGGTGGCAACACGTTGGAACTCAACGTATTACATGCTTGATCGTCTGTACGAACAGCACAGGTCACTCCATGAATATGTCTGGTACAGAAGCAGTGATGCTAGTGTTAAAGGCATGACCCTTCAGAGGGAGCAATGGACCCTAATTAAATGCCTGACTGAGATGCTGTCTCCTTTTGAGGTCTTCACACGTGAAGTCAGCAAGGAGGACTGTACAATGGGCCAAGCTATCCCATTGTTGCAAATGCTAGAGCATGAGCTGAATAATGTGTCTGAATCCTACAAAGGTGTAGAGGACAGAAGGCAAGCCCATGACTTGGTGGAGAGCTTATCCAGGCGCTTAACTGAAAATGTAAGGATACAAAATAAAATTTTGTCACAAAAACATTACATTTGTGCCACAATTCTGGATCCACATGCAAAATTAGGAATAGTGAAGACATTCCTTGCTTTTTCCAACAATGATGTTGCCCGCTACAAAAGCTGTATAGCTGAAGCAGCCATTAAGTTTGAAAAGGAAGGGCTGCTAATTAAAAGCCCGCCACATCAACCCACAACAAGTACTGATACTGAAGCAGGCCATGCAGAATCAAGTGCAACTTCGTCGGCTGAGGGCAGTGCGGTTGGCTCACAATCACAACACTCACCATCACCATCGGCTACAGAAACAATAACTGGATCATTAGGCCGAGTACAATCATTATCAGATTGGTATGTAAAGATGGGCTATTGTAAGCACAGTGCTGATGCACAGAAAAAACAGCACAAAAGCTTACCAGCAGCAACCCTGAACATTGAGCGGATGGTCCAGGCCTATCTGGACGACCCAACAGAGGTGTACGTTGATCAAAACCCAGTGCAGTATTGGTATAGGAAAAGGTCTGAATGGCCACAGCTCAGCAGGCTGGCGATAAGCTATCTGGCTTGCCCTGTCGCAAGTGTCTCTTCCGAACGTGTTTTCAGTGCTGCTGGTTCCATTGTAACCTTGAGAAGGACCAGTCTATCTCCAAAAAACGTGGAGAGGTTAACAATGATCAAAATGAATCAGCACTTCATACCACCGAATTACACAATGCATGAATCAACAGAGGAAGATGAGGACAGCGGCTCAGGTGACGGAAGTATTGTGTCAGATGATTACCTACTACTGGAAGAACCCCTAGAGTTTGAGGACGAGCTATACTTCCCTGACAATTAGGCTCGCACTTACTGTCTTCCTCCCTTTTTTCCCCCTTTGTTTATGTGTCTGTCGTTCCGGTTCTAAACTTGTGAATCGCAACAAATCCATTCTCACCGTCTTCTACTCTTCTAATTTAAGATACAAGTTTCAGGTGTCTGCCATTTGACACTACAGTCCTCAGAATCCAGCTCCTCCGCTCGATCATACTGAATCTCCTGCTCAATTCCATTTCCCGCATGAATGATGATTGGATGATGGTAACAACAAATTCAAACTTTCCTCGTCCTTCCAAAACAAGTGGACCATGAATCAGATGACTACTATAGCTATCCTCCTTTCAGAGCTGAGAGAGACTGGCCATTAACTGAAAATAAGATGGAACAGGTAATGATTGATGCCATGCATTGGCCGCAGAATCGCAGACTGAATGATGTAGATTTTGTTGTGTGTGTTGCGCATGAATTGATGTAATTGTGCACTGCCACTAATCAACTTTCTACAGAACACACTAATTTTCCCCTTCTTGCAAACAAGAAATGTGTACTTCTCCTGCATCTTGGTGATACATTGCTTTTAATTCAATACAGGAAGGGGACTCACTCAATCTGCACAATGCAAATGACTGTGACTTAACAGCACCGTCCATCATGATGATGGCGAAAGAGACGGCCTGCAGTGTTAACAAGATGAGATGGAACAGGTAATGATTGATGCCATGCATTGGCCGCAGAATCGCAGACTGAATGATGTAGATTTTGTTGTGTGTGTTGCGCATGAATTGATGTAATTGTGCACTGCCACTAATCAACTTTCTACAGAAAACACTAATTTTCCCCTTCTTGCAAACAAGAAATGTGTACTTCTCCTGCATCTTGGTGATACATTGCTTTTAATTCAATACAGGAAGGGGACTCACTCAATCTGCGCAATGCAAATGACTGTGACTTAACAGCACCGTCCATCATGATGATGGCGAAAGAGATGGCCTGCAGCGTTAACAAGATGAGATGGAACAGGTAATGATTGATGCCATGCATTGGCCGCAGAATCGCAGACTGAATGATGTAGATTTTGTTGTCTGTGTTGCGCATGAATTGATTTAATTGTGCACTGCCACTAATCAACTTTCTACAGAACACACACATTTTCCCCTTCTTGCAAACAAGAAATGTGTACTTCTCCTGCATCTTGGTGATACATTGCTTTTAATTCAATACAGGAAGGGGACTCACTCAATCTGCGCAATGCAAATGACTGTGACTTAACAGCACCGTCCATCATGATGATGGCGAAAGAGACGGCCCGTTAACTTAAGATGAGAAGGAACAGGTAATGAATTATGACAATTAATGGCATGCATTGGACACCTGACTCTGAGCTATTGGTCTTTGTGTTTGCGTTGTTTGTTTGTTGTGCACAAAGTGATGTCAAAGTGTACTAGTAGTAATCTATCTTTCTGTACACAATAAAGAATGACTCAAGTCAGTAATATTTATATTTCTACTCTTGTTGTGTCATAAAAATTATACTTATACTGCAGGCCGATCTTCAGTCAGTAAAAGTATCAGAGATGATGATGAAGTCAGGAGGAGGATGTTTCAGGAGTGGCATAAAACGGAAAAGCCTAAAGGTAAACACGTCAACAACAACCACAGCAGACCCAAATGTCTGTGTAGAAGTTGAATAGAGTGTAGCGGTGGGATGACTGCAGTGCATTGATTTTACTAACTTAAACTGTAAAATGCTATGTTTGGAATGGATAATGTGCTTTGCGTTTGTCCAACTCTTTGAGAGAAAAAAAAAGGACTCTAAAGTGTTAACGTAGGATGTGCTAATGGTAAGCACTGTGGGCCTGATCTCTCCTGTTACTGTTGAAGGTCAATGCTGGAAACAGACTAGAGTAGAGATGATGCATATGCATACATGCCACCTCGGAAAGTGTTCTTGTTGCACTACACCATCACTTGTGCATTTGTTTTCACTTGATTTCTCAATATCCCCTTTGGTTTTCAATCTAAAATTACAGTCCGGGCCTTGGCCAAAACTTTATAAAACATTACAATGCATATTAATTACCTTACCAATCAATCACCTTTTTTTCCAGCCGGGGAGGGGCGAGGCGACACACCCAAGATTGATGGACGAGAGGAGCAAGAGGAATGCCGAGATGCAAAAATCCAGTCCACACTTTTGACCAGGATAACACAGTAACAGTATCCACTTTTAACTTCTTTTAAATAATTTGATTAATATCTTGTCTACAATCTTTACAACAGTGTGTTCTTGGAGTTGTTATTATCAATCATCATTAGGTTTGCTCTGTGTTTACTATTCTTCACTACCAATATTTAAAATTTCTATTTGCTATCTGTTAAAGTATTAAGGCCGGAACAGAACAAGAAATAGAAGTGTATGTAATCCGGGTCTCTCATCATCATGCATGCATTGCCTTTTTCTCCCTTAACATATGGATATGGTAGTCTTCAATGATTGTCATTTGTTTGTCTATGTATGCATACTGTTTTTCTATGTCAAACCTTTCCCAAAATCCCCCTTCCCATCCATTCAACAAACCCTAACCCTCTTCCCCCGGGCTGTGTGACTTATTGTCGAGGTGTAACTAAATTAAATTTACACCAATACTTAATCACACACTTGCTGGGGCGGATGTGGTGAAAGCAACACTACTTCAATTTCAATGCAGAGCGGTGATCTTCTTCTGCTTGCCCACCCATGAGTAGGATATTTCAGAGGTTATTTTATTTAACAAAGGAACATATACCTCAGCATGAATTGCCGGCATTGATTGGATTTGTTTGTTGTCATTCCTCATATACAGCACTAACTGTTAGACTGTAGGCATAGTCAAGTGACTCGAGTCGACACAACTATAGTTTGTAACTCTGTCTAGTAGGCTATCCTCATAACCACCATTCAGTTTTTTTGTCAAATTATATTTGAGCATATAATTGTTGCTCGGTAAGTTCTGTAATGTACTTCATTCAACTACTCCTCTAACAGTCTCTCAAAGGCGATTGACTGTCTCCTTTTCTTTTTTTGGAAATGCTGCCACCCTGCCAGTGTCTACTACTACTACTATACTACCACCACCACCACCCCAATCATGGCATGTATGAAAAAGGAAACCATCTTCACCATGCAGCCAGTGCTGTGCCACAGTTGAACATAAACATCAAGCACCGGTAAGAGAGAAGTTTGGGGGAGGCAGAATTAATAATGGACATGTTGTCAATGATTTCATTTTCACACACCACTCCAAAGAATGCATAGACTAGAGGACAGACTGAAAGTACTAGAAGGACCAGTCAATGAGTGAGGTGTGTCGCATCTACCTGTTTGTGTCTTATACAGTCAGCAAATTATTGAAATCAAACACAGGCTATGGGCGGCCATGCACCAGCAAGGAAACAGTGTGATGTAAAACAGTTACCCCACCTACAAAACATTAACAACATTGCATGTAACATAGAAAAATATATTTAATTTACCCTAACAAAAATAAAATAAACCCACAAAAGCTGACCCACCCCCCTCCCTAACCCCAACCACTGTCCACAGTAGAAAAAAGTCTTAACGGCCAAACGAGTAAAGAGCAAGAACAGGAATTAAAAAAGGGGCAGTGACAGGGACTAACTGGTGGGGCGGGACTGGAGGAGGACACGCATCTGGCGCATCTCGTCCTCTAAATGGGCGACGCGGCGTCTAAGGCCGTGGCAGTTGCAGCCACAGTGGGGGGGGCACTGGAGATGGCACGGTGGCGGCGGGTAGTCGCCAGACGGTGGCGCCGTACCGCTGGAGGGTGGTGGCTGGGGCCCGGGGCACTGGAGGAGGCTTGAATTGCTGCTGCAGTCTCCTCCTCCTCCTCGGCTAGGACCACCAGCCGCCGGTATTACTGCTGGATTGCCTCCAGCTTCCGGCGCCGTGCCTTGGCGGCCAACTCCTTCCGGTTGAGTTTCGGAGTAGCTGTGTATCAAAAAGAAAAAAACAAGACAATTGTAAAATATAGTCTTAATAAAACAGTAGGACAAGGTAATTATTTATACACATAGTGGCATGGTAGAGTAGCACTATAAAATAAAGCACAGTAGTACATAACATTTTAAATGTCGCCCGTCCTTCTTCCTTCCACCTGTCTTACACTTTTTAGTTGAACAGTGCACCAGGTGCTCTTCTCCATAAAACTTTCAAAGCGGAGTTGAAATCAGATAGATGAGGCCATTGGTTACTCAATACTCCGGCTCCTAGTCCTATACCAATTAAAGGGAATTCTAGTCTTCTAGTTCACTCTTCAAACGTCCCCAACAACTCATACTTACTTACGACATCGGGACTTTGTCCGCCCGCCATCCGACTGCTAAAAAGGGTGGGGGTCCCGTGGGGCCAATTAATTAGGATGATGCGCCCGGCACAGTGGCGGGCGCACCCTGTTTTTTTTAATTTAAATTCTGGTTGGCTTTGCTGAAAGCAATGCTAAAATGTTGTGCTGCTTTTCCAAGCACAACATGACGGGCCCCGCACGGAGCCAGTCACGTTTTGCTTTGAAAGTCGGGGGGGTACCATAGCATAGGTAGGTACCCTCCATGGGGGCCCCCAAGCATACTCTGCAATGTGTGCATGCCTTTCCGTGGCGGACGGCAATGCCGCCACGCAAAGGCATTCCAAAATGCAGATTATATGGCTGGCGGTGTGGTGAGAGAGACACCACCGCCATATTGAACCCTTTTCCGCCTGGACATGTCTGAATATTTTCTACAGGGATGGCGGGAGGTTTGCCCCTGCGGTGACGGCAGTGAATTCCAGCCGGCGCGGCGGGGGCAATACGCCCACCATCCTAATGGGGCCCTAAGTCACAACTGTAAAATACCGGTGTGCTGTTTGACCCCGTTACTCTCTTTCCGCTTTTCGTATTTGGAGAAGCGCGTCGGAATGTATACATACTACAAAGATAAATGCCACTTGGCTTTCTGACTAGAAGGATATATTCGTATCTTATACTGACGGCCTTATTTATATTTTTCCATTGAACATCCAAATGATTTAGTGCTGTGAAAGACATCTCTATTATTTGCTTGAATTCACATCGTTGAATTCTCTACTCTATCGTGTGATAATATCTGATTTATTTATCGTGCGGAGCCACACTGATAATCGCAGGTATCCCACATCGTCAAAGTAGAGCCCTGAAGAAGTTCTTGCCTCTTAGAACGAAACGCATTGGCTGATGTCTGTTTTTATGAATACATACAAGAATTAAAGAAACTTTAAGGACTTCCTATCATGTTTGGACTTCTCACTGGTGCACCTTCCTCTTTCGTTAAAAAAGTTTTTTCATCTGTAAATCAGTGAAGTCCGTCTGCGGCGGACTTTTGGAAGAATTGTGCACAGGATTTGTAATTTTTGTATACACTAAGATTGAGGTGCAGAACCAGTGGTCAGCCGTCGTGGTGCTTTGTGTTAAGTACAACTGTACAGTATACATATACATACAGTACACCCTTGCAGTGAGTGTGCTGTCAAGTTCAACAATAGTTAAGGATTATGAATCTAACTTACCACCACCTGCCACTGGTGCTGCCACTCCCCCTACCGCTCCGTTGCTATCTGCAACTGCCGCATCCTCGCCCTCCGCGTCGCCTTCGCTGGCCCCGGCAATGGTGGTCGGTAGTGCGCCTAGAAAACATTACACATTTATTAGGCGTCATATACACCTCCCCCCTATTGATCAGTAGCAAGGTTGAAAAATGAGTTAATACTAACATACATCACTAGTACAAATCAGGTAGTAGTAGAGTAGACACTAATAGTTATATGATCATTGTAGCCTTTGCTTGATTAGCCCTAGCCATGCACATGTGACGTTACCTTTACCTTGCAGCTTCTTAAGACACCTTTGAGCCCACATGACCTGCCTCACACTGCTACTGTCTAGTCTACGCGCTGCGTACAAGCGGTCAACAAACATTAACAAGCCACTTTTTTAGGAAGAACTGGTGTACTACTGTTACTGTTAGTCCATATTGCTTATCCATAGATGCTACACTTTTTGGCACGGCTGAGAAATGCTTGCAAGTTGCAATATACTAACGCACACCGTTTCTTTTTTCGCATTACAGACGCAAGATTTCCTTCTACGAACCAGAGCTTCTGAACGATGCACCAACTACCAGTACTAGGTTCTTCTGAGGTGAGGGGTCCCTTCACTCACATCTTCATTTATAAATTTATATAAACTAAATTGCTACGGGATGGTGGTGCTGCCTTCCACCACTGTTCAGTTATCATGATTTAATTCCCAACTGTATAAGTGTAACAATGTATATTGTTTTAATGTTATTGATTTGCCGGTTGGTGCTGCTAAGAAAATAGTGTACAGACCTTCTCAAATTGAAATAAACATTTTAAACTTACATAGACTTGGTGGTATTTGGTGTGGACTAACTTACTCGAGTGAGCAAATTAAAGTAAGGGTGTGCATGTGAATTGCTTCCACGACAGAGGTTGGGTGTGTTATGTTCTGGGTTGTGTACTTGTTGGGTATCTTGGGGGGAGGGTTTCGAGACCTAATAGGTATGACAAGACAGTACTATAGTCAAGCAGTGGAATTGTGGTGGGTGCGGAATTTCTGATTGAGGTGTGCAAGGAAGGTCCAACCTACCATCACCAACATCCTATTTTCTGGTGCAAATGTATGTGCAAGATCCCTACAACAGTGGTATGTCCTATAGGGTATCATATCAAAATATTAAGAAATCTGGTAGGGCTGTTGTTGCTGTGAATTTTCAAAGCCTCAACATCAATAAGAGTAAAAGTAGTAGAAGACAACGACCCAACGGATTGTACGAGCTACTGGTGAATATGAGTTTTATATTACAACCTTTCACAAAGAGTGGCACTGGCCAACTGGGCAAGACTAGCTACTACAGTACAGACAGACTGATAGTATGTAGTAGTACTCAGAGTCATCATAGCGGAGGCAGGGATAAGATTTTAGAAACCGTACAGATCGAAGGATAATTGGTGGTAAAAAAATAGCATTTGGAAACACACTATAGTTCGGGAAAAATGGGGCAGTAAAAGTTATGGAATAAGAAATATTATTAAAAACAAGAAGACTTACTGGGGCCAGCAGAGGAGCCCTCAGCGGTGTCCTCCTGGTGGTGTTCCTGTCCCACCGACTGCCCAGTCCCTGTCGGTCTGCCCCTGGGTGCTAATGAACAGGAAAGATATAAGAAAGAGACAAACATTGATGGATGGTGTCAAACAAATACAATATTTTTCAACAACGGTCAAAAAACACTTATGTAAACAACAATTGCAATAACTACATTGACCGATCTCATCTGGTCAACATGTAATATCGGGGGATTCGCAGTTCGACTACTTAAGTTACTATTTATCAACAGTAATCCAGTCTTCCATTCTGATTCCAGAAAACTAAGTTACAACTAAGCCTAAGTAGTAGTACAACGTACCACCCAACCTAGCCCACCTATTCCAGGCATGACAATTGTACATTAAGTATGCATTTCCACTGTATTCCTCAACAATGCGTATGGTCCAATCATGGAGGACACATGAACATGACTACATTTTTTGTATACACCAAATTTTGGTTTGATTGATGCTGATCTGCTACTGCTAAGTAACTGCTAAGCCTACCTCCACTCATTGAACAAACTAGAAAAGGTTCTAAAGACTGCCGTACTAGCAGCACGTCACGTAATTGAGTGAGGGGGGGCATCACGCATACCACTAACCAATTAGAAGCTCATACAAAGTACCTAAACCTAAGTATCAATCCGCCCCTATCTATTAGTGACAGGACAAAGTAAGGAGTGGACGTGAGTAACTGTAGCATTACGTAACTTAATTTCTCTAAAATAAACTCGTAAAGAATCACGCTAAGCAAGCGCAAACGCAAACGCAAAGCTGCAAACAAGTAAGATTAGTAGTAGCACAGAAGAGCACCTGTGTCATAATCACAGAAGACTTTTAAACGTTATTAACCTGGAATGTATTGTAAGCAGCAACATTCTAGCTGGTTGGAAGAAAAAAAAGATATTCGCAATATATAACATAGAGCAGAAGAACAGACACAAAGTTGTAATAATTAAATAGGTACTCACCAAGCCCTGGGACCTCCACTCCTAGCAGGTCCAGCAGGTCCTGCTCACGGTCCAGGATGTCGGACCACCGTGGCGTCAGCTGTGCCTGGGTGCGCCGGACCCCAGACATGCGCGACACTGCCCGGCGCACCTTCCCCCACTGCTGCCGACGCTCCCGGAGGCCGTACCCGGACCCAGGCCTGCCACCTGCTGCCAGGGTTGAGGGGAGGTGGCGCTGCACAAAGAAAATTAGTGCAGCCAACTCCACCTCCCCAAATAAGGCCCGTGCCTGCACCCCTTGTGGGCGCCGCCTTCCGCAAGGAAGGCGGTCGCGGCTCTGGCTGCGCCAGCGAAGAGCCCTACCCTTGGACATGGTTCTGGGGACGGGGCGGGAAAGAAAAGGTAAAATAAATAAAGGAGTAAAGGAAATAAATAGCAGGCAATAGAAAGAGAAAAAGTAGCTAAAAAACAAAAAAAAAGTAGACAAAAACCAAAAATATAGAAGCAGGAAAATAGTTAGAGAAATAATAAGTAATAAAGATCCCAAAAAAGTGGCTATAAACAAAGGATTGAAAAGATTTAGGGAGGATTGAAAATCAGGCCCCAGAACCATGCAATAGAGTGAAAAACAAGATGGCCGCGCCCATTGCGACCACGTGCGCAAGTTTGCGCGATATTTTCTCCCCGAGCAAGCAAAAAGCAACGCGATCAAGTAAAAGCGGTCGCGAACAGGAAATATCGACCGCGAACAGGCGCGAACATGCATTGCGCGACCCGGAACAGGAAGTACGCATCGCGAGAGGGCGGGACAAGTGAAAACAAGATGGCCGTGCCCGTGAGCAACCGCATGGGTAAGTTGGCGACCCGCGATCACGCAAAAAATACCGCGAACAGGCGGCAAAAAAACTTCCGCGTCTTCGCGATATTTCCGGCGTGTTTGCGGAGATTTTCTGAATTTTCGCGATAATTTGCGAAAGTTAATTTCGCAAATTCCGCCCACCCCTAGTTGTAAATCACATACATTGAATTCAATTTATACAGTATTGTTTGGAATTTATCTCAGACAATGAAGCCCCAATCTAATAGGGCGAGAACCAACTCAATTCGGTACATGTCTCCACAGAAAACATTAACAAATAAATAAAAGGAGAAAACATATAATCAAAACTAACAATATAACGGAAAACTTACAGAATTACAATATACTCAAACTAAGGACATAATAACAGATCACACAACATATTTCAAATATGCAATACACAACCAACACAATTGCACCGACGCGCGTTTCGGAAATCCCATCTACCCTCCTTCATCAGGGCCCTGACTTCATATGCTGCTTGTAAATCAGACACACAATCTGTCTAACTTTTCATATATGATTGTGTGCTGATACATTTGAAGGCTCCATATAATATATATATATATATATATACAACTCTGTGTGAACAAACAAAGCATAAAGAATAATTCTATACAAAATGTACTCATGTCACTCTAACATTGATTCCCAGAGGAGCAAGACGGCTTCCACTGTGATTCCCAAAAGACAAGATAAGTGTCATAAAACAAGAATGTTTACCACCACCACACATATATACAATACAGGAATTATTTTATAATAACCCGGTGTAAAGAGAGAGAAGCTACCATGCGACCAAATAGTTCAGATACCTTATAACAGAAAAACTTAAAGAAGTGGGTCTATTTATAAAGTTTGAATACCCTATAACTGAGAAAGATAGAAAAATTAATACACTCATAAAAACTATTAGAAAGAAAGACTCAAAGAGTAGAACTTAAAGACTACTCTACATACTTTTAGATGAAGTGCAAATTTCCAGACGCAGATAAATATCAGCGGGGCTCTTCAGGTGCCTTAAGAATTTAGAACTGTCTATTCCACGACTCAGGATAAAATCTAGAAAGATATTCAAAGACTAATTGTGGTCTCCATGGAAATAATAATCTCAAGATGGAAAAAAAATTGGCGAGGGGGAGATTGGCATGCCTACTTCTTCGAAACAGGTTCGAGAGGTCCCCTGTATTAACTGTTCCCACAATGCGATCCTCAGATTAAAAGCATAATGCAAACTGAAATACAGAGGGAACAAAGAAAGAATCACTATCTAATGCCCTCCTAATTAATCTCGACAGTATAGAATAAAACGGTTGATATCTATACATACTTGCAGATTCTGAATCCTGCTCTCAATGTATATCCAAAGGCGGTTTTCAAGGTGCAAAATCACAGGCTTGAATTTTCGCAGAGTAGAGAAAAGAATAAAATTCACTCCACTTTGACATTGGTTAGAAAAACAACACTCTATCAAGGATCTTCAATGGCTCATACTGGAACGTGTCCATGCCCCCAAAGATGGTAACACCAATGTCTTGAGACGGAAAAGGGAGGTCTTTTGGATGTATACTTTACAGACAGTTGAGACGGGTCTCAGAGAATTTCTCCCATGGATCGATGCGATTACTTGAACCCATCGCATTGCGCCCACTCCTATTTTCCGGAGGGATTGGATGCTGTATTTTAAATTGTTTAACTCAGCACTATTCTACACTTATGAATATTTTCTGGAGTTCTCACCTTCCTATTTGTTCAGTATCTGCTGCATCTAGATTGATGTATTCGATGTGATGTCAAGATTTATATGATACATTGGTTTGTTTTATTTTTTTCTGTTCATTTAAACATGGATTCCTTTTGGAGCGTTCATTTCTACATGGCTCCCATTTGAATCGCTTACTTACACGTGGACAGCCCTGTGGCGTTTGTAGTCCTCTCTAATATGGCTCCTTCTTAGATCATCTATGTACGTCCTGACGTCCTCGTGGCGCCGTGCTATATCGAAGGGTGACTAGACTCAAGATGGCAACATCGCTCCTGGGTCTTTTGGCTATCGGACTATACTCTGCGTTCGCAGGGGCATCGGATCAGTATGCAGTTTTTGAACACGACCCTAGGGGCTATGAGAAGGCAACTTAGTTCTTTACTCATATGTGCCCGGGTAACCCGCGTTCGAGTGCTATGGCGGTGTTGTAATTTCAGAGGGAGCTCGTTTTCATTCTTGTAAGTACCCTTTCTCTTGTGCTAGTTCTAAGATAAGATTTCTCTTTATTTCCATCCTTAGATCACGGGAAAGGCGGTTAGTTTATGACTACTAGGGGATGTACACCTTAAATTTTTATAGTTAGTGGGTTCTCGTATATATTGCCTTGTAAATGAGAATTTGAATAGAGATTTATCAATAAAATCATTGAGTATGGGACGACATTGGGAAAATAGCCCTGATGCTGTAACTCCCGGCTCTACTCTATGCACTGTAGGCTTTGTATACTCGATGACGGGCGACGCAGTGGCGTATTAATTTAATGTTGAACTGCGAGGCTTGACTTATTGCAGGCGCCCTAAGAATCGATCGTTTGATAATAATCGGCACGGCGGTTAGACGCAGCGATGCGATGTTTTATTATATAATGTAATACTTTCTTTACTGGTTACCTGGGTATATTTATGTAGGTATTTGGATTTGTTCCAGTTTCTTCGAATCCCGCGCAGGAGGGTCGATGGCTGTATCAAAAATTAAAGTCTATCTGTAGGATCCGAATACGTACCTAACCTCAGATATTGGGTCCCTTGTGACTACTCACAAAATCTGTAAGTCTGTGTGTATTTAGGAGGCCTGGGATTTGAGTACTTTGGATATCTGTCTCATTCCACTGAGACAGTCATTACTGCAGTAATGGACGCCCTGCGGGAGAAAGCTGATAAGAGTATTCCCCAGGCCCTGGTGCTGCTGGACTTATCCGCAGCTTTTGATACTGTCGATCATGGTATCCTGGTGGACCGTGTCAAGGAAGTAGGCATTCAGGGCCAGCCTGAAGTTGGATATGCTCCTTCTTGGAGGATCGCTTCCAGGCAGTTCGTCTGGCCCAGTTTATGGCTCCTAAGCAAAGAATCACATGTGGGGTGCAACAGGGCTCCTCGCTCTCCCCACATTTATTCAACTTGTACCTCCTTCCTTTGATCAGGTTGTTAAAGGAAAAAAACAATGGTTACTTTCAACTATGCTGATGATTTACAGCTGCTCTTCACCATTGATAACTCACCTCTTTCAGTTTCAGTTTTTCAGTCACTGGATGGACAGAAATCATCTAAAACTAAACCCAGGAAAGACTGACTAATTTTGACAGGTGGCAGCCAGAAATTCTGGGGCCCCATTATTGGCCAGGAGAACTAGGCCCCCCTCCCACCCCTTCTTCATCTGCCAAGAGCCTCAAAGTCATAATATCCAATGACCTGTCTCTAAAAACGCATGTGGGATTTGTTATCTCTTCTTGTGCCTACCAGCTGCGTAAAATCAGAAAGATAAGCAGGTTGCTGACCCAAGCTGCGCTGATACAGGTTGTAATGGCTATGGTTTTATCGCGCTTAGATTATTCTAACACAATCTATCTTGGATGACCAGCTGGTCTTATGAAACAGCTGCAGATAGTCAAGAACTAGACGGCTAGACTGATCTACCGGCAACCTGGGTGGCATCATGCCTGCCCCCTTTTGAGGGAATTGCACTGGCTCCCCATGCCCCAACGCTGTGTATTTAAATCGGTAGCCTGGTATTCAAGTCACTGCACGGTCAGGGTCCTGGATTTATAGACAGTCTCATTTCCAGGTACTCTACCTCACGGAACGTTCGCTCTGCCCACCTCCAGCTACTGTCAACAACTACCTTTAAGTTAAAGCGACAAGGAGGAGCCAGGTTTTCAACTCTGGCCCCTAAGTTATGGAATTCTATCCCTCTGGAAATCAGGTCCACTACTGATCTACTGAAATTCAGAAAATTGGATAAAACTTGGCTGTACATTCAGGCTTACAATTGATCTGTTAAACCTTCCGGCACTTTCTAGATTCAGCGCCAAGAAACCAACCGGTGAATGAGCACTTTACAAAACATTATTAACATAACATATTAACATAACATCTACTGGGTGGAGTGACTTATTTTTATTCTTTTCTCTACTTAGCGAATATTCAAGACTCGATTTTGCACCTTGAAAACCGCCTTTGGATATACATTGAGAGCAGGTTTCAGAATGTGCAAGTATGTATAGATATTGACTGTTTTATTCTATACTGTCGGCATTAGAAAGTGATTCTTTCTTTGTTCCCACTGTATTTCAGTTTGCATTATGCTTTTAATCTGAGGATCGCATTGTGGGACCAGTTAATACAGGGGACCTATAGAACCTGTTTCGAAGAAGTAGGCATGCCATTCGCCCCCAAATTTTTTTTTTCCCTCTTGAGATTAATATTTCCATGGCGACCACAATAAGTCTTTGACTATTTTTCTAGATTTTATCCTGAGTCGTGGAATAGACAGTTCTAAATTCTTAAGGTACCTGAAGAGCCCTGCCAATATTTATCTGCGTCTGGGAATTTGCACTTCATCTAAAAATATGTAGAGTAGTCTTTAAGTTCTACTCTTTGAGTCTTTCTAATAGTTTTTATGAGTATATTCATTTTTCTATCTTTCTCGGTTATAGGGTATTCAAACTTTATAAATAGACCCACTTCTTTAAGTGTTTCTGTTATAAGGTATCTGAACTATTTGGTCACATAGTATCTTCTCTCTCTGTACACCGGGTTATTATAAAATAATTCCTGTATTGTATATATGTGTGGTGGTGGTGGTAAACCTTCTTGTTTTATGACACTTATCTTGTCTTTTGGGACTCACAGAGGAAACCGTCTTGCTCCTCTGGGAATCAATGTTAGAGTGACATGAGTAAATTTTGTATAGAATTATTCATTATGCTTTGTTTGTTCCCACATATATATATATATATATATATATATATATATATATTCACTGAAAAAACCATAGGTTTCACACACGTTATAGTTAGGAATTAGCATTTAAAAAACCTTAGAAATTCAGTGAAAAAACCATAGGTTTCACACATGTTATAGTTAGCTGGACATTTTACTCGTAAAAAACCAATGAAATTGCCCCGTTATAGTTAGTTCAGCTAACTATAACTCGCGCGCCCGCAATGCACTGCTGATGACGTCACATATTACATCACTCATGACATGGTCAGTGACATCACTCATGACATCACTGATGACATCTCAAATGACATCACTGATGACATCACTGATGACATCATCCTTGTGATAGAGTGGCAGACCTCCTCTCACCTTAATATAAGCTTTGATACACACATTCAAAAATAGAGACTAAAATTTTCAAAACAATGGACATACCAATACCAGTTACAACAACCTCTTCAGTAATTCTAAGATCAACATACACATCCACTCATTCACCAACAGTCCTATACAGTCACTCATACATGTACTCACTCATCATATGTACTCATACACCTATACATCCTGTTACATAATGCCACTCATCCATAGAGTTACTCACACACATAGTCACTCATGCTAATAAAGAATCAAACATACATTCACCTGTATATACAGTTATACACACACCACCACTCTTACTTCTACAGAAACTTACACATACTTAGTCTTTTAAACAATCACTTATAGAAACACATACTTATTCATACAGGAACTCTTTCAATCTCTCCCTCTCACATATACTCACATATATACACCAATAGTCACATATACTAGTTTAAAACATATGTAGTTACTCATAAAGACACTATTCAGACAGTCATTCACTCACTAACACACCAATACACACACGCATCCACCCATGCAGTCCTGCACACATGCTCTGTTCAACACATACAAACAGTGAGTCACTCATTCATGCACCTATGCACTACGTCATACCCCCCACCGAACCATGCAGACACTCAGACTAATACTCAAAAAAACCAACTAATAACCTATATAGCCACCCATGTAGCTACTCACCAACCCATGCAGCCACTTATACACAAAGTGAAAAAATGATACAGATATTTACATATTTAAATATTACTCACTAAGCCATGTATTCACCATGATACACTTAATCAGTCAGTTACACAATCAATTTTTCAAAAAGAAATCATCCATTTAGACAGTAATATACCCATTTATTCTTCTATCAACCTTGAGATATACATATATAAAACATATTTAATTTTCAGAAAAACACACATTCACTGGATGATGTCATCAGTGATGTCATCAGTGATGTCATTTGAGATGTCATCAGTGATGTCATGAGTGATGTCACTGACCATGTCATGAGTGATGTAATATGTGACGTCATCAGCAGTGCATTGCGGGCGCGCGAGTTATAGTTAGCTGAACTAACTATACCGGGGCAATTTCATTGGTTTTTTACGAGTAAAATGTCCAGCTAACTATAACATGTGTGAAACCTATGGTTTTTTCACTGAATTTCTAAGGTTTTTTAAATGCTAATTCCTAACTATAACGTGTGTGAAACCTATGGTTTTTTCAGTGAATTTCTAAGGTTTTTTAAATGCTAATTCCTAACTATAACGTGTGTGAAACCCATGGTTTTTTCAGTGAATTTGCAAGGTTTTTTAAATGCTAATTCCTTACTATAACGTGTGTGTAACCCATGGTTTTTTCATTGAATTTGCAAGGTTTTTTAAATGCTAATTTTTTTTTTTATTCTTCATTTTTTTCAAACATATTTTTAATTTAATTTTCTTTCATTTTATAAAGACTATGCTTAAATTTTTAAAATCCTTAAATATTTTTTTTTAATATATTTTTTAAAATAAACATGTAAAATTTATTACCAGATTATTTTTTTTTTTTATTTTTTTTTTTTAGTACGCGTACCGTAAGCTCACGGTAAGCGTACGGTTTACGCAACGTCCGTAATCTATCTACGCTGCTTGCGTATAGTTACGCAATTTGCGTAGCCGCGCGTACTGCGCGTGGGACGCGTGCGCGCTTACGCCACACGCGCACGTTACGCGGAAGTGCCGGGGAGTGACTGTTATGCGCATGCGCGGAAGCGCGTGTCTTTTTTACGCGCACGCGTACTTTTTGCCGTAAGCGTACTGTAAGCGCACCGTAAGCGCACCGTAAGCGTACGGTAGGTCATGTGATCATGAAACACAACTTTTGATTGGTTGAAAGTACTTTCAGTTCTAGAACTCTCCTACACCACACCCATTCCCCTCATTTCTGCTTGTGATCCCTTGGGAGAAGGAGCTGGTTTGTCTTTGGGATACGATGGCAGAACAGCAGAGCTCTTCTGAGAGTGAGGCTAGCACCAGCAGCACTGTCTTGAGGCAGAGAGCGAGGAAAGTAAAGCCTTCTTATGTTTGGGATTATTTTACTTTTCCAGAAGGCCAGCAAAAGGTGAATGCACCCTTAGTTACTTGCAAGCTGTGTAAGCGTGTACTTTCTAGAGGTAATCCTAACAGGAAGTATTCCTTTGGGAATCACACCATGAAGAGACACCTCCAGGATGTACACAGAAGGACACATGGTCATCTTTTTGGAGGTAACTCTTCAGAAAGACGAGCCAGTACATCCACAGCAGCTCAGCCTGGACCATCACTGCAGGGCTTACTCCTTCTTCTGCAGGTCAGGTGAGCCCTTCATCTGTGGGGGGAGAATCTCCTTTTGCTGGCCCTCTGGAAATGAACCTTCGATTTCGGAAGGTTGATATTCATTGCACATTTTGTAAAGGTCTAATTTGTCATAGGGAGACCAGTGTTTCCCTAGTGAACAACAAAATAGATCAGCACATTTGTAGCTTTGAATGATTTTCCCATGCTTCCTTTCCTCTGTCCCTGCATGAACACAACGGTTCTTTTAAGAGCCAACCTTATCTTCCATCTTTTTTTTACTTGTTTTTAAAAACTTTTTTTTTTTTTTTTTTACCGTACGCGTACGGTAAGCGTACCTTTTTTTTATTTTTTAAAAAAAAACACTAAAAATCATTTATCACATTATAAAGTCCTTGAGAGACTACAATTTTTATTATTGACTTACCATACTCACTCAAAAAAATATTTATTCATTTGTTTTTTTAAAAAATAGTTTTTAAAATGGTTGTAGTTTCCGAAAATTTTCTATATCGATCTGAAAATAAAGAAAAAAGTATTAATATTTTTAAACCATTTAATAATACAGTACACATATTTACATTTTTTACCAAAAAATATTTTTGCCTTATTTTTGCTGTTTTCAGAATAAATTGCATTTCACTATTAATTGTGAAAGCAATTGCATTCAGCCTTAGTGATGCTGAATGTATTTGCATTACAGACTTAAACCTGAAAACCCCACTGGCTTGTAAATACTGTGCATGACTATACACGGCAAGGACATGGGTGTGTGCTAAGCCTCTGCTTCTTCCCCAAAAAATTCGCTCCCCCTTTCCATCTAATGCAACTGTGAAATCACCAGAGCAAGACGCAATAAATCTCTGCCTATAATTCTTCTATGCACACAGAGTCATGTTTTCACATTAGTGCCAAAACGAAATTTCTTTGCCAATTTGAAAGCACACTTACTGCTCTTTTTTTTTCGGGCCAAGTGAAAATCTCTTTTTACAATTTGAAATCACTTTTACAGACTGACACATTATGAAACCACTATTTTTGATTTATTTAATTGCACGTGTCCAAGCTGTTTTTTTTTCAGACCACCACCATGTGCATTCTCTGTGACTGCCTACACTCCAGCAAGGGCAACCAGCCTTAGTGATGCTGAATGTATTTGCATTACAGACTTAAACCTGAAAACCCCACTGGCTTGTAAATACTGTGCATGACTATACACGGCAAGGACATGGGTGTGTGCTAAGCCTCTGCTTCTTCCCCCAATAATTCGCTCCCCCTTTCCATCTAATGCAACTGTGAAATCACCAGAGCAAGACACAATAAATCTCTGCCTATAATTCTTCTATGCACACAGAGTCATGTTTTCACATTAGTGCCAAAACGAAATTTCTTTACTAATTTGAAAGCACACTTACTGCTCTTTTTTTTTCGGGCCAAGTGAAAATCTCTTTTTACAATTTGAAATCACTTTTACAGACTGACACATTATGAAACCACTATTTTTGATTTATTTAATTGGACGTGTCCAAGCTGTTTTTTTTTCAGACCAACACCATGTGCATTCTCTGTGACTGCCTACACTCCAGCAAGGGCAACCAGCCTTAGTGATGCTGAATGTATTTGCATTACAGACTTAAACCTGAAAACCCCACTGGCTTGTAAATACTGTGCATGACTATACACGGCAAGGACATGGGTGTGTGCTAAGCCTCTGCTTCTTCCCCCAATAATTCGCTCCCCCTTTCCATCTAATGCAACTGTGAAATCACCAGAGCAAGACGCAATAAATCTCTGCCTATAATTCTTCTATGCACACAGAGTCATGTTTTCACATTAGTCCCACAACGAAATTTCTTTGCCAATTTGAAAGCACACTTACTGCTCTTTTTTTTTTCGGGCCAAGTGAAAATCTCTTTTTACAATTTGAAATCACTTTTACAGACTGACACATTATGAAACCACTATTTTTGATTTATTTAATTGCACGTGTCCAAGCTGTTTTTTTTTTAGACCACCACCATGTGCATTCTCTGTGACTGCCTACACTCCACCAAGGGCAACCAGCCTTAGTGATGCTGAATGTATTTGCATTACAGACTTAAACCTGAAAACCCCACTCGCTTGTAAATACTGTGCATGACTATACACGGCAAGGACATGGGTGTGTGCTAAGCCTCTGCTTCTTCCCCCAAAAATTTGCTCCCCCTTTCCATCTAATGCAACTGTGAAATCACCAGAGTAAGACGCAATAAATCTCTGCCTATAATTCTTCTATGCACACAGACTCATGTTTTCACATTAGTGCCAAAACGAAATTTCTTTGCCAATTTGAAAGCACACTTACTGCTCTTTTTTTTTTTCGGGGCAAGTGTAAATCACTTTTACACACTGACACATTATGAAACCACCATGTGTAACTACAACAAAAACAATTCCCATTTCTATTATTCATTTCTTAAGTTACCACATACATCCCCTCTCAAACTGTAAACTCACCTTTAAAATTAGTTAGTTGTGAAAGAAATGTGACACTCAAACAGCAGATTATCAGAGCCAGGATCTCTGTTCTGTTCACCTCTCTCCTCTCAGCAGAACCAGATAATGGCAAACTTTCCCTCTATTTTTCCACACATATACATGTAAGTTTCAAATCTCAGTGCTTCCCCCTTTTTTTCACATGTATTCACACATTTCTATTGGTTGAAAACCAACCCTTTTCCAAAAGTACCCTGCCCCCAACTTGACTTCTGCCTAGTACCCTTCCCCCAACTTGACTTCTGCCTGCTACCATAGCAACAGCTCATGGAACACTGCTGTGTGCAGTTAGGTCAGAAGTTCGACACACAATGTTTCAATTCCACAGAGCAAGAGTGCTTGACTTTTCAAACCTTACAGCAAATCCATAGTACTGTTCTTTGGTTACACATTTTTTTGTACCAATACAAAACATGCTTCTATTAATTTTCACATACAGCCTAGTTTTTATTCTAGAATGGTATGAAACAGCCAATCAGTTCTTTTTGTTTTAAAAAAATATGTATGCCTCCATTTCCAAACTGTCTTTCTTTTCTTATTGCCATTCTACTGAAAGACACCTCCTGAGTGCATCCAGTTCTCCTTTGAAGATGTTCACAGTGTGGATTGTAGGGCACAGCTATGTCTTCTGGAGTGAAAAGTTTGCAGAGAAAACAGATATGGTGAGAGACCTTGCTTTGCCAAATGTAGACATTAAATGGATTGGTCAGAGAGGGTTAAAGTGGCACCAATTGATGCCATTGGTGAAATCCTTCATTCAAATCCAACACCCTGACCTCATAATAGTGCACTGTGGTGGCAATGACCTAGGCACTTTGACTGGGGTAGGTCTGGAAATGCTTATGAAGGACACCTTTGCACAACTGTTTACACTTTTCCCTAAAACTGCCTTTGTGTTTTCCAACATATGCCAAAGGCAAAAATGGAACTGGTCCAATCATTTCTGTCCACAGATTGACAAAGCAAGAAAGCACGTCAACAAATCTGTTTCTGCTTTCCTCCGTGACTATGGTATGGGTGCCATTTACCACAACAACTTGCGTTATGACATGCAAGACATTTATAGAGGAGATGGTGTGCACTTCAATGATGAAGGGAACAGAGTCTTCCTCTTGAACCTTAGACTCTGCATCGGTACTTACTTGTAGGTACCACTAAAAAAATGACTTCATAAACACAACAGCTCTTTTTAGAGCTCCCTAATTTCTAAACTCTTAAATCTGCTTTTCATTTATCTATTTTTTTTACCGTACGCTTACCGTAAGCTTACCGTACGCGTACCCCGTGATTTTTTTTTAAATCAATAAATGTTTTTTTTGTACTTTTCTGTCCTTCTTTGACCCCCTTACAAATGTTAGGGGGTCTGTAACTCTCCTCATTGCCCCCTTTCCTTGTTTTCACTCTTTTTTTTCAGAGTGAAATACACAAAATGGCGGCCGCCGCTTCCTGGTTTCGACCGATTCGAATGTTTACTAAGATCTAACAGCCAATCAGAATCGCGCTCGCGCACGCCGCCGTACGCTTACCGTAAGCGTACCGTAAGCGTACCGTAAGCGGGCTCAGATATATATATTGATTTAAAGGCTATTTTCTCAGAATCTACTGAACAGATTTACACCAAACCTACAAAAGGCACTTCCTTGACCTGAGGACTACCTCTCTGCCAAATTTCTAGTAATTCTGTTCAGCCGTTCGGGCTGTAGCCCTGTCTAAAGGTCCTATGGAAAAATGCATGGGAAAAACGCGTTTTGGGACCCCCCTTTTATCTCAGCCCCCGCTTGACGAATCCCCCCGAGACTTTCAGGGTAGGAGCGGAGCGTAGCGCCCCACCTATTTTGAGAAATTCGCGAGGATTCGTCGTCCGGCGCCAAAGTTATTCAAAATAGAATGTTGAGGTTTTCCTATGGAAACGTGGTCCTAACTATAACTACCTACTGGCGACCGCCAGTAGGTAATATATATATATATATATATATATATATATATATATATATATATATATATATATATATATATATATATACATATTATATGGAGCCTTCAAATGTATCAGCACACATATCATATGTGAAAAGTTAGACAGATTGTGTGTCTGATTTACAAGCAGCATATGAAATCAGCGCCCTGATGAAGGCGGGTACATGGGATTTCCGAAACGCGCGTCAGTGCAATTGTGTTGGTTGTGTATTGTATATTTGAAATATGTTGTGTGATCTGTTATTGGGATGTATGTCGTTACAACGCACACTTTTACAACGCATGCACTTACAACGCATTTTACAACGCAACATCCACTACAACGCATTCCATTACATAGCATGACACTACAACGCATTTTTAAAAACTACCTTTACAACGCATTCCATTACATCGCATACTACCTTTACAACGCATACCATTACAACGCATAATATTAAATTGCATTTAAGGTAAGTGTTGGATAGTATAGGGGTAAAAATTGCTATTCTAACTCCAGGGGGTGCAACAGTAGGGTAAGTGTTGGATAGTATAGGGGTAAAAATTACTATTCTAACTCCAGGGGGTGCAACAGTAGGGTAAGTGTTGGATAGTATAGGGGTAAAAATTACTATTCTAACTCCAGGAGGTGCAACAGTAGGGTAAGTGTTTGATAGTATAGGGGTAAAAATTGCTATTCTAACTCCAGGGGGTGCAACAGTAGGGTAAGTGTTGGATAGTATAGGGGTAAAAATTACTATTCTAACTCCAGGGGGTGCAACAGTAGGGTAAGTGTTGGATAGTATAGGGGTAAAAATTACTATTCTAACTCCAGGGGGTGCAACAGTAGGGTTAGTGTTGGATAGTATAGGGGTAAAAATTACTATTCTAACTCCAGGGGGTGCAACAGTAGGGTAAGTGTTGGATAGTATAGGGGTAAAAATTACTATTCTAACTCCAGGGGGTGCAACAGTAGGGTAAGTGTTGGATAGTATAGGGGTAAAAATTACTATTCTAACTCCAGGAGGTGCAACAGTAGGGTAAGTGTTGGATAGTATAGGGGTAAAAATAACTATTCTAACTCCAGGGGGTGCAACAGTAGAGTAAGTGTTGGATAGTGTAGTGTAATATTATGCGTTGTAATGGTATGCGTTGTAAAGGTAGTATGCGATGTAATGGAATGCGTTGTAAAGGTAGTTTTTAAAAATGCGTTGTAGTGTCATGCTATGTAATGGAATGCGTTGTAGTGGATGTTGCGTTGTAAAAAATGCGTTGTAAGTGTAGTGCGTTGTAAAAGTTGCGTTGTAAAGGTTGTTCCCCCTGTTATTGTGTCCTTAGTTTGAGTGTATTGTAATTCTGTTAGTTTTCTGTTATCTTGTTAGTTTTGATTATATGTTTTCTCCTTTTGTTTATTTGTTAATGTTTTCTGTGGAGACATGTACTGAATTGAGTTGCTTCTCTCCCTATTAGATTGGGGCTCCATTGTCTGAGATAAATTCCAAACAATACTGTATAAATTGAATTCAATGTATGTGATTTACAACATATCTATATCTAACATAAGCAAAAGAGAGATAATATCATTTTTTCATTTGATAATAAAAAATAAAAAATGAAAAAAATTAACTGCTCTTCTGTGGGACACAATTTTTTATCAATGTATGTAGGATGTTAATAATTTGGGTAAGGGGTTGATTGTTGTATATTTTGTTGTCGTTTTCCCTGGTTTTCCCCTTACATATTCGCTTTAAAGGGACCCCCTTTTGTATATTGGGCAAACCATCGAGGTCACCCAGACTCTGGTCTAATGGGTTTAGAGAGAGATAATCTTATCTTCTCACAGAGAGAAACGAAGGGGATAACAATTGCTCCACCAGCATCATTCGCTTGTAGACAGTACAGAACCATCTGCAAGTTTACATCTAATATCCCAATAAGGAACTTAGATGGGTCGGAGAGCTTCCAGCATAACCTAAGGTTGTCAGTGGATGCAGTAACATTTTTAAGAGCTGACACCTCTTGGTGAATCTCCCTATATGGTGCTTGTAGGGTTAATTTTATTGGATTATGATCCCCATAGTCATTTGGGACAATTGCACAATCCAGCAGCATTTCCCTCAGTTTATGAGAAATAAAAATATAGTCTATAATTGAGAGGCTATACCCTCCTCTAAAGGTGGACAGACCCTGCACCTTGCCGACCTCCCCCCTAAAAATCAGGTCGGCAGATGCATTTAGAGCCAGTAGTTCTTTTCCCCGTTCATTGAGTTGACTGGCAGTGGCTAAACCACCCCCCCGCGGCCCCTGCTATGGCAGCTTGGCATTAAAATCAACCCCTAGGCAAAGGTATGAATTCTGACCCTGTTGAGATCCGACCTCCACTAGTGTAGAAATAAGCTGGAAAATGTTTGATTGGGCTCATTCACAAACTCATTATTACAAACGTTAATCAAAAATTGTGTCAAAGTCTCCTGATAAACAACAGCTTGGAAATGAGAGCCCAGAGTGCTGACAGACTCCGCACGGCCTCTATCAAAAGATTACTCCAAATGGACAGTCAACTAGAGGCTCTGCTGGAGTGTGATGGACTAGCGAGAAGACTAAAGCAAATTAAACCATCAAAATCAAACAAGTTAGTTTCCCATGTCCCCTGCAAGAGAACAATATTATAATTTTTTTTTAAACTTTTGGCAATCGGGCATTAATAATTTAGTACAAAGTCCTGCAATGTTCCAGCTTAATATGTTCAGCCGGAGGTCTTGACAGACATTTAAAGCAGTGTGGGTTGAGACAAAACGATCATGGACTAGGCTGGAGGAACAACATTGGCAGTCAGTGTGTTTCACTCTGGATACCAGTGCTATCAGAATCACCATCAGTAATGGATATTGTTTCCCCCTCCATTGCTAAGGGGGGGCTGGTTCCAGGATCTACAAATTATAGACCTTCTCTCCGAGACTGGCAGGGAACGTTCTCCAAACTTCATGGAGGCCAGTCAATTCACCTTGTTACAGTCCAATAGGGGAGCATTGTGAGGCATTGTGTCGGAATCCTCAGGATGGTTGCATGAGGTGTGTAGAGTGTGTGGATGTCAGAATGGGTGTGAGGTAGGAGGATTCTGACAAGGGACAGTTAAGGGACAGTTATGGAAGCAGTGTCCCTGGTGCCACTTGTATTGTGTTACTTTATTAATAAAGTTTCACACTATCTAGTTACCGTCTGGCGCATCTTCTTTTCCACAATGGCGATGAGGATGGGATTCAGCGGCACCAGTGACCCCAGGAAGATTTGCCAGTGAGATTTGTCCCCGGAGTGTTGCCATCTTCATGCAGCGGTCCTCTTGTTCATCTTTCCGGTGATGTTGGTGACAAACGCCTGAAGTGGCATTACTGGAACATTGGTCACCTCCTGCTATCCAGGCGCTGCCTTGAAGAGCTTCATTCCTTGGTTGGACTTGCTGTGGTGAACCGTGATCCGGAGGAGGGTGTATTACGCATCGCAGCCGGTTGGATCAGTGATGTTAGCCTTGCCGGGCCGGAGGCCATCTTAGCATTCTACTTTGACCTGGGTCAGGCACAGGAGGTATGGCATTCCGTGGCCATTACGTATGGCCATCTAGGGAGGAGAATGACGTAGTTACACGCCGCAACATAACGTGTTGGCCATTTTGGGAATCGCAACATATGTGTTGACAATTTTGGGTCAGGTTGATGTGCAGAGGCCTCACAAATATGCGTGGATATCAGCATACTACTTGTGGCTGTCATAGTCGGTGACAGGCACACCTGGTGAGCAGTTCTTCAGCTCTCAGTTCTAGTCCTAGTGCAGGGTGGCTGGTACGGAGAGGTGTATTTTCTGAGCTATCACTGTTATAGCCAACAACTGTATTTGTGCTTACACGGTGATAGGCACACCTTCCAAATTGAATATTGTCTGTGCTTGCACCTCCACAGTGCTGTCACTCCGGTGATGGGCACACCTTAAACAATACTTTTCCTGGCATTTCTGGACTTTGGTATTCATGCTCATTCCTTTTGGGGTTATTATTTAAGTCAATTTTAATACCATGGCGACTAACTAACCGCCACCATTTTTTTTAGCTGAACTTGGTGAACCTCCTATTGCTTGGGACCTTTGGATTAACATTTTTGAAGTGTATGTGGATGTTCTAGAAGAGAATGAGTGTTCGGAAGAAAGAACATTGTCGCTTCTCAAGCATGGTTTAGGGGCTGCAGGGTTAAGAGAATTTAAAAATTTGCCTGCAATTGATAACGTGGGTAGGTTGGAGTTTATCAATATGCTATCATGTAAATGCAAGAGAGACTCGGTAGGAAGATAAATGTGGATATGGAGAGGTTTAAATCCTATTCTAGAGCACAAAAAGAGAACAAAAGCATTGATCAATTTGTATCTGCCTTAGGAGGTCTGGTGGTAATGTGTGAATTTGATTGCATGACTTATTATTAGGTTCTTCGTGATCAAATTTTTATGAAGACTAAATCTAAGAAAATCCAAGAGAAGTTATGGTTGTGTGGTGAAATTTCCCTGAAAGCTGCTGTTGATGTTGCTAGGAGTGTTGAAGTGTCCATTGAGTGCATTCGCAAAGTGAGGAATAAAAGTAGTGTGAGTAACCAGGTGAGTGTGGTGGCTAAAGATTTTACGGTGAAAAGTAAAAGTGGTGAGGTTAAGGTTGGGGAAAGTAACAGGAGGTAGAACTAGCGAGGCACAAGGGTTATTGTGTCACAGATGTGGTTCAAGCAATCATTTAGCCAATTCTAAATGGTGCCTGGCATTAAATAAAGTGTGCAGTACATGCAAAAATAAGGGACATTTAAGTAGGATATGTAAGAATTTGGGGAAGAAGGTCAATTATATTCAAGAAGATGTTTTAGAAAATGATTTGAGTTTAATTGGAGTGGTGTTGAGTGTGAAAGACAAACTGGTGGATGAAGTGGACAAGGTTAAAAGACTGCCCATGTGTACTGTGCATATTGACGGTGTTGAGGTAGATACTTTGGGGGACCCTTGTCCATGGAATCCATTATGGGTAAAAATATATTTGAAAAATTATGGCCAGGTAGACTGTTATTGGAGCCAGATGTCAATCCTGGTAGTTATTCTGGTCATAAAATTCCCCTGGAACGGTTCGCGTGGGTGGAGGTGAGTTTTGACAACAAGAAATGCCAAGGTAAAGTTTATGTAGCCAAGAAGGGTGCCACTATATTGGGTTGGCAGCACATCATGGAGTTGGGATTGAAGATTGATGCTAGTTTGGAGTCTCCTGTGTATGTAGTGCGGCAGGATTGTGAGGAAGGAAGAATGGTGTATCCTAAAATTGAGTATGTTGGGGTTAAGAGAATGTATGCTGGTGTTATTTCTGCCAAGGTGGGCAGGTTGGTGGATTTCAAACACAAGATTATCTTGCAGGATGGTGTTTGCCAAGTAAGACAAAGACTTAGGAATGTTCAGGTTAATTATCAAGATACATTGGGGAACATTCTTCAGAATTTGTGTAAAGAGGGGATAATTGACCTTGTGGAAAGTTTAGATTGGGTTTCTGGCAGATCGCCTTTCAAAGTATTGAGGGGGAGGAAGCATTCCACCTTGTTAGTTCCATGGTCGCTGAGGAGGAGGAATGCGATGAAGCGTGTACTTGAATGTGATGAGGTTATGAAGTCTAGGGTTAAGAAGTTTTAGAAGCGCACTTTATGTGCACACGGTGGGCATTATCGCTGGCCTGTCAAATGGTGCATGTGAGGAATCCTAGAGGTGTGATGAAGGGAGCTGCTAGTTTTCAGGGCCTTTGAGAGTGCGGAAGGTGTTGGGGAGTGCCATGGACCTGGAAGATGGAAGGAGATGGAATTTGCGGCAGGTAAGTTTGTGTAATGTGCAGAATGGTGTGGGGACGTTTGGTAGGGAAGGTGCTAATGAGGAGGAGTGCAGTGGGTACGTTTTGGGAAAAGATCGTGGTGTGCAGTTGTGTGGTAGTGATGTTGTGGAGGAGGATGTCGCTAGGCACGAGTTTGCTGGTGAAGATGGTGTTTTGCGCTGAGGTGGGAGGTTGAGGAATGCCCGGCCTATTTTGCCAATTATATGCTGGGATAGTTGTTGTTCTTGTCCTCCTGGTTTTTGTAATTAGTTATGATGTTGAACTATTGTGGGGTCAGCTTACAGGGGTAAGGTGTGTGGCATTGTGTTGAAATCATCGGGATGGTCGCGGAAGGTGTGTAGAGTGTGTGGATATCAGAATGTGTGTGCGGTAGGAGGATACCGTCAAGTGACGGTTGAGGGACGATTATGGAGACAGTGTCAGTGGTTTCGCTTGTATCGTGTTACTTTAGGAATAAAGTTTAACACTATCTACTTACCGTCTGGTCCCTCTTCTTTTCTACACATATCTATTTTGGCACTGCAGACTCCATCCCACCTGCTGAAAGGGGCGATTCTGATAATGATGAGGCCCTGTGTGATCAGTTTGTAAAAATACCCTATATGGAGTTTGGCAATCTTAGATATTTCCGAGTGAACTGTCAGTAGTTTCCTCACCATAACCGGGTGCCTGAAGTTGACTACTACTCAGTCTCCATCTCTATTTTTCCTTGATGGCCCAACCCAGCCCACTCTTTCACAATAAGGATATCACAGCTATCCGCCTGGTCAAAGTACTTATGTATGCTCTGCCAGTTGGCAATCTTGTTCCGAAGTTCCCCCCATTATTCCACCCGATTTACTTGCAACAGGGTACCCCCACCATTATCAAGACATAGGGGCATGAATCAGGTGGCAGATTTAGATTTTCATTCATGTGAATTCCATCCATGACCAGGCCTCCCTTCTCCTTGTGTAACTAGAGTGCTTTGATCCTTCAAGACTCTCTGTGTGGTACTCTTGTTGGAGTCACTCATGTCATGAGCAATATCCAATGAGCCCTTAATAGCATAGTTTCTGAGCCTCAAGACTGCAGGTAGGGGGTGAGGAGACTGAAGTTGAGGTTCCAAAGTCCGTGAAATGACTCCCCCATTCAAGACTGTATCACCTAAGCATTGTGAGGGCCTAATTTGAGGTGTAGATTCAGGTGTGTTCCCATTATGAGTGACTCCAGTGACTGTTTCCATCGCAAGCACGCACTCGATAGTGCAATTAAAAGGGCCTCAATCTTCTCAAGACACTCCCTTATATGCTGTAATTGTGCCTCTAGAATTTTGGAAAAGTTCTTAAACACCTCTTCTCTGAAGGTGTTATCCTAAAGTGTAAACAGAGTGCTGGGTCCCCCTTTTACCACTGTCTCATACCCTTAGATTTTTCTTGTGGTGTCCTATTTGTCTTCTTGCGCTTTAGCGCAGGCTCAGCAAGGGAAATGATTGTATCCTGCCACAAATCACCTATTGGGAGACCTAGATTTTCTCCACGATTATTGTCTTCATGTAACTCCAGTGGGTGAATGGAAGATGATATGCTTTCAGTCACGCCAATAATGGCATCTTTCTCAGGGAAACTAGTATCGCTAAACGAGGTACCTCCAGGAACAGCTATAGCATTTCCTGTACCCCCTTGGCCCAAAGACCACGGTCATTTGGTTAGGACAATTTCATTGGACACCACTGCTACTACACATTCCAGCATGGTATCGATACTTGTGGGTCTACAAGGGTTTTCTTCAGGGGGCAGGGGCTCAGACTTTCCACCCCCTTGTGCTTTCCCATGCTCAGTGAAAGTTCATGCAACCACACAGGGAAAAGTCTCACCTTATTGTCCATAGATTCAAGATGGTGATGTCAGAGAGGTGGCCCAGCCTCGTCCAGACTCAGATGGGCCTGCCTTTGGCCCACGTGGGTCCCACTCTGCGGGAGTTTCCAAGCCCTTTTGTGGTGTCAGGGAGGGTTACTCCTTCTCCTCTGGTGACAGGAACGCTGGGGGACAGAGTCTCTCCCCAGGGCAACAGCACCCTAACATGGAATCAGAGGATACACGTAACATATTAAAAAGCACTTTAATTCCTACAAAATATCATATTGTATTTTCTTTATTTCAGTTAAATAAAACCACAAAAGGTACAGTATAAACATTTAAAGTAGTGATGTAATTAAACATGCAAATTAATTGTGCAAAACTATTTCAAAGCAAAACTATGTTGTGTGGGAAATTTCGGTCCAACAATACAAATCTCATCATACATTTTTTAAGTTTCCTACTATCATAATAAAACATGATAAAAAAAATTCAAATGAAACTTCCCCAAACTAAAATGATTTACAAAGAGGACAAGTGAACTCCTAGATAAAGGGGTACAAAACCAATCATAAAAACAATTGAGGCAGTACATTAAGTATACATGAAAGTGCTATTTTAAAAAGCATTTAACCTAATGTACCATATTGAAGACAGTTATCTAGCAATTGAATACACCACACAGTCTCTGGTTTTGGTTTTTACATATTCTAAGAGCTGTGGGGGCCCAGCAGAAAGTTTTTCGCCTAATACATAATTCCAGTAGGATGTTTTCAGCTTCTCCTAAGCACCTTTGGGTAATGCAAAGGGCTGAAGCCAGAAACCTTCTAGACCTAACTTGAATACCAGTTTTTAATATGGGCAAAGCAGGGTATCTTTCAAGCATGGTGGTCATCTAGTATGATTCTAATACAATCCTTATAAGGACTTAGATTATCATTGGTCCAGAGCCTTAGCCTATATTGGATAGGTCTCAACATAGCAATGTCAGAAATCGATCTTTGGTTTAGGGCAACAGAGTTGGCGCACTGGTGGGGAGTCTCAAGTGGGTCTTAAAGGGCATTTTCAACTTGTTCAAGGGTATTAAGATCACAGTGCCCGCATAAATCTTCCCCATACATAGCCCCACCACAGGCTTGAATCTTATATATCTCCATAGGAGAAGAGATAGCGAAAGCGGGTGACTATTGACAAATCTTAAGATAGACCCGGTTATTTGCTTTAGAGTCATGACACTTTCCTGTACCAATGGGAGTCTTCCAGTCTTGCGCCCAAATAGTCAAATTTATGTGCTCTATCCAGTGTCTCCCAACCTAAGAATACCAAACTGTTGAGTATTTTTTTCCTGTTACCAAAGGCCATGTACTTGGTTTTGTGTTTTTTAAATTTCCAAGCCTTGGTCTAAACAAAAAGCATTACATTTATCCAAGAGAATAGGTAGACCTCATAGGATCCTTTAATAGTAACAAAGTGTAATCTGCGAAAAGGAGTCACAGTATTTTATAATCCTTCACATTTGGGAAGTCATTTTCACAGTTTAACCTCTTCAATGCCTATGACGAGCTGGTCTCGTCATGGGCCGCGGTTGCGCTGTGCCCATGACGAGACCAGCTCGTCATAAACCCCGCCCGCTAATGAAAGCGCCGGCACAGGGCGGGGAAAGGGGCGGGCACTGAAGGGGTTAAAGAGATAGGCCCATGAGGCCCTAAGTTACTTACCAATATATGAATCTATGAAAAATATGTTTTTCAAAAATTATATAAAATTGTAATATTCAAAACCTTTGAAAAATTGTTCATTACTATAAATGCATTTTTCAACATTTTGGGCCTTATTATGACTGGCGGTCCTCCTGCGCTACCGCCACCGCTCCATCCTCAGGAAGACCACTATGGCTGTGGTGCGTCCGCCTGCTGGATTCAGAGTTAAATTCAGGTCTTGCGGGCAGTGCTGTGGCGGTCTCATGGTTGTAGGCCATTAGGCTCATAGGAAAGCCTAACATGCAGCCCGCTGCCATGACAGTGCCGACAGCACGATCCTGCACGGTGTGGTATGCATACCTTACAGTGCAGGAATCTGGGTGCAATTGCAGGAGGGACAAAACATATGCCCCCCTCTCATGCACCCCCATGCCCAGGTCCGGCAGTGGCCCTGTTAGGGCCCCCTTAGTTGCCTCTCTGCCACCCTTTTCATGGCAGGCCCACTGCCATGAAAAGTGCGGTGAAAAGGCAACTTGTAACATGCTCGGTGGTGCTGGCAGCTCACTTTGCCACTGAATTCAATCTAGCCTGGCTGATGAAGGGTGTTACCCAGAAACCGGTCCCAGGATGCTTGTTTCCGGTTCAGGGAAGACCTGGCTTGGCAGTTCGGGCTGGACTGTTCCTATGAGGCACAGGGTTAAGACTGATTTGCATATTGCTGGGTCTGAACTGAGGTGGCGAAGTGAGCTAAGGAATGATGATAGATACAACCCAGATCTGTGACTGGGGGTGAGTGTCTGAAAAGTTTCAGCGTTCCGTCCATCATCTCCTTGTGTTTTGCTTTGTTCACCCTAAGTTGGCAGGGTATGCCCAGACGAGGGCCCCTTGCTCACTTTGCCACTGGATTCAAGCTAGCCTGGCTGATGAAGGGTGTTACCCAGAAACCAGTCCCAAGATGGTTGTTTCCAGTTCAGGGAAGACCAGGCTTGGCAGTTCAGGGTGGACTGTTCCCATGAGGCACAGGGTCAAGACTGATTTGCATATAGCTGGGTCTGAACTGAGGTGGCAAAGTGAGCTAAAGAATGATTATGGATTCAACCCAGATTTGAGATTGGGTCTGAAAAGTTTCAGCGCTCCGTCCATCATTCCTTGTGTTTTGCTTTGGCAGCCGCATTGCCAGCATATTCATGGTTGCAGTCCGCCAGCCCAGCAAGATCCTTGATGCCGGTAGAGCCGGTAGTCTTGTGGGGATCTGACCACCACACTCGGCGACCCTGCAGTGTGACGGTGGTCGGACCGACAACTACAAGTACGGTGGTCCTGAGGACCACCATACTCATAATAAGGCCTTTGGTCTGTATTTGTTTAACAGCTATAAAAAATATGTTCTATCTAATTTAAAAAGTGACAATGTATTTTTCTAATATATGAAAAATATAAAAACTTGCAATAACGATTTCTTCTTCAAAATAAAAATACAAAAAATTGATATGTGAATTATTTTCTTCTAATGATGCTTAATATAAAAATAGAATAACATTTCAAACACTATACTTTCATACCATACCAATGCAAAAACTACTACTGAAATTTACTAAACACAATCCACTTACTACTCCAACTGCACTACAAACAAAGATTTTTTTCTTCTCACGCTACAACACAACTTACATCAAACAAGGTTTTCTATGTTAAAAGTGTTTAAATACTATTTCCACTCCACAAAAAAATTATTCAGGGCACATGGTGGCAATATTCATTATTCCCACTTCAGTTTCACTTAACTCATGAAGGTGCTGAACACTAAAGAGGCTACATTTACTATTCCCACTCTGTTTCACTTAACTCAGGGAAGGTGTTGGACAGTCAAAGGAGCAACAACTACTATTCTCACTGCAATATAACTTAACTCAGGGAATGGTCTTGATGCTAAAGGGGCAACGTTTACCATTCCCATTCCAATATCACTTAACTCAAGGAAGGTGCTGGACACTAAAGAAGCAATATTAATCATTCATACAGCAAGAAAACGTATCTCTGGGTAGGTTTTGGATAGTAAAAGGAACAACAACATGTATTATTCCCACTGCAATATGACTTAACTCAGGGAAGAGGCTGGACACTAAAGGGGCAATATTTACTATTACCACTCCACTTTCACTTATCTCGGAGAAGGTGCTGGACGCTAAATCAGCAACATTAGCCATTCCCACTGCAATAAAACTTATGTCAGTGATACTTTCACACACTTAAACAGACAACATTTACTATTCCCACACCAATGTAACTAAACTCAGGGAAGGGACTGGGCATTAAAGGGGCAACATCTTATTCCCACTCCAATATCACTAAACTCAGAAAAGGTGCTGGACACTAAAGAAGCATCATTAATCACTCCCAATGCTATGAAACGTCTGTCAGGAAAGGTTTAGGATCGTAAAAGGAATAACATTTACTATTCCCACTGCAATATAACTTAACTAAGGGAAGAGGCTGGACACAACAAACTTTGTATAATGTAAAATGTAAATGGGGAACATTTACTATTCCAACTTCAAAGGAACTTAACTAAGGGAAGGTGCTGGATACTAAAGTTGCAACATTTACTATTCCCACTCTAATCTCACTTACCTCAGGGAAAGTGCTGGACAGTAAAAAGACAACATTAACCATTCCATTACAATAAAACTTAAGACAGGGAAGGGGTTGGAAACTAAAGAGGCAAAAATTACTATTCCCATCCCAATATCCATTAACTGAGGGAAGGTGCTGGACAGTAAATAAGCAACATTAGCAATTCCCACGTCAATAAAATGTATGTTAGGGAAGATTTTGGACACTAAAAGACGCAACGTTTGCTATTACCCCTCCAATATAACTTAACTCAGGGAAGGTATTGGACAGTAAAGGAAGCAACATTTAATAAATTAACCCAGGGAATGGTCTTGACACTAAAGGGACAACGTTTAATATTCCCACTCCAATTTCACTTGCCTTAGGGAAGATTACGGACATTAAAAAAGCAATATTATCCATTCCCACTACTATAAAACGTAAGTCTGGGAAGGTTTTGGACAGTAAAAGGGTCAACATTTACTATCCCCACTCCAAATTACCTTAACTAAGTGAAGGAGCTGGACAGTTAACAGGAAACATTTACTATTCCCAATCTTCTTATCTGGAAGGTCATAGTCTTGGGTCGCGGGAATCTCTACGTAGCCTCCATCGGCCTAAAGACCGCCTTTGATCTTGTCCCCAGGAGTAAACTCTGGCAGGTTCTAAATGATATGGGCCTCCCCAACGAGATTTTATCACTCATTATACGTCTCCATTAGGCTAACTTTGCTAGGGTGAGCTGGGGCAACCAAGGCCAGCTTTCAGACCCGAAAGTAATCAATAGGGGGGTATACCAGGGCTGCGACCAGGTTCCCACACTCTGCTCCCTCTTTGTGAATGGTGTAGTACAGTGACTTGCGAAGGCTCCATCGGATGCCCCAGCCATAGGGGGAGGAAAAGTGGCAAATCTATTATTCACTAACAATACTCTGTCTCAAAAACACCAAGTGGGCTCCAACTCCTCATGAATCATTTTAACTCCTTTTGTGACTCACAGGATTTGGAGATTGTTAGACTTGGCACCTTTTGGCATGTTTCCTCTGAGTTTTTGCTTTCTGACCTCCCGGTTTTGACTCTGTCTTGCTGGCTTAGTGTCTCTGCACACTTTCTCACTGCTGATCAGTGTTAAAGTGCAAGTGCTCCTGTTGTATATTGTGGTATGGATTGGTGTTTCCTTGATTGGCATATTTGATTTACTTGTCAGTCCCTAGTAAAGTGCACTGAGTGTACCAGGGCCTGTAAATCAAATGCTGTTAATGGGCTGCAACACTGGATTGGGCCACCCACGCAAACAGCCTGTAAATGTAACTCAGGCCTGCCATTGCAGAGCCTGTGTGCAGTCTGGGACTTCCATGTCGACTTGGCAAGTGTACCCACTTGCCAGGCCCTAACCTTCCCTTTTCTTACATGTCAAGGTACCCCCGCAGGCAGGGTGCAGTGTATGTGAAAGGTAGGACATGCCCTGGTGTGTGTGGCATGTCCTGATAGTGAATTACTGCCAATTTCGTTTTTCACTACTGCAAGGCTACCTTTTCCCATAGGACAGAATGGGGAGTTTCTTTATAACATCTAGGTAGAGAAATAGGTAGAGAAATAAAGTTTAGTATGCCTGAACTCAGAATCTAAAGATGCATCTTTTAGTGAAGGTGATTTTTACATTCTGTGTTTGAAAATACCACTTTTAGAAAGTATGTATTTTCTTGCTCAGCTATCCAGTGGACCTCTGCTGGGTTTGTGGATTGACTGTCAAGGTTTTGGATCACAGGGGCTGGGGAGGAGCAGTGGCTCCAGATAGTGGGTGGGTCAGGAAAGGGCTGAATAGACCTGGGCTGCATTTAGAGTAGGGAGATGAGATTACCTTTCACCTGAATGGGCCTGGTCTGCCTCTGACAATGCCATGAAGCCACACCAGAGAGGGAGAATTGGTTCTGACTGGGCACAGACACTCTCTGCCTGACCGGACAAAGGATTTTGGGCTACAAAAAGAGGGGCTTAAACCCCTGAACTTTAGAACTTTTTTGGACCAAGAAGACTGCCAAGAAGAAGAGCTGGAGAAGCTGTGAGGAGGAACTACCACTTTGCTATGTGCTTTGCTGTGTTGGCCTGCAGTGCCTGCTTCAAGTTCTTCTGCCCTCAGCACAAGAAAAAGCAACCCGACGCCATCTACAACAAAGCTACTGACTCCGTGTCCTGAAGGCACCGCAGAGGGCACTGTCGCAACGTTGCAGTGCCGCACCGCGACCCTGGTCTCACCGTCACCGCCTGCTGTCGCCGCCACTGAGCCGCTGCTCGCACCGCAACCTGTGGGAACCGCACTCCGCACCACCTCCCTTCATGACGTCGCCTTGGTATCCCTAACGAAACTGCATCACGCCAAAATCAACGCAGCTGCTTGCACCGTGGTTCAAGGGCACCGCTTGTAAGGTTACACAACGCACCGCCCTCATCCCGTACCTCAGCCTTGGCCTACAGACGCCGGCGCCATCGACTTCAGTTTTTTTCAGCCAACAACAGTGCTTCAGTACTTCTTGCACCGTGACCTGCCAGCACCATGACGAGCACCACACTACTTCGCACTGTGACTCTGGTCTCACCGACGGCGCCATCTGATGCGGCCACCAAGCTGCTGCTCCCGTGACCTGAGGGCACCACACGCCGCAACGCTGCACTTCGCACTGCAGCACCTGACGCCTGCTGACGCCAGTGCTCCTGACTTGAATCGTGAGGAGCTCGATCTGCAACGCGTGTGACTTTGAGGGCTTGACGACTCCTGCACCAACTACCGGAACCGACGCCTGCAGACGCAGAACTGTTTGGATTTGTTTGTTTGCGACGCCGTGATAGCCCCAGAGGGAGCTATCAATTTCAAGGAACTGTTTTTCAAGGTTACTTTGATAACTGAAGATTTCTAAGTACAGCATTGTGGATTTGTACCGTTTTTGGTCTTCTCTTAAGTATATAAAAATATTGGATAGTTTTCTAAACTGGTGTGGTGTCCTTTTGTAGTGCTTACACTGTATTACTGTTGGTTATGTGCAAATGCTTTACACACTGCCTCTAAGATAAGCCTGACTGCTCGTTCCAAGCTACCAAGGAAGCGAGCAGGGGTTATTTTCGGAGTGTAACTCTCTTATCCTGACTAGGAAGAAGGGTCATAAGTCGTTTAGGGGTAAACTAACAATAGGAGCCCCCCCCCCAGAGAGGGTGAATACTTTTGACTACTTGGGAATTTCCATCTCTGAAGATATATCATGGAAACCCCACGTAGAAAAGCAGATGCTCAAGCACAGACAAATCGTTGGGGCCTAGCTTAAGGAGCATAGTACCTCTTTTTCTAAACCAGTTGCAGTCCCAATTCAAATTTATGAGGCTAAAGCTGTGGGTGCAGCGCTATATGGAGCAAAATTATGGGGATTTGAAAGGATGAATACTCTACTGAACTCGGAGAACAAGTTTCTCAGGTCTCTTGTTTCCCTACCGTAGAGCACGCCACTCCATTCATTAAGACTTGACTTGAATAACCCATCCATTGTGGAAAAGGCCAAGTAAAGACCCCTACTATACTGGCTGCGTATTAGGACCACCCCGGTGGCCTCGTATGCTGCCGCTCTTGATGAGGTGGTCGCTCTCGACCTTTCCAGCAAGATTGGCTGGATTCACAATGTGAAAACCTCTCTAAGAGCGTTAGGTCTAGAGGCCCTCTGGGACAATAAGGCCCATTTACCGCCCCTACCAAAGATGCCTTTAAGAAGTACTATTGAGAATGGGTAGCCCAGGGCTCAGACACGAGCTCCTCGTGGGGATGCCTAACCTTGGATTTTATTAATTTTAAAATCACTGGGTTTTATGAGCAATATTTTGAAATCATCACCATTCCCCTCGACAGGAAACTCTATATGCAATTCTGCTTTGTATCACTTCCCTTAAACTTATATACTAGCACCTGGAGGCAGGCATCCACTTCCTCGCAGCATTGCCCCAGGTGCACATCTGCTATAGAGTCCATTGCGCACATGTTTTTCATTTGTCCCAAGTACTTTTGCCCAAGACGTAAATGGCTGAAACCAATCTATAAACAGCTGGGTACACTCCATCATGTTGAGGCCCTTCGCATATTAAGAACAGATTCTAGCCCGACAATTGTTTGTGCTGTTGCCAAGTTTCTTGGCCACATGTGGACATTAAGAAGGCTTCTGTCAAAAGTGTGAAACCTCTGCAGAGATTATTAACTTTTTATCCAACGTTCCATAATGTTTCAAACTATCCTCGTGTTATTGGTTTGGGTCTACTGGGCAGTTTTCTACTGGCACGGAGCATGTAAAAAGCATAGAAACCTGCCAGCATAGCGGGCCTTGTCGCCTGAGTGGTTTAGGCAAAGGCTTTTGTTGTCATGGTTCCTGCTCCATACCCGTGATCACCTAAACCATAATAGACTATTATTCTGTGTTCCTATGGATAATTTTAGCTCTCTTTTTTAACCTTCTGTGATTTTTTTATAACTTTCAATTGGCTACCAACGTTTTAATGCTCATTGTACTCTACCTCATGTTGTGTCCCACTCCTTTTGGTTCCCAATGTACAGGTCTGGTTTTAATATTCTCTGTATACTGTTTTTTGCACTTGCACTTTTATGCTCTCCAACCGAAATCCAGTTGAATAATTACTATTCATAATCCAATATCGCTTAACTCAGAGGTGCTGGATAATAAAAGAGCCAACATTTACTATCGCTTAATTCAGAGGAGCTGGATAGTAAAATAGCCAACATCTACTATTCCCACTCCACTGCAACTTAACTCAGGGAAGGGTCTGGATACTAATGGGGTAACATTTACTTTTCACATTATCATTTAACTTACATTTCTAAATATATATTACAATTTTTTATTTTTCATAAATATTATTACAATTTTAAACTGGATTTTCAAAAATCTTATCAATAGTAAAATAATGTTTACAAAAATATGAATAATTTTTCCCCCAAATATTACAATAGTTTTTCTTTTTTTAATGTTTTAAAGATGTTTAAAAAAATTACACTTCTGTTATACATTTATGTTTTTGAAAATGTATATACCTTTCCTTTAAAAAAAAACAAATCTTAAATATTTGTTTAAGATTATTTTTTAAAAAAAATGTAATTATAAAAAAACACCGTAATTCAATGTAAATTGTACAACAAACTTTAATTTTTTAAAAAATATAATACATTAAGGTGCCGATTCCGATCGGGTAAAATATTTTCCCGTACGACTCGTATCCGTATTTTTTTACGTACGGATCGTACAAGTCCCGTACAAACTGCGAAGTACGATTCGTACGTAAAAAACACATACAAGTTGTATCGGGAAAATGTCTCCGAGACGTACCCGGACAGTTTTCCGTACGATTCGTAAAACTGAATTCCGAGCGAGCAAGTCCGATCAGTACCGGCGTTCCGACTACTGAAGCGTATGGAGAACGTCCCGTACGACTCGTATGCCAGGTAGGCTTGTGCCCGGGTATGTGCCGTACCCCCCCATATGTCCACGCCGTACCACCCCCCTATGTCCGCGTCGTCGCCCCGTATGTCCACACCGTACAACCCCCGTATGTCCACGGCGTACCACCCCCCACCTATGTTCGCGCCATACCACACCCTGTATGTACGTGCCGTACACCCCCCGTATGTACGCGCCATACACCCCCCGTATGTACGTGCCGTACACCCCCCGTATGTACACGCCATACACCCCCCGTATCTACGTGCCGTACAACCCCCCGTATGTACGCGCCGTACACCCCCCGTATATGTACGTGCCGTACACCCCCCGTATGTACGCGCCGTACACCCCCCGTATGTATGCGCCGTACACCCCTGTATGTACGCGCCGTACATCCCCCGTATGTACGCGCCGTACAACCCCCCGTATGTACGTGCCGTACACCCCCCGTATGTACGCGCCGTACACCCCCCGTATGTACGCGCTGTACACCCCCCGTATGTACGCGCCGTACCCCAAGCATACCCAAACCCTCGCATATGTACGGCCCATACATACGCGAGGGTTGGGGTACGCTCGGGGTGCGGCGCGTACATACGCCATACCACCCCCCACCTATGTCCGCGCCGTACCACCCCCCGTATGTACGCGACGTACACCCCTGTATGTACGTGCCGTACATACAGGGGTGTACGTCGCGTACATACGGGGGGTGGTACGGCGCGGACATAGGTGGGGGGTGGTATGGCGCGGACATAGGTGGGGGTGGTACGGCACGGACATAGGTGGGGGGTGGTACGGCGCAGACATACGGGGGGGACGGCACAGACATACAGGGGTGTACGGCGTGGACATACGGGGAGGACGGCACGGACCCCCTTATCATCGTGCATCGCCGCGTAATTTGCTTTTCCGCCAGTTTTTGGCTCATGGAAAAAATGAGCCGTACGGACTGCTGTGGGTACGAATCGTACTTGCCGGTCCGTACAACGCTGCCTAAATCCGTACGGATGTCGCGTTCGCGCTGTCCCGGATCAGATTTGTACGTGTTTTTTAGCCGTACGGTCTTATCTATGATTCATACGGAAACAGGATTTCCGTACGAATCGTACTTGCTAGTTTGTACGGGTTATTTACCGGGTACGAGTCGTACGGAGAAAATGCTCCGTACGACGACTCGTACCCGGTTTTTCCAGGATCGGAATCATCACCTAAATGTATCAGAAATACATCCAACACTAATAGATGTTTTAAAAAAAAATAATAGCCACCCTTATCCTCCAGAAACTCTACATCCCAGTCCTAAAAATGTTATAGATTTTCTTAAATACATTTTTACTTTTAACTTTAATAAAAAAAATCATTCACATTTTTAAATACACGTCACTGTTTTCCCCTATATACCCAACATCCCACTCCTAACATTTGCACAATTAATTTTTTTTAAATTAACATAAAAAATACACATTTGTTTTAAATACTCCCTACTCTTTTCTCCCTATAAACCCAACATCCCGTGCCTCAAAAATATATAATTTAACTAAATAAAAAAAAAGAAGCGGATAAAAAATAACTACAACATTTATAAATATTTACTTTAAATAAAAATGCATATGTAAAAAAATGACATTATATCACACACTATTTTTCACAGAAAAACAATATTATATACAACGATAAAAATTACATCGATATTAACTACATTGTTATTCAATCCAACACCTAAAAGCTATATTTTTGACAACGATATTATTATTATTTATGTGTCATGATATTTTTAACAGAATATTTATGTTACACAATATTTTTTTTTCAATATTTTGTCTGAATACCCAGAAAACGTAAACAGTGTTGGAAGGAATCCAGAAGTTGTTACTTAAAAAAGGAATAGTGCCATTCCCTTTCTCACACAGAGGGAATGAGTTCTATTCAATTTTATTCCTGGTCCAGAAAGCATCCCGGGAGTTTAAGCTATTTCTGGATGTAAAGGCAGCGAACAGTTATAGTCTACAAATAACATTCAATATTATGTGCCTGCAAGCGAATCTACCTAATATAAAGAAAGGATACTTTTTTGCATCTTTGAACCTCCTAGATGTATATCTGCATGCAACAATACCTCAGGCATGTAAGGCATACCTACAGTTCTGTGTACAAAATTAGCATTGCATGTCCCAGCTTTTTCCCTTTCGGTCAACCTCTTCACCAAAGATTGGTTGACACTGTTAGTAGGGAGGGACTCATGTGAGAGGAATTCAAGGATTTCCACATCTGGATGACTGGTTGATTTGTTCTTCTTCCGTTATTAAGGCTGGCAAATATGTGAAGGACGTTTGAATGTGTGGTGGGAGAAGATAGATGTTTACTAATCTACAAGAAATTCCACTTGGTATCAATCCATGATCTGCAATTCATTGGGGTTGCATTTCCGAACTGATGTGCGTGAAGTATTTCTGTCTGTTTCATGCCTCTCTGTACTTTTGACCAAGGAAGCCCCATCAGTGAGAGAATGGTTGAGGGTGTAGGGGTTGATGGACTCATCATTAGTCTCCTTCCTTGAACAAGATTACATATTCTGGACATATATGATCCCAATTCACAGAATTCACAGCAGAACAACAGTACTAGCTGAATTTGGAAACCTAAAAAGAGGATCTGTTTAGAAGCTCCTTCTCCCAAGATCTTGAAGGTGCAAGTGGGGTGGGCAGGGCAGCTACTTTGGGGAGTAAATTAGAGCAGAGGAATGGTCCTGGGACATTCTCGCCCCCAGCTGGAGGGAGCTGAAAGGGCTCATCATTAGTATCCTTCCTTGAACAAGATTGCATCTGTATCTGGATTTGGAGATGTATTTATCCAGGGCGGAAACTTTAGAGAGGCTAATTCTTTGTTCCGTTTGGTATTGTGAGGCATTTGACTCTCAGGCCTTTGACTCTCATTAGTGACTCAGATGGCTGAAGCAAGTCACAGCCGCAGCTCATGAAAAGCAAGGGGAGTCCCTGTCAACTCAAGTTTAAGAGAGGTTGCTGCCTCCTGGGCATCATTGTTGTGAACCTCAATGACTGATATTTGCAATGCCATCACATGGTCTATCCCTATACCTTTGTGAGACACTACCAACTGCAGTTGGGGGGGTGTTTCATCTGTTTTCAGTTCAGGTAGGGATAGCAGTAGAGTGAACAAACCTCAAACTTGAGTACGCTTTGGGTTTGGAGTTGCCTTTTGTGGTTGAATTGTGGTAATCTTCATAGGTCCAAGTCCTGATTTAATTTGTCATGATGTGTAGTTCCCACTAATCTGTAGGACCTGCATCTTTGTTGGACAATATAAACTTTAAGTGAAGTGCCTAGATTTATTCTGGGCACCCCTGCAGGATATGTTGGCTTAGAGACCAGGTAGCTCACAGTACCACCATGAGCCCCCCCAACCCTACAAGGGAGCGAATGGTTTCTAACAGCCACTGAACATGACAACCCTGACCCCTCAGACATCATGGAAACAGATCAGAACCTTTTACTCAGTCATTTGTGCTTACTAGTGCTCAGAGAAATATACAGAATACACAGTGGGACTTTTTCAATATATTTATTGAACCACCGTTATTCTTGTATAGAATACATGTGCTGCAATAATCAGCAGACAGAAGCAGATGAAAGTGAACACAAGCACCAAAGGCGTAAATAGTAGATATAGTTCTACCATGGTGGTAAAACCGTATATATATGGAGGCATATAAACAAGGCAGTAATCAGGCGCACTCCTACTATTCAAACCCTACTCTGTGTGTACCTAGAGTATGTGTAGGTGTGAAGCCAAGAATCCCCCCAAGGCATGATCCAACCCCATTGCCTGGAGGGAGAAAATGTAGGAGCCCTTCTTGGCCACGAACTGGACACCCCCTCACGGACTTGTCTCAGCATGCAGGGAGCCTCGATGTAACCTGGAGTACCTCCTCTGCTAATCTTTTGGGATGATCATTATTTATAATAGAAAGCATCCTTGTTATGTGCGTATAGATTAGCAATGGTATGGATATGTAGATAGCCCTGTCGCCATGTGAATGAAGATAGAACCCTGGTACATTGTGCATCAAGAGGCCTTGTACATGGCATTCGAGACATTGTGATAATGTTATGCGAAGCTAGCTGTGTAAATAAAGTAGTTTCAGAGAAACTAATCCATCATTGTTGCACCCAAAAATATGTACAAAAAGTCACAGTAGAAATGTTATTGTGCAAAATCAGGACAAAAATGTGTAGCTCTGTTACTTGGGCCTAACCTGGGCACATAACACCCATTCCTCATACTAGGGGTTAATATATTAAAGCCATGTTGCATAGAAAAATAACGCAAAAACTATTTTGATTCTTCAAATCTTTCCCACCACATGGAAAAGCCAAATATTTATGTTTTCCGAGTGGTAGACGCAACATTGCTGTTGCCCGCAACCACACATTACGGGGCCGATTCCGATCCTGGAAAAACCGGGTATGAACCGTCGGTCGGAGCGTATTCTCCGTCCGACTCGTACCCGGGAAAAAAACATTACAAACATGCAAGTACGATTCGCACGGAAACACCATTTCCGTACGAATCGTAAAAAACACAGACCGACAAAAAACTACATACCAATGTGATCCGGGACAGCGCCGACGTGACGTCGGGACGCATTCAGGCTGTGTTTCACGAACCAGGAAGTATGATTCGAACCGACAGCAGTCCGGACGGCAATATTTTTACGGCACCCAAAAAGTGACAGAAAAGCGAAGTACTCCGTGATGCGAGCAGAATTGGGGGCCCGGTACGCGCCGTACCCCCCCCTAGCCCCCCGTATGTACGCGCCGAACACCCCCCAGCCCCCCGTATGTACACGCCGAACAACCCCCCAGCCCCCCATATGTACGTGCCGAACAACCCCCAGGCCGCGGAAGGATGCGCCATACCCCTAGCCCCCCCCGCGGATGGACGCGCCGTACCCCCAGCCCCCCATGTATGTACGGTGCGGACCCCCCCACCCCCCCGTATGTACGGTGCGGACCCCCACCCCATCCCCCGTATGTACGGTGCGGACCCCCACCCCACCCCCCGTATGTACGGTGCGGACCCCCACCCCACCCCCCGTATGTACGGTGCAGACCCCCACCCCACCCCCCGTATGTACGGTGCAGACCCCCACCCCACCCCCCGTATGTACGGTGCGGACTCCCACCCCACCCCCCGTATGTACGGTGCGGACCCCCACCCCACCCCCTGTATTTGTATTTGTAGTTGAATTTATAAGGTGCACAGCTACCCACAAGGGGTCTCCTGGCGCCGTATGTACAGTGCGGACCCCCACCCCACCTGTGTATGTACGGTGCGGACCCCCACCCCCCCCTGTATGTACAGTGCTGACCCCACCCCACCCCCCGTATGTACGGTGCGGACCCCCACCCCACCCCCGTATGTACGGTGCGCACCCCCACCCCACCCGTGTATGTACGGTGCGGACCCCCACCCCCCCGTATGTACGGTGCGGACCCTCACCCCACCCCCCGTATGTACGGTGCAGACCCCCACCCCACCCCCTGTATGTACGGTGTGGACCCCCACCCCACCCGTGTATGTACGGTGCAGACCCCCACCCCACTCCCCGTATGTACGGTGCGGTGGGGGTCCGCACCGTACATACGGGGGGCTGGGGGGGACGGCGCGTATGCGGGCACATGTCTCCATGGTTGCTATTGAAGTTCGCTCCGTGCTGTGTTTTTTCCATACGGTTGTTCAATCGGACGGACGGGATGGATCGTACTTGCGCGCTCGGACTTCAGTTTTCCGATTCGTACGTAAAATCGTCCGGGGACGTGTCGGACACTTTTTCCGACCCGAGGACGTGTGGGGGAATTTTCCCAATGCGATTTGTATGTATTTTTTCCCATGCTAATCGTACTTGCCAGTTTGTACGGTACTTGTACGATTCGGACGGAAAAAAACCCGGATACGATTCGTACGGGGAAAATTTTTCCAGGATCTGAATCGGCCCCTACGTTTCCAGAGGTGCACCTCAAAGCAGGTTTATGGAGCAAAAGTCTTCCCATCTTGTTTCCACAGCAGGCGCTGAGGAAGGTACTGCATCCTGAAAGCATATCATAGTGAATTGTATCCATTTCACTAGGAGCTAAAGCATCCCAGGGTGGCTCGAAGAATGGATTTATCAGCAATGGAATAGGCTAGGAACAACAATAAGCATGGACTGTAAAGGGGCCTTTAAGGGGTACATCACAATAGCTATTGCCAGTGGCACCACCAATTGTGATCTCAGGCATAGATGCAATACGCATTCATGGCTGCAAAGCAGGCAATGGAATACAGGTTATACGCAGTGAAGCCAAACAGGCCTGAAGAACAAGAACCAGTGCTCATTCAGTTCTCGAAGCCGAGGTGTGCCAAAGCAGTGTATCATGCGCTCACAGCATCGCAGCACAACCAGTGCTGTCTCCATTCCTGATTGAACTGCGACATACATTGTGGAGCAGAAAAATGTAAATGAGGATTACCGCCACAAGTAGCAGGACAAGCGGGAGAACTCCAAAAATGCTTCCCATCATGGAGTGTATGAAAGATGGTATAACTTTGATAATTGTCTGAAAGGTGCTATCCAGTCCAGAATCAATACTTTTTAAAAAGTGCCCTATTATCATATCAGACATATTAAAGATATGGTGAACAACCTCCCAAAAATGCAGCAGGAAGATATTATGGAGTAGCATCTGTATTTCGGACAAGGACCTTGCAGCCTGGAGATCACACGTCTCTCTGGCTGATGTTAAGGATATATCTTTTTGAAAAAGCATGGCTTTCAGTTTGCTCAGAGAATAAAAGCATATGTTGTAAACATTTATCGAAGGCCATAGCATTGCCTCCCTAACTGTGCGGGCAAGTGGAAACAGTACTTGTGTGCAACAAGTGACTATGGAATTAACCGTTACCAGGTAAGCGATGCCCGGTTTCATTCCACAGCAACCTTGATCATTCAGCATCCAATAGCCCCCATTCGAGAGCAGCTTGAAAACCGGATGAATCACGGCAGCTGGAGAACCCATCAGATAACAGAACAAGTTTGCAACCAAAGCGTTGCATGTCTCATAAAGGGAAGTGTCCTTGCAAACTAAGGAGCTGCTTCCAGCATCCTCACTGTCCAAACCACTTAAGAAAATGTCTGTATCCCCATTCACGCATCTAAGCCTGAATAGTAATTCCCAGTATTCATGCACGTAACCTTCCCCTAGCACTTCATATCTGCCTACTTGCTGGTACTGTAGACAGTATTGGAATTGGAAAGTCGTGATCGATAGAGGGATGTAACCATGGATTATCCAGTCTCTGGATGGTGTCTTAGCCATGGTGAAAGTTAATTGGTCTAACCTTTTAATGTGAAACATGGTATGTTACTCTTCTCTTCGTGCCATTACTATCTATCTTTCCATTAGATCATATGCGGAAGACAGACTCGTGCTGTTATTAAATTGCCACGGCACGTGGCCAGAACATAATGTTTGCATAATGTTTGCAACGTTCAGCTTAATAATACAATGGACTAGAGTTGTGACTGCCCATGTTATAAAACAGACATATCTTGCTTTATTATGTCAATTACAGAAGATACTATGTTGCCCAGTGAATACATTCTGGATGTTAACGTGGTCATACCTAAATTAATCCTATTAATCTCTTGCAATCTCTCAGCAGCTTCCTGTTAAGAAACTTTCCACAGCTCATTGATTATTGCATACATGAAGTGCTTTTGAAGTAGGTTCTGGAGACCTAATAGAAATTCCTGAGATCCATGTCATCAGAAAGAATGGACAATTGTTGAAAGTGTTGGGGTTTTAAGCCAATCAAGGCACAACTTCACAACACTATATGATGTCACCACCCCAAGTGTTCTGACAATACATATCACTGATCAGGCCTATTCAATTTAAACCCTTTGGTGTTGCCCAGGGATCTAGCTTGACACCCATTCATGCCCACAGGCCAAACCAACCATCCCTTCCCATTGGTGTCTGATGAATTGTAAGAACCATTTTGTATCATGGTATCTAGTGTATCCTCACTGTAGTTCAAAGCGTGAGAATTCGGGAATATGAGGTGTGTTCAAATTCTTTATCTTGGCTATTCCAGGACAGGACATTTGTTGCACTGTTTTAGTCAGGAAAATGATTTGATGTGGTATGAGGCATGATCTGAATAAACAAAGAAGAAACAGTTCCGTAAAATTACTGCTTCAGAAAAAAAACAAGGTTACAGGGAAATACTCCTTTTTATGAAAAGAACCCTCTCCCACCAACCTAGTTGGTGGCATGCTTAAACATCGGGATCCCACCTGGACGCCGAGTGCCTCCCAGGTGTGCTTCAACACCTGAATTACAGTGGAGCAGGTGTTTGTGCAGTGTCAGTGAGTGAATAGGTGATTGGAGCTAAAATCGCCTCTAAGATCCCCCTCTATGGTAGGGTGACCTAATTTTTTATTAGTAGGGTTTTAGGGCAAGATTAAAAGGAAGGAGAGTGGATGTTGTGCGTGATTAGATTGATCTCGAACATCCCTATGTTGGTGTACATGTTTCAGCCTACAACACGTAATAGCAAATCTTTCTTTAGGACAAGCGAAGCAAATACACACGCTGAGGTGTATTTGGTCGTGATTTGTGAACCGAAGATTTACGGTGAGAGATGCCTGTGGCTGACTTTGATAAATAGTGGAAATCTGTACCTAACCTGCCGCTAAAACTGCACGGTCCATCGCCTTTCACATGGCGGATTTTGATTCCTTTTCTCGATCGGAGCCAAGCCAGTTCTTGCCTATACGACCTTCACTTCTCCAATGGCAGTACATTTTACTTGGACATTGCTTTTTGCACCCTGGAATTCATTGAGTTCTTATAAAACAGCCAAACGTTCATTGATGTCAAATAGTGTTGCCGCTGCCACATTGCTGATATTATCGAGGTCTGGTGCCCACATTCTCACACCAAACAGGAATTTGTATGGAGTACAACCCCCAGGGATTTTCTTGGCATGTTTTTGAATGCCCTCTGGACCCCATATAGGTGATTGACCCAACTGTGACCCAAGCCTAATATCCTTGCTATTAAGGACTTATTTAAGTCAAGGTTTCTCCTCTCTTCCTCTCAACTATCAAATTTCCCTCATGATGATAGGGGGAGGAGTACCGCCAGGCGACACCCAAACTTCCAATGGCTTCTTTGTAAGCCAAGAGCTAAATGCCCTGGTTGGAATGTAGTGTGACATTTGCGTATGTCACTATGAAGACATGCAAATTCTTCATAACAGTTCGAGCATCAGCCGAGCGCTGTGGCTAAACTCACAGAAATCTGGACATGAGTATACTGCCACCAAGATGTACTTGTAAGCCCCATCTGAGTTTAAGGGGCCTCATTGATCCAAATAAACACAAGCCAGAGGCTTCTCTGAGATCAATAGAGGTGTCTACAGTAGACGTGCTACGGTTCAACCTTTCTTCTGTTGGCAGATGTCACATTTTAGGATAAAGTCCTTGGTCTGTTTTATTAGACCTGGCCACGGTTCCCTGATTAAATATATCGATGTAAAAAATATAGTTAACAAAAATACTGATGTAAAAATATCGAATACAAAAATATTGACTCCCTATACTTAAACAGGCAAGTACAATAATATTGAATCAAAAATATCTATGTAAAAAATATTGATGTTAAAAATATCGACTTAAAGAATATATATAGCTTAAATAAAATATATTAAATAATATTAATATTTTGAACAAAATAAATTACATTTACTTTAAATGTTAACTAAATATAATAAATTAACTTAATTAAAAAAATATAAACACACAAAAATGTGTACATGTACATATATTTACTTACATAAATTTTATTAACTATCTTTATTTTTATTAAATTTATAAACTTTTAAAATTATATAAAAATAAAATATATCCGTATATCAATAATTTAAAATAAAATAAAACATTCTATAATTAATTAACACATTAAACTATTAAAAGAAAAATAAAACATACATTTCGAAACACAATAAATACAACAGTAGGGAAAATGTTGGATAGCGGAGGGGTAAAAATTACTATTCCCAGTCCAGTGAGTGCAACAGTCGGGAAAGTGTTGGATAGTGGAGGGATAAAAATTACTATTCCCACTCCAGTGAGTGCAAAAGCAGGGAAAGTGCAGAATACCACACCAATAAAAAAAAAAAATCAACATTTTTATTAAATTTATTTTCATTATTAACTTAGGAGTCGATTACGAGTCCGCCCGCCATCGCATTGGCAAAAGGGACCACCCGCAATAGGTGCGGCGGTCCCGCAATACGAATTACGATGCGCTCGCCACACTGGTGGGCGCATCTCATATTTTTACATTGCGGTGCAGCAAGCAGCACTCGCTGCAATGTAAAAATACATGTTGTGCATTTGAATGTACAACGTGACAGGCACCCTGTACATGCAAGTGCAGGGGGTACCATAGGTACCCCCCACATGCAGCCCTCCACCCCCTCACCCCCCGGGGGCCGCAACGGGCCCCCGAAGGCATTCTTCGCCTGTCTTTTTGCGGCGGCATCGTAAGCATCGTAATGCCCACGGCGGTGCCTGTACGGCATCGCTGTCATTGCCCCATTGTAATGTGTCCCGCAACGCGGGCGGAAAAGGACCGCATTGCGGGACCATGGCGGACGGTCTTTCCGTCCGCCGCGGACCCATTCCCATTCCCACCACCATCCTAATTTGGAGATGGGAATATTCAGGTTGAGGGTGGGCGGATCGCCATCGCCGGACTGGTAGTCCTCACCGCCGGGCTGGCGGTGGCGATCCACCCGCCATCGTAATCGGCCCCATAATTATTATTGAAATTTAAATATATTATTATTAAAAAAGATAATAAACATTCATTAATTACACATTGTTTAACACTATAATATCCACAACACACACCTAAAATTAATTACACAATTACAATTAATAATTACTAATTAATTAATGCAAATTAATTAACAAATAACGAATAATTCATCAATGAAAAATAAATTACTTCCCACCCTTCCCACCATTTACACCTATAACAACCACAACACACATCTAAAATTACTTAAACAATTACCATAATTAATTAATAATTAAATAATTTAAATTAATTAACAACTAATTATCAAACAATTATTAAAAAATTAATTTACACATTGAACTACATAACATCACAATTATACAATTATGAATAAATATAAATTATTGAATACATTTCATAAAATTAAATTACTTTCCCCCCTATTCCCCTATAAACCCACAACCCTCTATGGAAATAAAAACGCAAAATTCAATTAAAAAAATGTATTAACCACTATCGATAATAACTAAAATCTAAATAATTAAATTACTTCCCACCCTATTCTCTTATAAACCCTCAACCTGCTACGGAACTAAAAACACAAAATTCAATAAATAAAAAAAAACATATTAACTACTAAAGTTTTAACACATATAATAAAAATACAAACAATTCTCATACAAAATCCTAAAATACATAACATTAATAATAAATCGATATTTTTAACAACTAGGGGGTCTACTAGGATGGCGGTCCGACCGCCATGGTAGCGGGAAAACACCGCCCGCTAGGTCCGCGACATAACCGCCGCGATGTCCAAAAAGGCATGTCCAGCATATCCCTGCACTGTGTGGCAGGTACTGCCCAGTTTCTGCCACCTGGTACAGGGACATGTAGGGGGTACCATGGGTACCCCCGCAGTGCACCCACACCCCCCAAACACATTGGGGTCCCGCAATGGGCCCCCGGAGACATTCTCCGCATGCCTTTCCATGGCGGTTTCACCGCCGCGGAAAGGCTGGCTACTGCCGGCATCATAATCATGCTGATGGAACCTGGCCCTGCACCGGCCCCATTTTAGCGGTCCAGCTCCGCATGCAAGGCAAGCGTGCGGACTGCTACAGGCAGAAAAGTGGCGGGAGGAAAATCTCACCGTCGCGGTCGTCACCGCCATGCTAATGGGACCGGCTGTTTTCTGGGTTGTGTTCGCGGGCGGATAATGGCCGGCCTGGCGGCGGACATCTGCCTGCCATCCTAATAGACTCCTTAATTTTTGTAAACGATATTTAACACTTCGATATTTTGGCATTCGATATTACTTACCTAACAATCGATATTCTTGACCACGATATTTTTTCTATCGATATTTCTGACCCACAATACTTTTACCCCGATATTTATGAATATCGATATTTATACATCGATATTCTAGCTCAGTACCCTAGCCGCCAATGGCACTGCTTCAGTAGCGAGACTGTAGCAGTCACCCCTGTGTGTGTTGAACTCAGACCCTCGTGGGCAGCTAGTATCAGTCCCAATCAGTAATCAGTGTTTGGTATAACTCTATGCCCCACTCCCGGAATCTGAGCATAAGGAAGGTTTGGTGCATCTAACTTGTAGGAGTACTTGAGTGGAAAGCCTTTCGGCAGGTGGGTGTGGTTGTGAGCAGTATTGACAGTCACCATAATGTATCTGTCTAATCTTGTACTAGAAAGAGTGATTGCAGCAACGGCAGAAGTGCAGACTGTTGCCTTAGCGGCTTCATGAGCCATAGAATTCCCTTTAACATGAATGCCAACACTTTAACGACTCAATGTGTGGATAACATGAGCCCGTGGCAAGCATGCTTTCAGCTTTGCAACTTGTTTCTAAAGCAGCTTGTGCTTTATTGTGCAACCCTTAGGATCTTGATATCCATTTTAGCCAAAATAAGGAAAATATTCATCATATATTACTGGACCCAGTAATGTGAATCTCACACTGTAAGTGTGGGGAATCCAGGAACTGTGCTTTGTAGTGTCAGAATTAGGGTTTTGGCTCTGCCAGCTGCGCTGTGCGATCCTCTAGGGCAGTGGTCTTCAAACTTTTTGATGCCGAGACCCACCACCAACATTTTTTAGGCGTAAGGACCCCCCAAAAAATTCTAAAACCTGGTACTCCGTATCATTGACAACCATAAATGTTTACCAGAGAAACGGTCAATCTGTGGTTGCACCTCCTTAGTACCAGTTTAAAACCCAAATATAGCAATAAGCAAATAAAAGGTGACCAGCACAGCTCTACAAATGGCCTTCTACTAAGCGTCAACACCTGTTGCTGCCTTTTATTAACTTTTGAACCTTTTGAATAAATACGTTTTTTTTGGTTAAAATCAGCAGATTATGTGGCAGATGATGGATTATGTGGCAAATGCGACAAATCTATAATCATGCTAAAATCGCTGCGGCCTCACAATCACATAATTCCTGTGGCCCTTGGTATAATAGCTGTAATGCATGGGCTGCAACTTTATTGCACAGCATTAGAGGAAAACCATATTATATTGCATGGGATGCTGACAGCTTGGCATTTACAGCTGCATGTAACTGGAGGTGGCTGAACATCATTCATCATATTTAAAACATACATATATTTTTTAGGTCTTTCACCATCCGGTAGCTACATATAATATACCAGGCAGCTTCAATGAATAATAAATACATTTTAAAAAGTTGTTACTGGGAAATGCACTATAATATATTATGAAAACTCTATTAGTTAATGCACTGCATGTATGAAATTAGAGAGCCACAGAATTAACGCGTTCCATGCGTCGGAAGGCCCCCGGCTGTCACGGTGGGCATGTGCATCGAACGGCTGGGGGCCGTCCGATTTCTGCACGCGTAGAATCCGCCCACACAACGGGGACATTTGTGCCGCCGCAAAAGGGTTAAATCATGGTTGGTGCAGTAGAAAATAGTGACTTGTGTATATTTAGTGCTGTGAGTTCACAGCCTGTGAATATGTACATCTTTATTTTATACTTGCATTACACACAGTATAAGATAGACTGCTACAAAATGCGCAAAATGTTTTATGATAAAATGGTGCTTCCAAAATATATGGGCTGCTTTCAAAATATAGGGGCTTATTTATGAGCCCCTTGCGCTGAATAATTTTTTATGACGCTCTGGTTGCGCAGACCCATATCTTTGAGGCCACGCAAGGTCATTTTGTGTCGCATTTCATGGACTCCTAGATATGGTGTAAGGCAATGCTGCGCAAGTTGATGTGTTGCCTTACACTGCGTCGGGGAGGGTGGGGGCGTTCCATGGGCGTTGCGGTGGGTTTTCCCATGGGTTTTGACACATTCCCAGATTTACAAGCATCTGTAAACCTGAGGATGCGTCAAAACTGTACGCTGCCCCAGGAGATGCGTAATGAGGAGAAATATCTTTATTTCTCCTCAATTGTTTCCTCTTTCTTTGTGTGGCACACATAGAAAGAGGAAAAAGCCTCCATGAGTTGTTTTTGCGCAAAAAGGTGTGACTTCTTGCACAAAAACAATCCTGCAAACAATGTAGACACCCTTGCACCATGGTGCAATGGTGCCTGCGTTGGCGCTAGGCACCAAATTGTGTGCTGCCAGAAAGGAAAGGAATGCACTGTATTTTATAAATACAGTCCAATCCTTCCCTTTTAAATTGGCATAGGGCAGCGCGGCAAAAATACTTGCGGAGCTGCCCTACACCATTCATTGTAAATGAGGCCCATAGATTTTAGTAATATCTAGACCCTGTGTAATGTATTTTTTTTACGTAACTGTCCCTTCAACACATTCTCAGGGATAGTAAAAGCTATGTAAATACGACAATTAAAAGCAAGCACTTCACAGCTCAGTTAGCTCTGTGCTAGCATTCAAAAAGTTTCAAGTGATTCAATAAATGATCTTCAACAGCACTCTCCTTTCCTGAGAAATCAAAGCCAGGCAGACAGTTACACACACCTTTCTGCCAGTGTACTGCTGGCCTGAAAGAAATGCAAATGTGCACAACGAGTTAATCTGCAAATGTAAAGGATTTGCAGATTAACTCCTTGTGCACATTTGCATTTCTTTCAGGCCAGCAGTACACTGGTGAGTTTAACTGTCTGCCTGGCTTCTGTTTCCCAGTATGGGAGAGTCCCTGAATAATGCTCCAGGGAAGGCATTTTAGCGACCCTGTCTGGAACGTTTTCTTTTTAGCAAAGGAAGAGCACGACCCCCTTCCCATGACTCCATGGCCCCCCTGGGGGTCGCGCCCCACAGATTGAAGACCTCTGTTCTAGGGACTCTGTGTGTGTTTTTTCGGGACAGAACTTTCCATCATGCATGCGCCCTTTTACTGTTGCTCATGCCGTGGAATATTGGTGTCATGACCCTATGGCAGGATGAGCAGATCCATCGGTATAAATGATAAAATCATATCGATCTAGGAGCATTATTTAATTCAGTAGAGGATATTCTTGTTCATACTGCAGGAATGCTTGTGATTTTAATGTAGAATCAAATCTGTAATCTACATCTGTTTCAGTGAGAGAGTTAGCACATTGTATCCATTGTGGATGTAATGCTTTGGCATTTGGAGCACATGCTCTTGTAACAGCCTCTAAGGTTGGTACTGAGGTCACCACAATTATTTGTTTTCCCTATGCTAGTGCTCTCTCTCTCACTACCGCAGTCTATACCACTGTGAGAATTTTCTCCAAGGATGCAAAATGCATTGCAGCGTTTGTGTACCAATGTGATTTGCATGTAATGGTTACTGTATCACCTTAGTTGAAAGTGATATAGGTGTACCCAGTTGGCACAGCGACTACACAGATCACCAGCCTAATTGTGTTTACGTGTGTAAATGTTTGGAAGCTATCATATCAGCATGTACGGAACATAAAATGTTTGTATGTTAAATGTTTGTATGTTCCTGTGTCCAATGGTTGATTGAAAAATCAGGTAGGATTAAATCATAGAACGGTTTTACTCATCATGTGTAATCCAAAATGGATGTTCTGCCAAAATTCCAAAATCCTTTTCAGAGTAGTTGGAGGTTGGAGTGACGTGCAGTTTTCCCAAAAATGTGCTGCCAGGATTTTGCCTTCACTTGACAACTTGTTTTTAAAGTAAACTTGTAGCCCAAGAGAGCAAACCACAGGATTCTGCAATCTACTCTGTCCAAGTGTTCCATTAATTGATCGTCCATCAGATACATATCATCTACATAGGACAATGCCTCCTCATCAAAATTTTGAAGTAACTCTGTCATTCTGGCTGAAAACAGCCTAGGTCTATTCTTATACCCCTGAGGTAATGGCAAAATTGCCATTGTAAGCCTAGTGCTGCAAATGCTGTCAAATACCTGCTTTCAGGTGCTATATTCAGGCAGAAAAAGCCATTTAAGATATCTAATGTTGTTTTATATTTCTCTCGCACAATGCTATTCATCAGTTAGGCCCTATGTGCATTTTGTATTGCAAGTGTCCGTGTGGATGTGTTCAAATGTCTGTAGTCTAAAACTAAACAGTATGATTTGTCCAGTTTCATTACAGGAAACAAGGGATTATTCATAGATCAAGTGCAATTTTCTATCACATCTTGGTATTCAAGTTGATCTAGGATTTCCCTGACTTGTTTTTTAGGTTAATGTTCTATTGGGTACTGTCTCTGGGGTTGAGGAACTGATTTTAATTGGTTTTCCTGATGAGGTGACTCATCATCCCGCAACATGATTTCGGTATCGTGTAGAAGCTGGCGCTAACGCTCACATCTTGGCATATAAATGTTTAATTGATTCTGGAACGAGGTCAGAGAAAGCAGATAAAATTACAGTTTTCCCCATTGGGCACTCAGGTGGCCAACCCTTTCCAGCCACAGTAATATTGTAACCATATGTCAGGTTCTCCCAAACGAGAGCCTTGATGTTTCTGGGTATGTCCTCTCTCCATTTGGAGTGTTATTTAGTATAAATGATGTGGAACACTTACCCTTGTATCAGGTGTTTCAACCGTGATATGCTCATTCAGCGCTACTACTGCTAGATAATCCATCAGGTTCCGGCAAGCTATTGTGACTTCTGCTAATCTGTCCAGCATCATCACTGCCCATTTCCAATTCAGAAGCAAAGTCCTCAGTAGCCTGGGCATGTCTTATTTTAATCTCTTCTACGTCTTTTGTTTGCCCTCTTTTTTAAGTTTGTAGTCTGAAGTTCTATGTATTTACTTTTTTGGCTTCACGCGCTCTTTCTGATCTGCGCTCTGACTGTCCACCTCTCTCCGAACGTGTATTGGATGAATCCTGAAAGGAACGAGAGGAACATTTATCATTATCCTGATACCTGTCAGGCTTTCTAATGTTATCACTGTTGAGGAGACCTACCCCGTTATTGTGTCTTATTTTGTTTGTTTTTTTTGTTTATTGTCCCATTTATTCTTGGAAAAATCGGGTGCTTAGTTAGAGTTATCCTTTTCAGAATTACTCATAACCTGTGGCTTCCCAGGTCTGACTCCTAAATTATCTTTGATAATTTGAGGCAAATCCCGCTCCTGTTATGCAGGAGTGAATTCCCTCAGGCGTTGGTGGATAGCCAACGCTTTTGCTTCCTCCTTTATGTTACTCAGCATAATGTCTGATGCTGCTGCAAACTTGCCCATCAGTTTCATCCCCAAGTCCAGGGCAAGTACTGCCCCATACTCATTCTGTGCTTGTTTCAGTACTTCAGGTGGAACTGCTTTTGAAGGGGTACCATGAATTCTAGTGTAAACTGCAGCGAAGACTCGACCCCAAGTGGCACAATTTTCCACCGGGGGAGCCATCACCATTGGCAAGCAAATATTCTGGGCCTCATTTATGAGGTTTTGCCGCAGCAGGCCTTTCTGTTGCACTGCCCTATGGCAAAATAAAAGGGCAGGAATGTGCCGTATCTATCAGATGCGGCACATTCTTGTCCTTTTCCCCTGCACCAGTGCACAATAGGATGCTGTTCGTTCTGTCAATGCGCACACGAGCACTAAGTCCCTCTTATGTAAACAGCAGAGGGATTTCCTTTTTATGCCTCAGGAGGTGTGGAATATCTTCCCCAATATCCTGAGGCATATTTTTTCAATATTTTGAAACCTTTTGGACCCACTTTGGTTCCTCCTCAATCTCTACAGGTTTTTGGTCCTTCCCTGTTGCAGGCACTTGGCTCACCCACACAAGTTAGGTATCATATTTATCGGGAGACCAAGGGGAATGCTGAGTGGTTGCAAATTTGTACAGTTGCTGTGATCCCACAACATTCTCTATGCTCCACATCGGGGACGACATCCTCCAAGCCCTTGACCAAGGCAAAACCTGCCTTCTAATCCTCTTAGATCTATCCTCCGCCTTTGATACGGTCAATCATGAAAAATTACTCGAACGCCTTAAACTCAGGATGGGTTTGGATGGCGTTGTCCTAGAATGGTTCAGGTCCTTCCTCCAAAAACGATCTCAGAGATTCCTCATTAACGGCAACCTATCAGCTCCCACCCCTGTCACGGTTGGAGTCCCCCAAGGTTCAACCCTGTCACCCACCCTCTTTAATCTTTACTTAGAGCCACTCACTGAAGTTCTTCGTACCGCCAACATCCCCTACCATATATACGTGGACGACACCAAAATATACATCAATATCGCATCACTCGAGGAGATCCTCGACCTGAACGAGACCCTGAAACTAACTGTCCAATGGCTAGCCGCTAACCAAAGAAAACGCAAAGAAAACGGAATTTCACCTGATCCCCCCCTCTAAAGTCAACCCGGAGATTCAGATGTGGATCAAGGCCATCACAGTCTTAAACTGCCCGCCGACCATTGTGGACTCTGCCAAATCATTGGGCATATTCCTCGACTGCAACCTGAACATATGAGACCACATTAACTCAATGGCTAAATCAGCCAGATCCCACCTGAGCTACCTTTAGAAGCTGAAATCCTTCATCGATGCTCCTGACTTAAAAATGGCAGTCCAAGCACTAGTCATCTCTAGACTGGAATATGGATTCTCCACCCTCACGGGATTACCCAAGATCTCCTTGGCACCTCTAAAAGCCTGCCTCAACGCAGCGACCAGACTACTCACCGGCAATAGGAAATTCAACCACATCTCTCCACACATGAAAGCACTAAACTGGCTCCCTCTATAGGCCAGAATACAGCTGAAACTGGCATGCATTACACACAAGGCCCTATACGCAAACTCCCCTGCTTACCTGGCACAGAAACTTGTGATATCTGGAGGAAGCAGGAACTCCCGGTCCGCTAGAAATCTCCTGCTCCAACCTGCCCATTTTCAGAAAAAAAGAACCTACAATAGGGCATTCTCCGGGGCAGCACCAAGAATCTGGAACTCTTTCCCACCCGACATCAAAAAAATCCCTTCTCTAGCACGTTTCAAGAAGGAGGCCAAAACCTTCCTCATGGGTAAATTCCTGGTCTAAGGCCTGCTCTCAACCACCACAATGTGCCTGTCGAATCTAAGACCATTGCTTCTTCCTCAGATCACCAACTCACCCCGCCGAGAAAATGTGGGGCTTCTGTTTTTACCGATTCTAACTATAACTGTAACCACACATTTGTGTCCCCTTTTTGTCCCTATGCTCCCTGCAACCCTACCCCGGCCCAACCTTTGTATATTTCTGTACTTGAGACTTTTCTGTTTGTTTACCTCTGTAAACCGTGTAAAGCGCTCTGATACCCTCACGGGTCAAGTTTGCGCTCTATAAAACATTAAAATAAATAAATAATAAATAAATTCTCACACAAAAATGTGAATTTTTAGCTAAATTTGAGGTTTGCATGGGATTCTGCGTAGGAACAAATTGGGGGATCCACACAAGCCACACCTCCCAAGACTCTGCAGAGTGTCTAGTTTTCAGAACTGTCTGGATTTAGTAGGTTTCCCTAGATGGCCACCGAGCTCGGGAGCAAAAACGCAGGTGACCCCCATGCAAAATGGGATTGTTTTTTGATAGATAATTTCAATGTCTCCACAATACGATTTGGGCCCTTCCATGTTGCGGGTACTTGGTCCACCAACACAAGTGAGGTACCATTTTTATGGGGGGACATAGGTGAACAATGGGTGGTAGGAAATTTGTGTCATTCCAGTTATCCCACAAATTCCCCACACAGAAATGTAAGGAAAATGTATAATTCTTTTTAGCTAAATTTGAGGTTTGACGGGGATTCTGGGTAGGAACAAGTTGGGGGATTCATGCAAGCCACACCTACCTAGACTATCCCGGGTGTCTAGTTTTCAGAGCTGTCTGGATTGGGTAGGTTTCCCTAGATGTCCCCCAAGCCAGGGACCAAAAATGCAAACGACCTCCTTGCAAAACCAGGTTGTTTTTTGATAGATAATTTTGATGTCTCCACAATACGTTTTGGGCCCTTGCGGGTGCTTGGCCCACCCACACAAGTGAGGTATCATTTTTATCAGGAGAGCTAGGGGACGCTGGGTGGTAGAAACTTTGTGTCAGCCCGGTTATACCACAAATTTCCTCCACAGAAATGTGAGGAAAAGATGATTTTTTAGCTAAATTTGGGACGTGCAGGGGATTCTGGTTAGTTAAATGTTGGGAGGTCCATGCAAGCCACACCTCCCTGGACTCCCCTGGGTGTTTAGTTTTCAGAGATGTCTGGGTTTGGTAAGTTTCCCTAAATGCCTGCCAATCCCGGGACCAAAAACGCAGGTGCCTCCCTTGCCAAACCAAGGGGTCTAATAGCATGGCAGGCGGAGGCACCACCGCAGTGCTGGCGGTGGTGGAAAATGCTTTTTTCCACACGCCAGCAGCGGTCCTCACGGCCGCCATATTAGTATGGCCAAACAAAGCCCATTTCCCGTCTGCCGCAGTGCGACACGCACCGCCATCAAAGTGCACCTGCCACGTGGCGATGGGAGCCAATGGAGACTCACCGCCGTACGGAATGATGTCCTGTCCTCTGTACAAATCAGGATGCCCCAAACAGCCAGTTGCACCACAGCGGAGAAACCCCCCAACCAGAGACGGAGTGCGAAACCAGAGTCCCGGTCCCTTCCACCCGGTCCAGACCGCAATGGGACCAGCTCTACACGTCTTCCCAGTGCTGTATCTGATACATTACCAGCAACTCACGGAACGTCGCGGCCGCCGCCGCAGGTATGCAATTATACAACTCCGCACATAACCACAACACACAACTCATGGGTTGATACAGGCACCCTGGTGGGGACAGGAACACATCCACAAGTGTATCCACACATGTCCTACCTGTCACCAAATCACCCCTCCGCATCCAGATCAGCCATCTAAGGCGATATTGATGCAATCTCCCGGTCACGTCACCGCAGCAGTGAAGACGTGGGAAAACATGCACACAATGCAGAAGGCAGGGCAGAAGGCAGGGCAGAAAGCAGGGCCTGCGCCAGGCATGGGCAGTGAACAAAGATCATAGGGCCACACCTCCCCCCTCCACACACTAGCCCTCCTCAAACATGAAGGGACATGCCATGTGCCCCTCCTGTGCTCCCCCATGCACTAGGGAGACAGCCTCAACAGGTGTGGCTGCAGAGGAACACACACCACAGAAGCACAGGGCCAGACACCACAAAAACAACACACACATGGCAAGAAAAGTGAGTCCAAGCATAAAAAGAACACACACACAGATAATGAAAAACACTCCACTGGACACACAGCCTGCCAAGTCACACAGACATAACCCACACTGACACACAGCCACACACACAGAACACATGCCAGCAACAATGGAGTACAACATATAGGAAAGCTAAAGTGAGGTGCACACAAATTGAAGGCCAAGGAGCTAACTACCAAACATGTGTACATCACATGCAAGACAAGAAACATATAAGAACACCCTCAGCCCATCAAATCACACATGGCTGGCACAGTGAGGGAAGTCAAACCACAGTCACCTCAGTGCAACAACTCAGGGAGACAGCACGGCAACCCATGTATAGGCACAGGGATGAAAGGAAGGCCCTGAAGTCAAACAGTGAACAGCCACACAAATGTATACACCTACTTGGCAGGAGTATGTCAGCAGCACAACACACAGGGCCCATTGACACACTCCATGACTGTCAAACACATGTAGGAATCTACACACATACCCCCTCCATCACACCTGCAGCATACAACACCAGTGTCAGACACACAGAAGGGTGTCAACAATGTCCAGTCATTACACAGATAAACAATCACACTCCCTGGGGGCATCCACAAACATCACACACACACACCGGGATGCCAGAACCAATGTCTGCACAAAAACAACAGCCAAACGCATAACACAACAAAAACACACACAGAACCACAACAAGACCAGACATGACTTGTGCAGCAAAACTGTGGAAAGGCAATGGGAGCACACACAGAACAGGAGAGCACAACCCCATCAGTCAGGAACAATGCACAGACAACATACCACAACACAGACAAGAAGTGCACCATCACAAAACAATCATGGACACAAACTGGGGGAAATGGACCTACAATGATACACAGGCAGACATACCACACCACCCATCAAGTCAACATGGTGTCATAGTGTACCACATGCCTCTACATGCACAAGAATGACAAAAGACAGCTCAAATATGAGAGGAGAAAACACCAAGGACGCACCTAACACAAGCACAGGAACTGGAATAGACCTAAGTTCATGTGACAGACACATAAGTACAGCACACCACACCGGCAACACACATCTGAATGAAACACACCACCCCAACAAAACACACACACTGACATGCAAATAGAACACCACACACAGAGCATCTGTCAGCTGTAAGAGACAACACAGCCCAAACACTGCACACAACCACATCAAACACACAACAGATGCACATGCCAATAAATCACATTGCAAACACAGCAGGACATCAGGGGATGCACACCAGGCAAGGACAGGGCAACATACACCCACAGCACTGTATGCACACCAAGCAGTGTGTGCACACCAAACATACCAGTCCCACACAGATATGAGTGACACACCATGAACACCCACAACAACAACCAAAACAGCACACTGACAACATCACACTCAGGAAGTGAAGCAGTACCTCATCAAACACACATACACCTAACCCAACACCCACAGATGCACAAGTCTGGGACACCAAAGTGGAAACAACTAGGGGTGGGCGGAATTTGCGAAATCCACTTTCGCAAATTATCGCGAAAATTTTAAAAATTATCGCAAACACGCGGAAATATTGCGAAGATGCGGAAGTTTTTTCCCGCATGTTCGCGAGATTTTCTGCATGGTTGCGGCTCGCCAACTTACCCATGTGGTTGCTCGCGGGTGCGGCTATCTTGTTTTCAGTTGTCTCGCGGTGCATGATCGCGAGAAGAAAGACGTGATCGCACGACGCATGACGTCACTGCGGGCGCGAACTGTCGCGAGACAGCGCAAATGGCTAAAAACAATACATCTCATGGAGAACGCGACCGGATCAAGAAAACGTGTCGGCGAACGCAGGGATTCAGGTAAGGCGATCGCGCGCGCGCGAAAATGTATTATTTTACAGCGCGAGCAAGAAACAAATTATCGCCAAGCTGCGGAATGCGGAAATTTTTACATTTTCGCGCTCTCCGCGGAACGCGAAAATTTCAAATTAACGCAATTTCCGCGAACGGAACGAAATTTTCGCCCAGGCCTAGAAACAACCTGACCAGAGGACTGTGCAACACAAACAGTTGAACTGCATATGAACAACCATGACTGCTAAACAGTACAAGAGAATCACATATAACCATGTGGGAAAATGTACTGAGTGGCACATTGACCCTGTGCAAAGATCTGCACCACAAAGTACAGTGTCAAAAATGAAGTGATGGGAAGGCACACACACAGGCAACCCAAGGGGACAGCTGACATAAAAGTGAAGTGGTGTGTACGTCAGTAGTGGACATGGCAGGAGTGTACCATACCCAAATAGATGGAGTGCAGACTCACAATGGCTAGGCATCTGAAGCACAGATAGGGGATGGTATGACCCCACATCCCACATGCCATACTGGAGGCAATAAAGCCCCATGTGACAGCAATGCATGAGAAAACACACCCACAATGTCGGTGGGGCTGAGCAGGTATGCACAGTGACCACAAACAGCATCAAGACACATGGATGATCAACAAAACACAACACTGACTTGCCAGTCACATACTCTGCAAAACTCACAATTGCCAATAACAACAACTAAGAGTCAGCCAGAACTGAAAGGACACACTGTACAGTGCCCAACATACAACACACACATGTGCACACAATCACAATCACAGGGCTGAACAATCACACAAACAGGCACTCTACTCCTGGGTGACACATGTGTGCAGTTGACATTGCAGGGGCACACACACATCAACACTCCCGACAAATCCACCTCTTCACACTGCACACTTCTTGACCACCCAAGTGCACACATTGAAAGTAACCCATGTGACTAGGATGACTGACCATCACAAGATGACTATACACCTACACTGCTGAGGAACACATAAAGTAAGATCACACACACATGATGACCCTGGCCAGCCTGTGTGCAATCCTGTGGATAGAATCCCACTCTCTGCTGGCAGTGCCTCCAAACCTGACATGTGTACAATATAGCTAACATGAACAAAGTATGATAATGACAACAGTATTTCAAATAAAAACCACCATCATTGCACCCACAAGCATCAGAGTCAGGAAGAACTGAAGTCCCTGTCACCCCTGTAAAAACTAGAAAAAGTGAGACAAGCCATTGGCAATGTTTAAGTGGCATACAGAGCATGTGGCACAGTAAACCATACACACACAGAAAAAACTTTAATCAGTAAGGACTCTGACAAAACAGACAACAGGAGCAACTGTCTTTATTCACATATTGCACAGATAGGCACCAATATTAGACAACAGCAAGGCCAGTGGCCAGCACAAAGTGCAGAGTAGTTACATGAGAAGCTGCACAGGCAAGGGGCAAACAGCAGTGAACAACAAGGCCAGTGGCCAGTAAAATGGGCAGAGTAGTTACATGAGAAGCTGCACAGGCAAGGGGCAAACAGCAGTGAACAACAAGGCCAGTGGCCAGTCCAAAGGGCAGAGTAGTTACATGAAAAGCTGCACAAGCAAGGGGCAAACAGCAGTGAACAACAAGGCCAGTGGCCAGTCCAATGTGCAGAGTGAGTCCATGAGAAGCTGCACAGGGAATGTGTGCGACTGTACCCTGCCATGGTCAGCAACACAGTCAGGGGGGTAAGAATGGGCAGTACAGGCACCGCTGTGGGAGAGACAGGTGTGTGAGGGTGAATACCACTCAGACTTCGTTATCAGTCGGACTGGGAGCTGGCTGTATTACGGGGACAGTTGGAGGCCTTGACCGTGGAGAGAGAGGCACAGCTGAGGAAGAGGCATCAGTGGCTTGTGAAGCCGGAGGGCTGCTTGGACCAGGTGGTGTAGTGGCACGTGGAGGTAGAGTCATGCTGCCGTGAGGCACAGTGTGGGTGGGAGAATGTGGAGGGGTGCCTTTCCACTTCTTGGGGACTCAAAACGGCTTCCCTGTCTTGGGATTAATGGGAAGTGGTGTGGACACAACAGGCACACTCACCACCAAAGCTGCATCAGGTGCAGACAGTGGCCCACCCTCTGGGACATGCTGGATTCAGCTGTTCATTTGGCATGTCCTTACCCTATCCCCTGTTTACCGGGTTACCTCCGACAGTGCCCTCCTTTCCCTGCTTTACTGGGCTTTTGTATGGGAGTCGAGGTTGTGGGTGAATCTGCCTTGGAGCTCTTCTTTTCTATACTCTTACCAGGCACCACCTACTCAGTGGGCACGAAAACTGTCTGCTTGCCTTTGCGAGACACTTTTGGGACATGAGAGTACTTGGTTGGGGATGCCTCTGAGGCATGTGACCCTGAGGTCTGCTTCTTGGCTGTGTGGTCCTTGGTGTTGCCTGACGAGCTTTTGTCTTTGCTCTCTGGGGTGGCTTTAGTTTTCTGTGGGGATGGTGTCTGCGCCCTGACCCGCTTAGGCAGCTGCTGCTGTGTGCTGCGTGTGCTGTATCTTGACCTTGAGGTCTGTTATGTGTGGTCACTATCATCAGATGTGGCCACTGGCAGGGGGGTGGACAAAGGGACTGGAGCTGGACTCTGAGATTGTGCCAGTTGAAGGGCTGCCGTCACTGCGGAGGACAAAGACAGACAGTCCGGTGTAGCCCACTCACATCTGAATGTATGCCCACCATGAAAGCAACCACCTGTGCCAACTTTTTGTCATGGTCTATGAAGGCATTGAGGAAAGCTGTCTTGCCCACACATAGCTGGCACAAAAGGTCCACAGACTCAGCACTGATGGCAGCAGGGGGGACAGGGGCAGCGGTGCCTGGGATAAAGGACACTCTTCCCTTCTTACTGGTGCGAACACGGGCATCACTAGTGGAAGTAGCTGGTAGGGTGGGCACTGTACGCTGTGTGGTGGACAAGGAGGCAGAGTCCACGTTCCCTGTACCCTCCAACATAGATGTGTCACCGCAGTTGTCAGATGACGTAGAGCTTTGCGTCTCTGGCTGTGATTCCTCCAGCAGACTCCTGTCCCCCTCCGAGGCGCTGGTCACATCTGTGTCACTGTGCTCAGGTGAAGCTGATGTGCTTGATGCCTCACCACTGGTGTCCATCCCCTGTTCTTCCGTGCCCACGGGAGATGCTGCATGAGACAGAGATGTAGGGTCAGTTTATTGGCATCACAGAACAAACATATCCAACAGCTTTCACCCCAACGTCTAAGGGGATGGCGGCCCTGCATTTCTTTGCCACTGGGTCATTCCAGCACACGGTGTCCAGCGCAGGTGGGATGTCGCAACCTATGTTCAGCATGGTGCTGCATGATGTCCTGTCCGTTATAATGATCTACAAGGACAGATATATCCATTTCCCCAGGGCGCATGAATTGGCGGCTGTGAAGGGAGATTATTATGCCCTTGGACACATCCCCCATGTTGTTGATGCCATTGATTGCACACATGATGGGTTTGTTCCACCACAGGCACGTGAGCACATCTATAGGAATTGTAAACATTTCCACTCCATAAATGTGCAAGTGGTGTGCCAGGCATATATGATCATCTCGCACGTGTGTGCCAAATTTCCAGGCGAAGCCCATGACTCATACATCATGCGTAACAGCATTGTACTGCAGCTGATGGCTAATATGCTTCCTGAGCATGCATGGATTGTGGGTGAGTATGCATAGTCAAATAGTGTGCTGTGTGTGTGACATGCTGTCCTCTGCCACAGTATCATTGCAAGGTTTCTCTTTGTTCCTCACACCTAGGTGACTCTGCATATCCCAACCGTCCTTGGTTGCTGAGCCCAATGCGGAATCACAGGACACCAGCTGATGTCCGCTACAATGATGCCCATGGGAGGACACGTCGTGTGGTGGAGCGTACTTTTGGTCTCTTGAAGTCACGATTTCGCTGCCTAGACAAGACCGGAGGTGCACTGATGTACTCGCCCGGGAAGGTGTGTCAGATGGTAGGGGCATGCTTCATACTCCACAACCTAGCCCTTCGCAAGGAGATCCCCCTGATCCTGGATGATGATGAGCAGCTAAGGCCCCCGCCTGCAAACCAACTCGTGTCCAGTGACGAGGACAGTGGAGAGGAGGAAGGTGTTGACCTGCGTCGAAACTCATCAACCGCTACTTCACTTGAAGGTGAGTGACAATGTACAACCGACCCATTGTCTGATGATGTTGCTGTTGTTGTGAAGGTGTACGGGAGCTTTGTGACTGCAGCCGGTTGTTGACTCAGTGGCGGCTGACAATGTTTCTGGACAGGGTAGTTTGGAACATCTACAGGATGTGTATGTTGGCACTTGTTGCTCATTGTGATGTGTGCATGTTGGATTAGCTTGATGGTAAGTGTTGCATGATGTCTGTGATGCCACACCCAGACTAGTGAATCTTGTTCTGTGTGTTTTCCTAGGTCCCTTCAGCCTCTCCTTGCCAACATACATTTCATACTCCTGGTACATTGTAATCATGGTGAAGACTGCAGATCCTGGAATAAAGACGGAGCAGAAACAACAACATGTGTGTAAGGAGTATTTATTTACAATGGTGACATGTGGGGGAACATTTACATTGAGGTGATTAGTGAAGCAGTGAGTTGACGGTTATGGTAAATGAGAGGATCGAGTAGTCACCACATTAATGTGGTGACCCAATCCAACAGACAGATGCCATTCACAAGGCAGTGTGGGGATGGACAGTCTAAAAAGTCAATGCAGTAGTGAAGAGGGTTGCCATCATGGCTGGTTCCGTGACTGACGTTTAGCAGGTGCTTTGCCACGGGAGACTCCCAGGGATTTCTTGGGACGGCCCCTTCCTCGCTTGGCAGGGGGGCCTCTGCTGTAGGGCCAGTAGAGTCTGAGGACTCACCCCTATCTGTGGCTGCATGGGAGGATGTTGAACTGTCATCCTGCAGCCCACCAGGGGGAGGTGGAGGTGTTGTTTGTGGTGCAGGCCTGTCCCTCAGTACCGCCAATTGTTGGCCCAAGAGGTCCACAATTTGGCCAATGCGGGTGTCGATGGACTTCATCAGCAGGATGAGCTCGTGGAAAGCTTCTTCGAACCGGTCCGTTTGTCCCTGAGCCTATTCATAGGACCCAATTACTCTGTTTATGCTGTCCAGGGCTTGGGTCCCAGGCTCTGGTTGTCTGTGAGTGACCCTGCCCCTCCCATCTGCCCTGCCGCCATGGACCTGTTGCCTTTCCACTGTAGGCACCCGCATCCTCTCCCTGTCCTCCTCAGTTGGTGGGGTAGGGTGGTCATCCTCTGGGACAGGGCGAGTGTTGCAGGAAGCACTGGTGGTGGCTGCAGAACACGCACAGGCCGTAACAGCAGGGGTCTGCAGTGAGGTTGGTGTTGCTGCAGATGTGGCAGGGGGACGATGTTTTCCTGGGACCTGTTGCGCCCTGGCACACCAGATGGGCTGGCTCCCCACTCCTGGTCCTCTGAATCCCAGGAGTCAACATCCGAGAGTCCATGTTCCCGGGGGTGGGGGGGGGGGGGAAGAAGACTGGCTCTGCAGGTTGCTGGCGTTGTCCTCTGCAGTCAGTTCTTGGTCACCTGTGTGGTCAGATGGGAAATGGTCATTGTAGTGCACACCACAAGCTTTGTGTTAGCTGTGTATTATTCACTGTTTGTACACCACACAGTTGCCTAATCATCACATTGTTTGTATGCACTCTTCTGTGCCTCCTTAGATGATGTTGAGGTACATGCATTACTTGTCCATGGTGTGAGGTGTCAAAATATACCATGATCCACGTGCATATTTTGTGATTACAGGGACATGTTGCCATCAAGAGACTAGTGCAAAAAGATTTTCTGTGAAACTTCTTTGTTGATTACTCTGCCCTAGCAGACGTTACATCTGGGCATGAACTGGCCATTGTCATCTCATGCATACCTTTGTCATGTCATGTGCATATCTGAATTTGTAACACCAACCATGCTTTCTTGGTTTTCATATGGTCCTTGTTGCTCTGGCCCCATGGCACTTACACATGGCATTCAGTGCAGTGCATGATTGTGCACAGACTTTCTTCAGCATGTTAATTGGTGTGTCACACTTTGGTTGCTGTGACAGTTTAATTTGCTTAGCTGTCTGCACACTGTGAGTGGCAATGGTATTTGTGTGTATATTTGTGCGATGAGAGGGCTGGTGTTGTCATATGGCCCCATGCTTTTTGAGAGGAATGGCTGGGTGCATGTACTGGCTACTTACCTGTTATGTTTTCACATTTGGGTTGGATTTGTGACACATCTGTGTGTGTGGTGTAGGCTTCCATCCTGCTCAGGGCTGGGACAAGAAAGCATAATATGTCTGACTACCTGTTAGTTTGTAGTGGACAGAGCAATGGCTGACATGTCCATCTGGGTGGGAGGGAGTGCTCCATCATGATGGGCTGGGGAACAAGGGGGCCTGGTGTGAGTTGTTGGGCAGGCCTCCCACCCCCAAACCTGTTAGGTGAGTGTGAACCATTCAATGGCTGGCAAATGCTTCTGGCTGGGGGGGGAGTGCTCCATCCTTCTCAGGGGTGGGACAGGGGTCTGGTGGGAGTTGTGTAGCAGGTTTCCCACCCACAAACACCCCTCCCTGGGAAGATGGCTACCTACCTGTTAGTTTGTTTGTAGTGGGACAATGGCTGAGACAAGCTTCTGGGTGGGGGGTGTGGGGTGTGCGGTGAGGGAGTGCTCCATCCTGCTCAGGGGTGGGACAGGGGGCCTGATGGGAGTTGAGGTGCAGGCTTCCCACCCAAAAACACCCCTCCCTGTTCAGATGGCTACCTACCTGTTAGTTTGATGTGAGCAATGCAATCTCTGCCACATGCTTCGGGGGGTGCTCCATCCTGCTCAGGTGTGGGACACGGGGCATGGTGGGAGTTGTGTTGTAGGCCTCCCACCCCCAAATAGCCCTCCCAGGGAAGAGGTCTACCTACCTGTTAGTTTGTAGTGGGACACTGGCTGAGACAAGCTTCTGGGTGGGTGTGGAGTGCTACATCCTGCTCAGGGGTGGGACAGATGCCATTATGGCCAGCCAGAGGTTTGAATTCGGAATGGAGGGCAGGTGAAAATCTTCCCCAGTGCAATGGTGAGGCTTCATTTTTTAAATTTGATTCAAGAATCCTCTGTGGATTCACACATCCAAAGAGGATGGGCACATTAATGGTCCAGATTTCTTTAAAATGTAACCTCTTCATCTCCAGACAGAAACACTTTTCAAATAGTAAGTTAAAAATGCTACTGAACAGATTTACACCAAACCAAGTAAAGTGTTCTACATTGTAAAGAATCCTATGGGACTTTAGATGGGAAATGTTACTTTTGGGAGGCACCCTATTTTCCAGCCCTCTTTGATGGATCCGCACAAAACTTGCGTGACGAAAGTAGATGTGCTCTTTTTTTGGAACGTTTGAGCAGATTCATTGAATGATGCCAACAGCAGATCTTAATAATTGTCCAAATAAATAGTGCAATGATTACAAGTGGTGCAGTCATATAAGTGGTTCCATATCTGCTGTGTAACATTCAGCCTTATATGGGTTTTAAAATGTCAACACATTACATTGTTGGATTTGCAATTTCAATAGTAATGTATTACAATGAGCTGAAAAGTCTCATTTTATAAAGTGCTGTTGGCTGAAAAGACAGATTGGCTGAAGGTGCCATACATGATATGAGGCCACTTGTCACACATGATAAGAGGCCACTTAGAAGTTTTGAAACTCACACCATGAAGATGACACATTTCTCACAAAGGCATACTTGAAACAATGGAGCCTGTTTACAAAGATATTTTGGATTACATAAAGTAGTACTTCTCTTGGACACTTTTACGTAATGATACATGTCTTGGTGAATGGGCACCCAAACATCTAAAATGAAAATAAAATGGGAATATTTAGGAAAAATTAATATGCATTTCAGACAAACAGAAACGTATGTGGTAGCTAGGTGAGTTTATTCATGCATATTTACTTAAAACCATTACATTTACATTACAGTTAACAGATATTATTATCATAAAATAATTACGAACTTAAAGAATAAAAAGGATAACACACTCCTCTTTGCACAGGATTACATTTTACGGAATAATAATGTTGTACAATCAAATGTGAGATACTACTCTGTATGTAAAAAACAAGACCATTGCCAACCTCTCACAAACACTTTTTCCTATATTTTTTCTAAAGTGCGCACATGCTGTGCAAAACTTCACCATAAAGGTCATCCAATTTGATAATTTAACCAAGTGCATGTGCATAAAAACAATTTAAATTTACTGTCCATATTATAAGAGGTAGACAAGCAGACATTAAGGTTAAGAACATTCAACCTCTTCAAGGCACATTTTTCCTAATATTTCTGAAAAATATTTTCATGCAGTGCAAAACTTTGCAGTAAAACAGGTCTAGAATTGGAATAAGAAATAAAAGCATTGCAAGCTCTCCCACAAAAGGCATAAAAAGTGCAAATGGGGTGGGTTAGACCATGCTTGATCTATACATGGTCACTTTCTTATATTTATAAAGTAAGACTACAAATTCATCAATCACTAGCAAATAGCAGTAGCTGACAGTTTTTTCCCAGTGACTCTTAAAAGTTGTGTGAAGCGACAGCTCATCATAAGATCAGTATTTTTAAACTTGCAATGACTGCCTGTCTGCAGGTTCGTATTCCACGCTCATTGAACAGTGATTTTTCAGCCACCATCTTCTTTCTTGTAGTAATGCCGGGCATAAACATGTAGTATGTATAATGCAGTGCTTAATTTGTAAACAAAAAGGTGCCGGTGCTCAAAACTCAGCTCAGATGCCCGAGGCCAATCCAATTAAATGTCGGCGCGCCAAATTCCAATGCTGCCCTGGTGGTCTTTAATCCACCTCATGTCTTTAATTCACTATGAGACACTCCCCGCTCCTTAATCTCATTCTTGAAGGCCACTGATTTCTCACTTTGTGAATGTTTTGCTGTCTTTCTCTTCCTCTGTCGTCCTTCTCTTCCTTAATCTTTCAAAGCTCTGTGATTTTCCCTGTCTTGTGGTCGGTAAATATCTGCCTTCCTATGATTGGCTAATTACTACAGACAGTTAGAAAAAGTATCTTTCATTAAACACTGCATTAGCAGCCAGTTGCTTACAAGGTAACTGGTACTCTTTAAAGAGCAATGTGTCACACAATGTAGATTTTCGCTATTTGTTTTAAAAAGAAGATAATTACACACTAACACGTAGGTATTGTTTCACATGCACATTTATTTCTTTAGCATTCTGTTACAGAGTTATATTATTATTAACTAACTGTATAAAACCGCTGGGAGATGTTGAGTCACGCATTAGGATTAAAAAAGTCTACTTTCTGAAGTCTGTTCCATCACCGGAACTGGGTTCAACTTTATGGTGTTATTTCCCATTCCTAGTGGCGCCAGGCAGACAGGAGAAACCACTATGACATAGTGTTAAGAAGATTCAGGCACGGAGTGATGTAGAAAGATCCTTTATTAATAATACCAACACATGCTCCGACAGGGGAGGAGCGAATGACGACTTGCTGGATCGGCGATCAGCTGTCAACTGTCAAGGAACAGTTGGACAGCTGATGACCTCACTGGTATGGTGTCCGCGCAGGGACACATGGGTGGCAAACAAGAACGGTGTCCCAAGTGGGACATAAGAGGAACATAACACATCTTCCCCCTTTGTAACAAACATTAAAGTCTGAAAACTACTGAGAGGTGAACAGGTCTCTGACAGGGTGAGGTTCACTCACAAACATAGTCTTTGAGCTTAACCGGTGCTCCCAACAACCTCCCTGCACGTGTTCTGCGGATTTGTGGTGAATTCCCTTCAAGCGGTGTGGGGGGTAACTTGCGCCGGTTTTCCTTAACAGCCTGATATTCGTTTGTTCTTATTGATGGTTCCATGGTGGTTCTTGTGTTGCTTCTTCCCACAGTCTTGGGTGTAGTAGGGAACTCAGAGTCAGACTCGTAGTCCGAAAAGTCTATGGATGTCTTGTTGTCTTTGGCAGCTGTACAGTGATTGTCCATGTAGATCTCTGGACTGGGATCCTTCTTAGATTCTGCTTCAGTGTTTGCAGGATACTTGTGTGCCGACAGTGCTGAGAAGTGCCACACTCTTCCGTCGCTCAGACGTGCTGAGTTACCATAAACGTTCCTTACAGTCAAAGGGGGTGTATATCTATTCTTTGTTTTCCCCACGTGACCACTTCTTCTCACCTTGACTAGATCTCCCACTTTGAGTTCTACAGTTTTGCATCCGTGTTTTTTGTCATAGTATTCTTTTGTTTTGTGCTGGGCTTGCATAAGTCTCTCTTGGATTGTGTTGGCTGACCACTCCACTCTTTTGGCTGCATTTATCCAACCCACATTGTCTTTTGATAGTGGAGTTCTACCGCGCATAAGTTCAAATGGGCTATGCCCCATGGTGTCACTAGGTGTAATGCGGTAAGCCCACACAGTTTTTAAAACTTCTTGTTTCCAGTCGAGATTATTGTTTGCAGCCAATTTGATTGTGCCCTTCAACACTCTATTAAACCTTTCGACTGCACCATTGGCTGCGGGGTGATACACAGATGTCGTCTTATGTTTAATATTGTGTCTTTGTATATAGTTTTGAAAAATGTGAGACATGAATTGTGCGCCATTGTCACTAATTATTTGCTTGGGAAGTCCCTCCCTGGAAAATGTCTCATCCATAAATTTCACAAGGTTGTGTGCGTCTGGCTTGCTGGTTATCTTTACTTCAGGCCATTTACTGAAGTGATCTTTAATAACTATCACATACCATTGTTCCTGTGCTTCAGTAATTGGTCCCATCACATCGATCCCTATTCTTTCCCACGGCATGGTGGGTGTGGAAATGGGTTGTAATGGTGGTCTGAACGTGACTTGTGATTTGCCTGCGTCCATGCACAATTTGCATTCTCTGATAGCTCTTTCAACGTCTCTGCTCACACCAGGCCACCAGTACATGTTTTTTAATACGACCAAAATATGAATAAAGTTCACCGTGATGAAAGGTTTCTTCATTACCTTACGTACTGGGTGAATTCCTGTCGTAATTTCATTTAATTTATATTAGAGTGTCCGATCCTTGAAACTGCAAGCCTCTTGTCAGAATAGTTATTTTTTTCTTTTTCCGACGAACGTGGGTTCCGTGTTGGCACTCGTCGCCAAGTTGTTAAGAAGATTCAGGCACGGAGTGATCTAGAAAGATCCTATATTAATAATACCAACACATGCTCCGACAGGGAAGGAGCGAATGACGACTTGCTGGATCGGCGATCAGCTGTCAACTGTCAAGGAACAGTTGGACAGCTGATGACCTCACTGGTATGGTGTCCGCGCAGGGACACATGGGTGGCAAACAAGAACGGTGTCCCAAGTGGGACATAAGAGGAACATAACACATAGCTCAGAGTTTTCCCCAATTGCACGAGTTTTAATTCATGTCATTCATAAAACATTTGGACTGCTTGCATTTTTGAATGAGGTAAACAGCATTCGCATTCGTTTTCTCAGCCGGAAAGAAGTAGCGAGGGGAGGGGGGGGAGCCTGGGTGAGATGTTGAGACAGGCTTGAGAACATAATGTGCGGTGGCAGCAAACACAGGGCTGAGGTGTCATCTACCTTCTCAAAACTCTCACGGCTTCCCAGAGGACGCGCATGAGGGTGTCTCACTAGTAATATTAGTCTCACTCAAGGTGCAAGTGCAGCCTTCCATTCCCTACTGAGCCAATTCAGGAGTGCAGACTGGTGAAAGTTTAATTTCAAATAACATTTATTTTTAAGGCGCGAGTGACATGTAGGCTATAGACAGATTTCTGGAACGGGTGAATAAATCACTGAGTAATATGAGGGTGGGTAGTGAGTAAACATGTGGGTTCTAACACCATTCTCGCATACCTGATAATCCATGTCAGCACCCTGAAAGTCTTGCCAGTGTCACTCAGAGACCAGCTATTTGTGCTGATTCTTTGGTGTTCCCCATATTGGAAAGTTGCTGTTACCTAATATGACATTACAGTTTAAGGCTGTCCAGACACAGACTAAGTGACTATGCTTGATGCAGGCACACATGTGCCAACTTCTTCAAAAAGATATTGAGTGCATGTGCACGAGACGATGTGCAATCCCAACTTCTGTGCTGCCTGGACCTATGAAAAATGTTTGCGACCGCGACTGTGGTGCACATAAACGAAGCTCATGTTTACTCTGACCGCTTATCTGTGAGATGAGTCTGGGAGAACCTCTTCCTGGCCCTACACACTGACTCTACAGTGCTATCACGTAGGCGACTCTTCTCATCTGGACCAAAGGTCCCCTTCCTTGCTGCGCATAACTTCAGATATCCATTTCATGAGACTGGCTTTCATCCAGTGTTGCTTTTCCAGCCAACTACACTGAGCATGAAGAGACTTGCAGGCCTATGCCAATAAAAGGACTTTATGAACTACAACTCCCAGCATGCTTAGTGCTGTTGGCTGACAAATAAGAACTGACTAGCTGACACCCTCACACCATGTGGCTAAGTGTCAGATACGAACAAACACTTTTACAGCCCTCTGGTCTACTTGATTAAAACATTTTTATTTCATTTAATGTGATCACTCCACTTCATTACCTGCCTGCCCTTTAAGTAAAGGACAAATGAGGACTGGGTACAAAACATAAACACACAAATACACCCCACTTTTGTCTCTAGGTTTATAATTGTACACTGTGACTGAAGCTGCTAGTCAAACATGGATCTTGGAAATTTGACAGAACGGCTCAGAACCCAAACATCATACTTGCTCATTAGCCCCCAAAACAGGACTCCATGTACGGTATCAGTTCTAGTAAATGGTTACTGTAGCATTGCGCTGGAACGCTGGGCGCTAGGACCTCTTCGGCTGAGGAGGTGTGGTGAGGGCGGGATAAGGGAGGAGGCAGAGTCATGCCGGGAAAGGGCAGTAGAGAGTAGGAATGAAGAAAGGAAGGTTGTGAATAAACAAAGCTACTAGAATCCTGACCTTGTGTCCATGTCCTTTGTGTGAAGGACACTACAACTGGCGACGAGGGTGGCCACGGCCCATGCGGTGTGGGTGCGTGCCCTGTGACTGCGACTGCCGGGCGGAGTTGCGCGAGCGTGTGGAGCACTCTTCAGGATTCACGTGGAGCAGTTCGGGAGCCTACCCCGACCGCGTTCATTCCGGCGTGCTGCGACGCGGGTGCCCACCCCGGTCGTGTCTGGATTGCCGACAGACTGAGGGGTAGCTGAGAGCCCCCCGACGCTGGAGTAGCGCAAAGAGTGAGGGACACCTGCGGGCCCCCCCCGACGTTGGAGTGGCATGGAGGTCCCACGTTCCCTGCATGCAACGACGATCTGGGTGCCCACCCCAGTCGCGTGGTTCCTGTGCCCTGGTACCTGTGGGTGAGTGCCTTCCTTCGTGTCCGGGTACTGGGAGAGGCTCGGTTGCCTGAGAAGCTGTTACCGGTGTGTGCAAGTCTAAATCTCGTGGGGCGCGTGAGTTCGTGGCGGCCATCTTTGAGTCAGGTGTCTGCACCAACCCCCTGCAAGGAATCCCGGGCGGCCATTTTGGAGTCAGGCGAAGTTCAGAAAACAGCATCAAGCACTGGTAAAGTCAACCGAAAAGTGCCTAAAAGTCATCAAGCATTGGTAAATGTCACTGAATGATCTGAAATTCATCAAGTACTGGCAAATTCAACTGAAATGAGCATAACAGTCATCAAGCATTGGTAACTGTAATTGAATGCTCTGAAATTCATCAAGCACTGGCAAATTCAACTGAAAAAGCCTCAAAGTCATCAAGCATTGATACATTCAACTGAAAATTTTGAAAACTCGCCAAGCATTGGTAAAGTCAACTGACAGGCCGCTTCATCACCATGGCTACCTCACCATCTCGTTGAGCAGGTCCGGTGCAAGCCAATGCTGGACACACGGAGATGTTTGGAGTGTCGTTTCTGCGTCCACCTGAACCGTTGGTCCTCGAAACAGGAGGAGGTATGGGTGTTCGGTGGAAGGAGTGGCTTGAGGATTTTGAAGACTTCATGAAGGGTTCACACGTGACGGACGACGGTCAACAGATGATGGCACTACGTAACTTAATAGGAAAAGATGTAGGCCAAATCATAAAGGAACTACCTGCAGCCGATGTGGCACCCTACACTGTGTGTGTAGCCCTAAACCGAAAATTCTTTCACAAAAAGAACATTGATTATGAGAGATACACGTTTAACCTGGCGGCTCAAGAAAAAGAAGAGCCCATGTGCGCCTTCATCACTCGCCTTAGACGTCTGGCACGCTATTGCAAGTTTGACTCTTTCTCGACCGAAGATGCACTTCGTCTGAGGGTTATTGAAGGATGTCAGTCCGAATCCTTAAGACGGAAACTGTTAAAAAAAAGCTATTCGCTGGACGAAATTGAAGAGATGACACGGGTGCATGATCAGGCTGAAGAGCAGGCCAAAAAGATGGAAGCAGGGAGAAGCGAAAAGCGTGAACAAGCGTTCAGGCTTCAATCCCGCAACACACGCAGACATTCTCCAGCGAAGCCGAGGTCATCGCAATCCAAGATGCAACAGCAGCCTGTATACCAACGATGTCGTAGCTCCAGTCGAAATAACAGACGGCGGGAGCGCATCTCAAGTGTTATCGGTGTGGCTATGATTTTCCTCACACGGATGGGTGCCCCGCTATGGGTCAGAAATGCTGGAAGTGTGGAGGGGAGAACCACTTCGAGAACGTATGTGGAACTTACAGAAAAAACAAACAGAGAGATCAGGAAAGGTCATGTCGATCTGTGAGCACGCGTCATCAGGCTAAAGCAGTACGTGATCACAGAGATTCATCAACAGGATCCTCCCGCTCCAGCTGCCAGTCTCGCCAAAGCTATCGATCTCGACACACGTTTTCTCAAGAATCAAGGTCACTGTCTCCCATCTCGCAGGACAGTGATGAATATGTGTGTATGGTCGCTGACCCCGACCGACTGAAGAAATATCCTCGGCTCAGCATCCAAATCGGCAAGCACTGGACCAAATTTGTGATGGACAGCGGAGCTACTCTAAACTATATACCAGTGGCGGAATATCAGAGGATGAAGGCACCACCGCGACTAAGCCCTGCTCATGTGAGAGTTTACACTTGGATGTCCAAAAAGCCACTCCCGTGCTTGGGGAAGTTCTCAAAGCATCTCACATATCAAGATCGCACCATTCCTGCTTGCATCCATGTCATTAACGGGCCAGAGGCTGATTGCCTTCTGAGTCTTCCGACTGCCGCGCGGCTAAGACTAATAGACATTTTGTACAGGTTTGATGATGAACTTGATGTGGCTCAAAAATTTCCAAAGCTATTTGCTGGCCTGGGAAAGATGGCTCATTGTCAAATTCGATTACACCGTAACGAACAAATAACTCCAGTAGCTCAACACCATCGACGGGTCCCCTTTCATCTCCAACATGCAGTTGAACAGGAGCTACAAGATCTGCTCAAAGCTGACATCATTGAAAGGACAGATGGACCTACACCCTGGGTTTCTCCCGTAGTCGTTGTGCCGAAAAAAGGTGAACCTGACAAAGTCCGGCTGTGTGTGGATATGAGGGCGCCCAACACCGCCATTGAAGGAGAAAAACACCCCAAAGAAACAACCAAGTGCAGATCGTCTGTAGCCGAGGAATATATATGCTTTGTGGTGGATCAGGCCCGACCACCCGCAGTCCCGCTGGAGGCCATCTTAGATGCCACTCTTGAAGATGTCACTCTGCAAGAGGTAAAGCGCCGTATACAGAACAATGACTGGAGACACTTAGATGTCGACACTCCAAACAGTGCAGTTGACAGACATGAACTTGCAGCCTTCAAGCACGTGAAGGAGGAACTGTCAGTAGCCACAAATGGTCTGATCTTAAGAGACAATCGAATAGTCATCCCGAAACATTTACGGCAAGGCATCATTAACCTGGCACATGAAGGTCACAGAGGCATTGTGGCCACCAAGAGAGCCCTGAGGGAGCGAGTATGGTTTCCGGTCCTAGATCAAATGGTAGAGATCACATTGAAGGACTGTCCCCAATGTCAACTGGTCAGTCGACCTGATCCCCCCGCACCACTGCAAATGTCCCGATTGCTGGAGGGTGTGTGGCAGCATATTGCTGTAGACTTCTTTGGGCCATTTAAGTCTGGACAATATATCCTGGCTATCATGGATGAGTACTCACGGTTTCCGTTTGCAGAACTCATTGCATCAACCAAAGCGTCCAGCACAATACCTGTTTTGGATGAAGTGTTTGCTGCATGGGGCATTCCCAAAATAGTGAAAATGGATAATGGGCCCCCATTCAACAGTCAAGACTTCGCAGACTTTGCCAAACATCTCAACTTCAAGCATCGCAAAATTACACCTCTGTGGCCACAGGCTAACAGAATGATTGAGAGATTTATGTCCACCTTAAAGAAAGCCATCCAACAGGCTGAAGTGTCGCGACAAGACATTCAAAAGGTCTTAAATGAAGTCCTGCGGGCTTATAGAAACACGCCTCACTCCACTACTGGTAAGTGTCCCGTGACCCTAATGCTGGGCCGGCCAGTGCGCACCAAAATACCAATGGTTGACTGGACTGATGAAGCAGCATTCCATGATTCTGACCCAGATGACATCACTAGCACTGATCGACTCAGGAAAGAGAGAATGACGACATATGCAGATCGTCGTAGAAGAGCTGCACCACCCGTGATTCACGAAGGTGACTGGGTACTAGTGAAACGAGAACAGCAAAAGAAGACTGATTGTCGTTATCATGAAACTCCACTAGCAGTCACCAAACAAAAAGGAACTATGATCACTGCAGAATCGGATGATAAGAGAATCACCAGGAATGTGGCGCACTTTCAGAAGTGTAGTCCTAAAGTCAAAGAACTACTTGATGGTCCTACCACTGGAGAAACAAGACTAAATGCAACCGAAATCAGTGACCATTCACCGAGAGCGATCCCTGGTGGAGGAGAACCAGATTGTCGAGACGTCAGTGGTCGTCCCCGCCGAACCATCAAGAGACCGAGTCGTCTGATCGAAGAACTGTAACTATGTGACATTACTTTTGGTTATTTAAAAAAAAAAAGAGTGACTTAACTCATTTTGTTAAGAAAGGGGGAGATGTAGCATTGCGCTGGAACGCTGGGCGCTAGGACCTCTTCGGCTGAGGTGGCGTGGTGAGGGCGGGATAAGGGAGGAGGCAGAGTCATGCCCGGGAAAGGGCAGTAGAGAGTAGGAATGAAGAAAGGAAGGTTGTGAATAAACGAAGATACTAGAATCCTGACCTTGTGTCCGTGTCCTTTGTGTGAAGGACACTACAGTTACAATATACCTCTAGGGCACTGGATTCTAACTCGCCAGTCTTTGGCTTTATGAAATGCTCGTTTTAGGGTGTCAGCCCAATTGATTTAATCCATCTGAACCTGGAGTACAACATATCTAATTAAGGTTTAGTAGCCCTGTTGGCGCCATTGTAAAATCAGGACTACGAGTACCAGAATGCAGTGGGAAAATAAATAGCCATGACTGGATAAGTTACTCACACCTGGGTTTGTGACACGTGAGGTCTGCATATGTCAGCTGGCAAACCCACCCATATCCCTTGAAGTTAATCCTACCCAGGGTTATTGAAGACAAAGTTTGGTTCGATCGCGTTTTGCCGTGACCCACACTGAATCTGCCAGTGCAAGAGTTGAACGCTGTTTGTTGCAGACATATTCCTAAAAAATTTTCAGCTCTGGTCTCTTTACAGAGGTCACAAGTGATGGGCGGGGAGGGGTTTGCAGAATGTCCCCGTAGTGTCTGCTAGAACCGCCTTCGATAAATTGGTTTGTGTTTCTGTTTGCGGAGTGTTCCCGTTACATGGTGCATGTGCGTGTGGTTGTGTAAGCAGACATTCATTCCTTTGAACTCGCAGAAGCCCTCTACCTTCTAATCTTTATGGCGAGGCATTTTCACAATAAATTAGTTAACAATATATCATTATTTAAAAGTTCCTCATTCCCCCCCACTCCTTTCCTCGCTCACCAGGGCATGACAGGCATTCCCTGCTTCAGGTGGAAACTGCACGCTGCCTTCGCGGCCTCCTTTGCCAACCTTAATGCAAACTCCATTTGAAATGCGTAGAGAGGCCAGGAGCATTGTTACACCATCTTCGGATGGCATCTCAATACCAAACTTAAAAATGCCAAAACGCTGGTTACACTTTACAGCATTAATAATGTAACGAGTTAGCTGCTATTTTCACATACCTAATGCAGAAGTCCCGGCCGCTCTCCCATGAGACAGTCAATCCGGCAATGGCGACATGTGGGCTGGGGCTGCAGTCTGGCTCCAATCCACAAAGAGACACAGCAGCTTCAAAGGAGTGGGCATTTGGCAGCACTGATAGGAGTGCAATCCTGCTGCTCGAGGCAACAGTGTTGACAGAGCAATGCAAACCATGCCGAGTTGCAAGCAAAATTATCTGCACCCGTTACTTCTCTCTCTCACACGTGCGCTAACTGACAAATACACTGTGGGCCCCTCCTCCAGCCCCTGATCTTTGAAGCAAAAGCATTCCCAGGCCAGCATGGGGCGGGGGAGGGATTCACATGGATACCCCAAATCAACCCTGCCTCTCTTGTCTTTGGTGCTGTGCACCCCGCCCCAGGCTAGAAGACTAAACAGACTTTAGGAAGATAATACGCTGGCGCCCACCATACAACACTGCCTCGTGCCTCCAGGGCGAGTAAATCTCGCCGTGTTCACAGTCACACATGGGCAGCGGCATTGAGCATTCACTTTGACAGTGCTTAAAAAACACGAGTTTCAGGTTATGTACAACCTGAAACAGTTTTGGGTTTTTATGATGAATATTCTTAGGCCAGTCTCTTAACATCAGTCGCCCCATGTAGACCCGGCCCTGAGAAATAAGTGCCGGTGCTTAGCACCGGAAATCACCGGCACAAATTAAGCACTGAGACCAGAATATTGACCTTAAGGTAAGTATTATAGTTTTCTTATATATTGAAGTAAGTAATATAAAAGTAAGTAATATCGTTAGCAAAAATATTGTTGTTAATAATATCGATATTTATATTAGTATTATGTATTTTAGTATGTATTTTATATGTATGTTTACCATTTTTTGTTATGTATCTTTATTATTTTTAAATATATGTATTAAATGTTTAGAAATTAGTCATTTTTTAAAGTAAATTTAGAGGTTTTGTATCACAGCGGGTTGTGGGTTTATAGGGGAATAGGGTGGGAAGTAATTTAATTATAATTAAGTAATTAATATGCTTTTACTTATTGTTATTGATTATTAATGTATTGATAATACATGATTAATTAATTTTTATTAATTGATTAATTTAGCATATTAATCATAGCTAATGTATTATTTTATTTATGTATTGTTATTGTCAATTAATGTATTGTTAATTAATTATTAATTGGTAATTAATTTTTATTAATTGATTAATTGATAATTACATTAATTTTGTTAATTTGTATTTGTAGCGGGTTGTGGGTTTATTGGGGGAATAGGGTGGGAAGTAATGTAAATATAATTAAATAATTAATGTTTTTATTTATTGTTATTGATAATTAATTTATTGTTAATTAATTATGAATTGGTAATTAATTTGTATTAATTGATTAATTTAAAATCATAATAATTATAATTATTTTTATTTTATTTTTATTTATTGTGATTGTTAATTAATTTATTGTTAATGTATTATTAATTGGTAATTAATTGTTATTAATTGATTAATTGACAATTACATTATTTGTGTTTTTATTTATGTGTAGCAGGTTGTGTGTTTATGGGGGAATAGGGTGGGAAGTAATGTAATGTTATTTAAGTAAATATTAATTTAATTTTATTGGTAGTTTTTATTAATTTTTTAGGTTATTAATTTTTAATGATTTTATTAATTTTACAAAAATTATTTAGTTAATACGTATGTTAATTTAACCCCTACCCTAACCTACATTTTCCACACTGTTACATTCACTGGAGTTGAAATATTAATTTTAACCTCTACGCCATCCAACACTTTCCCTACTGTTGCACTCACTGGAGTGGGAATAGTAATTTTTACCCCTATGCTATCCAACACTTTCCCTACTGTTGTACTCCCTAGAGTGGGAATAGTAATTTTAACCCTTATGCTATCCAAGGCTTTCCCTACTGTTGCACTCACTGGAGTGGGAATAGTAATTTTAACCCCTACGCTATTTAACACTTTTCCTACTGTTGCACTCACTGGAGTGTGAATAGTAATTTTTACCCCTACGCTATCCAACACTTTCCCTACTGTTGCACTCCCCTGGAGTGGGAATAGTAATTTTAACCCCTAAGCTATCCAACACTTTTACTACTGTTGCACTCACTGGAGTGGGAATAGTAATATTTACCCCTATGCTATCCAACACTTTCCCTACTGTTGCACTCCCTGGAGTGGGAATAGTAATTTTAACCCCTACGCTCTCCAATACTTTTCCTACTGTTGCACTCACTGGAGTGGGAATCGTAATTTTTACCCCTACGCTATCCAACACTTTCTCTACTGTTGCACTCCCTGGAGAGGGATATAGTCATTTTTACCCCTACGCTATCCAACACTTTCCCTACTGCTGCACTCACTGGAGTGGGAATAGTAATTTTTACCCCTATGCTATCCATCACTTTCGCTACTGTTGCACTCACTGGAGTGGGAATAGTAATTTTAACCCCTACGCTATTTAACACTTTTCCTACTGTTGCACTCACTGGAGTGGGAATAGTAATTTTTACCCCTACGCTATCCAACACTTTCACTACTGTTGCACTCCCCTGGAGTGGGAATAGTAATTTTAACCCCTAAGCTATCCAACACTTTTACTACTGTTGCACTCACTGGAGTGGGAATAGTAATATTTACCCCTATGCTATCCAACACTTTCCCTACTGTTGCACTCCCTGGAGTGGGAATAGTAATTTTAACCCCTACGCTCTCCAATACTTTTCCTACTGTTGCACTCACTGGAGTGGGAATAGTAATTTTTACCCCTACGCTATCCAACACTTTCTCTACTGTTGCACTCCCTGGAGAGGGATATAGTCATTTTTACCCCTACGCTATCCAACACTTTCCCTACTGCTGCACTCACTGGAGTGGGAATAGTAAATTTTACCCCTATGCTATCCAACACTTTCGCTACTGTTGCACTCACTGGAGTGGGAATAGTAATTTTTACCCCTACGCTATCCAACACTTTCCCTACTGTTGCACTTAGTGGAGTGGGAATAGTAATTTTTACCCCTACGCTATCCAACACTTTCCCTACGGTTGCACTCACTGGGGTGGGAATAGTAATTTTTACCCCTATGCTATCCAACATTTTCCCTACTGTTGCACTGTTCGGAGTCGGAATAGTGATTTTATTACCTCCGCTATCTAATAATTTTTGTATTATTTTAGTTAATGTAGCATATAAATGGGGGTGTGGCTTGGACGCCGCGACAGCGTGGCAGACTTTCCATGAGCTCTGAGCCGACGTGGAGCTTTTTCCTCACGGTGTGCCTCTTCTGCGCCGGCTTTCATGTCTCCAGCGATGTCCCAGCGTGGATGAAGCGGCGGTGAGTCTGTGTGCCGCTTCATCTCTTCTTTCTGGCTACTTTGACCCCAGGAGCCGCGGCGGTGATTTCTCTTCAGTTTTTTACCACGAGTGGCCGCCACTTTGAGCCGCGGCACTCGTGTTTTATTCTTTAATGTGGCTATTGAGTGAATGAAGATCGTCAACAGGCAGGACATTCTTCTTCAAGGTGCCATTTTGTACTCCTTCAAGTAGAACGTCAAATCCTTCAGTTTCTGTCCAAAGTAACTTGGGATACAACACTACTCTAGTTATATACATATATATGTATAGAAAAGTTACACAATGGGCCACAAAGAGGAAATCTGAAGGGCCAGTCCCAGTTTCACTTCTCTGTGTTAAGCATCTATGCTGACTTGCAATCTTAAAATATAAGCAATTGCGGGGCGTGGCTTGGACGTCGCGTCAGCATGGCGGACTTCCCGTGAGCTCCGAGCTGACGTGAAGCTTTTTCCTTCATCTCTTCTTTCTGGCTGCTTTGATCCCAGGAGGTGATTTCTCTTCAGTTTTCACCGTGAGAGGCTGCCATTCTGAGCCGCGGCACTCACGTTTTATTCTTTAATGTGGCTATTGAGTGGGTTTTTGCAGCCAAATGCATATTGGAGTGAGGAGACCAGCTACATCATGCTGGAGGGGAGCTATATGCGGTAGAAGAACAATGGTTCTGATGTAGCCAAAAGGTCCAATATTAGAGTGATCCTGCGGGGAGCACTTATGACTAGAGAATTGAAAATTAATTTCTTATGGGAGAAAAATCAATGTACATAGGGACATAGGTCAGTTCATGTGAAATATTTATTTCCACAATAAAGGTATTCAGGGGCTCACACAATAAGTGAAAGAAGCGGGACGTGCAAAGTGATGGTGAAGAGTTTATATTGTAAGGGGTCAACGGCGTTTCGATCTCAATTGTTTGAGATCATCATCAGGACATATAACAGGTGAGCAAGCTGAATCTAAAATGTGGAAAAACGGGCAATTTAGTAAACTATTGTTTGATCCCTACAGGTTGTACAATTTAAACATAAAAAAACTCCATTTTATAACCATTAAACACATGTTCTGTCGTGCCTCAGATATATCTGTTTCTATGGCAGGTTAGTTCAAATATCTGTGAACCTGACTCTGTGCTCTGGATACTTGATGGCTTGAACCAGTAGACCCAGTGCATGAAGGCAGTGGGCCGCTTCATTGCTTCTTTTACTGCTGTTTTGCCGTCAGGAGCCAGGGAGGTGATTTCTCTTTAATTTTACTGCGAGTGGTCGCCATTTGGAATCGCAGCACTTGTGCTACTTTTTCCAGTCAGCTGTCCCGCCTTCCTTCTGTTGCTGTGACATTGTTTGGTGCTTCATACGCCTTTGCTAGTCATGGTCTCGAGTTTCCTGCTGGACTTTTCACTATTCTAATTGTATTTTTATTCCTTTGTGCTGGAGTCTGCGATGGTGATTTCACTACACTTTGTCACTGCCTTCCACCATTCTATGATGCAGACTCTCCTCCATATATGAGTGATTATTAATGGATATTTTCCTCTCTACCGACCAACGTATTTCGCCCCTGCCTTTCTGAATATTTCAAGACACTCTGCCTATTTCTGGCTGGTCATTGTCCTTGCACCCTTCTTTTATGGGCCGGCTTTTTCCTTCTTCACTTCCTATTTGTTGTTCTTCTCACCAACTCAATATGGCCAACGATTCACACTCATCCTCTAAACCATCATCTTCAGGTGCGAAGCCAAAAAGAGCGAAAAATGGTTCTTTCGATGACCCTGCTAAACTGAAACTCTTCCTTAATAACATCTCTTCTCGTAATATGAAAATTAATGACAAAATTTCTTTCAGTTACCTGGTTGACGCTGTCCTTAAAATATATGTTTGTGTCTATTGTTGTTATCTGCTGTCGTACATTTTGTTTTTTGTATTCATCTAATAAGTTGTGTTTTTCTGCTTCCAGTTGTTCTCCTGAAGTGTATCATCTCAATGGGTGTGTTACCCTTCCTTCCCTCCATTATGGGACTGATTCCGATTCCGGCCGCAAAACGTACCGACCAACACGGACCTGGAACGGAGACCGTCCGACATGGACCGGCGCCGTATGATCCGTGCAGTACGATGCAATGCGTGTAAATTGCAACCGACACGTACGGAATACAAGCCGTACGGCCGAGCCATAGGGAAAACCTTGATTCGCCTGGAAAATGGACGTGATTTGCACCGACCGACACGTACCAGGAATGAACCAGACCGACACGTACCCGCAATGTCCGATCCACGCAGTATGATGCAATGCATGTAAACCCAGACCGACTCGCACGGAGCCCAAGCTGCATGACCGACTCGCACAGAAAACAGGGACCTGAAGCAATAGAGATCTCCGCGACCGACGCGTATGAAACATAGAAGAAAGTCAGCGTGAACGACCCGGAGAAGCCCGCACGAGCCAACATCAGAGTCTGTCTCGCGCAGAAGAACGTCTCCTTCATGCCTAGAAAACCCAAAGGAAAAAATACAAAAAAAGGACCAAACAAGTAATGACAAAGTCAATAAATATCAACAACAAAAAAACTTGGAACAAAGACACACCCACAACTGCACCTATATAAAGGACATCAATCACTACCATGATCCTTTGCAAATAGAAGACAACAGCCAGCAAAAAACACCATCCCACAGCAATCACAGACACACTCACAACTCACCCATCACACAACTTTCACACCATTAGCACCTCACAAAAAGCACCAACACATACAGATAGCAAAACCGACACTCACCCACCCTCACTTTCACCCTCACACACACATCACTCACCACCACCACCCATCACCATGCCCCCAAAGAAGAATCCAAAGTTCACAGATAGTGAGTTAGAAGTGCTGGTAGACGAGATCATCAGAGTAGAGCTACATTTGTTTGGTACATTGGTCCAAAGGACCCCCATGTCACAGAAAACAAAGATGTGGGCGAGGATTGTAGACAAGGTGAACGCACAAGCACCAATGTTGCGAAAAAAGGACGTTATCCAGAACAGGTGATATGACGTGCGCAGGAGGGTCAAGAAACTCATCGAGAAAGATCACGCATTGAGATAGTGCACTGGCGGTGGCCCTCCTGCCAAACCAGTATACTTCAGGTCCTGGGAGGAGAAGGTGGGGGACATCCTACCACCAGAGAGCGTCCATGGTCTAGCCGACATACCAGAGCCTGATGAGTACACAACCAACATACTCAATATTGTGTGGCAAGGGGACAGTGAAACCATGCACCGTTAGCAAAGCCACAGTAACCAATAGATAATCCTCCCAAGATGTGTATGCTAGTCAGACAAACACAATACCTGCCATCTCATAGTGACTTGTAACTGTGTCATGACATGTGCAAACCTACCAACAACTAGAGCAAGGCAGTGGCACTAAGCCAAATAAACACTGACAGACAGTTTGCCACCATAAACACACTACCTCACTGTGACGATGACTGACAGGAATTAATAGCGGGTATGCAGGTGAAGTGAGTGTATCCAAAAGCATGATGGGGTTTGTAGTCACAGATAATGCTCGCCCTCAAAATTGGCCCATCAAGACCTCTCTGAACCATGCCCACATCACAGGGAGTGGAAAATGACTGACAAGATGGCTGACACTGGGTCCTGCTGTGGGGAGCACAAGGCCCTGGTAGGGCTTGTGCGCAAATCAGAAGCAGGACACCACTGCCTAACATCCTGAAAGACGACTTGCACACCCTCCAATGGAAGCACGTTTCGTGATGGGATGTCTGGCTGGGTGGGAAGGAGGACTGACAGCTCTGACCATACCTACCAGCATGTGCAGACACACCCACCCCTCAACACAAACTCCACACAAATCACCGGGTAGAATGCATTGACTCACACTGTAGTGAAAGATCACCCAAAGATACACCGCATTGGGTGCTGCTGTGTGAAGCACAGGGGCTCTCTTTGGACTTGTAGCCAAACAAACACCAGGAATTCACAGTCAGCCATCTTGCCATTGCTGTCACACCCCCTCACAGGGAAGCAGAGTCAAAAGGAAGGAAGTATGGGCATGCTGGGAAGGGTGGTGTAGCCAAAAGCATGATGGGAGTTGCAGTCACAGACATTCCCCACTGACCCACATGGCCTAGCAAGCTCACACTGAACCATGTTCGCCTCACAGGGAGTGGGAATGGACTGACAAGATGTCTGACACTGGGCTCTGTTGTGGAGAGCACAAGGCCATGGGGGGAACTGGGTACCAACAAACACCAGGACTGCACAGTCAGCCATCTTGCCATTGCTGTCACACCCCCTCACAGGGAAGCAGAGTCAAAAGGAAGGAAGTATCGGCATGCTGGGAAGGGGGGTGTAGCCAAAAGCATGATGGGAGTTGCAGTCACAGACATTCCCCACCCACCCACATGGCCCAGCAAGCTCACACTGAACCATGTTCGCCTCACAGGAGTGGGAATAGACTGACAAGATGTCCGACACTGGGCTCTGTTGTGGGGAGCACAAGGCCATGCGGGGAACTGGGAACCAACAAACACCAGGACTGCACAGTCAGCCATCTTGCCATTGCTGTCACACCCTCTCACAGGGAAGCAGAGTCAAAAGGAAGGAAGTATGGGCATGCTGGGAAGGGGAGTGTAGCCAAAAGCATGATGGGAGTTGCAGTCACAGACATTCCCCACCCACCCACATGGCCCAGCAAGCTCACACTGAACCATGTTTGCCTCACAGGGAGTGGGAATGGACAGACAAGATGTCTGACACTGGGCTCTGTTGTGGGGAGCACAAGGTCATGCGGGGAACTGGGCACCAACAAACACCAGGACTGCACAGTCAGCCATCTTGCAATTGCAGTCACACCCCCTCACAGGGAAGAAGAGTCAAAAGGAAGGAAGTATGGGCAAGCTGGGAAGGGGGGTGTAGCCAAAAGCATGATGTGAGTTGCAGTCACAGATATTCCCCACCCACCCACATGGCCCAGCAAGCTCACACCGAACCATGTTTGCCTCAGAGGGAGTGGGAATGGACAGACAAGATGTCTGACACTGGGCTCTGTTGTGGGGAGCACAAGGTCATGCGGGGAACTGGGCACCAACAAACACCAGGACTGCACAGTCAGCCATCTTGCAATTGCAGTCACACCCCCTCACAGGGAAGAAGAGTCAAAAGGAAGGAAGTATGGGCAAGCTGGGAAGGGGGTGTAGCCAAAAGCATGATGTGAGTTGCAGTCACAGATATTCCCCACCCACCCACATGGCCCAGCAAGCTCACACTGAACCATGTACGCCTCACAGGGAATGGGAATGGACTGACAAGATGTCTGACACTGGGCTCTGTTGTGGGGAGCACAAGGCCATGCGGGGAACTGGGCACCAACAAACACCAGCACTGCACAGTCAGCCATCTTGCCTTTGCTGTCACACCCTCTCACAGGGAAGCAGAGTCAAAATGAAGGAAGTATAGGCACGATGGGAATGGGAGTGTAGCCAAAAGCATGATGGGAGTTGCAGTCACAGACATTCCCCACCCACCCACATGGCCCAGCAAGCTCACACTGAACCATGTTCACCTCACAGGGAGTGGGAATGGACAGACAAGATGTCTGACACTGGGCTCTGTTGTGGGGAGCAAAAGGCCATGCGGGGAACTGGGCACCAACAAACACCAGGACTGCACAGTTAGCCATCTTGCCATTGCTGTCACACCCCCTCACAGGGAAGCAGAGTCAAAAGGAAGGAAGTATGGGCATGCTGGGAAGGGTGTTGTAGCCGAAAGCATGATGGGAGTTGCAGTCACAGACATTCCCCACCCACCCACATGGCCCAGCAAGCTCACACTGAACCATGTTTGCCTCACAGGGAGTGGGAATGGACTGACAAGATGTCTGACACTGGGCTCTGTTGTGGGGAGCACAAGGCCATGCGGGGAACTGGGCACCAACAAACACCAGGACTGCACAGTCAGCCATCATGCCATTGCTGTCACACACCCTCACAGGGAAGCAGTCAAAAGGAAGGAAGTATGGGCATGCTGGGAAGGGTGGTGTAGCCAAAAGCATGATGGGAGTTGCAATCACAGACATTCCCCACCCACCCACATGGCCCAGCAAGCTCACACTGAACCACGTTCGCCTCACAGGGAGTGGGAATGGACTGACAAGATGTTTGACACTGGGCACTGTTGTGGGGAGCACAAGGCTATGCGGGGTTCTGGGCACCAACAAACACCAGGACTGCACAGTCAGCCATCTTGCCATTGCTGTCACACCCCCTCACAGGGAAGCAGAGTCAAAAGGAAGGAAGTATGGGCACGCTGGGAAGGGGGGTGTAGCCAAGAGCATGATGGGAGTTGCAGTCACAGACATTCCCCGCCAACCCACGTGGCCCAGCAAGCTCACACTGAACCATGTTCGCCTCACAGGGAATGGGAATGGACTGACAAGATGTCTGACACTGGGCTCTGTTGTGGGGAGCACAAGGCCATGCGGGGAACTGGGCACCAACAAACACCAGGACTGCACAGTCAGCCATCTTGCCATTGCTGTCACACCCTCTCACAGGGAAGCAGAGTCAAAAGGAAGGAAGTATGGGCATGCTGGGAAGGGGGGTGTAGCCTAAAGCATGATGGGAGTTGCAGTCACAGACATTCCACACCCACCCACATGGCCCAGCAAGCTCACACTGAACCATGTTCGCCTCACAGGGAGTGGGAATGGACTGACAAGATGTCTGACACTGAGCTCTGTTTTGGGGAGCACAAGGCCATGCGGAGAACTGGGCACCAACAAACACCAGGACTGCACTGACTGACATCCTGAAAGTTAACCTGCACCCACTGCAATGGTGGCACACTTCATGATGGGATAACTGGCCTGGGGGAGAAGGAGGTCCTGACTTGAAAACAAATAACACCGCTTCTGGACATACACACACCTTCTATGCTAAAACACATTGCACACGTGGTACCAGTCACTCACAAAGATGATGCCCGGGCAAGATGTCTGACACATGGGCCTGATAAATGATGTGGCTGAAAATCACACATATGCACTGGCTAAACCAAACACGGTCGCACACACAGCCCAACCATATGTTCAAACTCACTGTCTGGGGATGCAGTGTCCAGGGGTGCCCCCTGGCCTGGCTGTGGAGGTGTGTCTTGCAGATGACAAGTGTGGAGAGCCATATATAGTACATTGCACAAAACACACAGGAACTCACATATACATCATTGACAGGGGACATCTGACAGTGAAAGGAATTGACACACCAATATAGCCGACACCAGAGCATGGTCTCATTCACACTCGGTGCTGTTTTGAGCTGCATTCCACTCCTACATCGTGCTGAAACATATGCATCCTTCACACAACACACCACCCACTGACAGAGACACTGTAGACACAAGGTCTAACCTGGACTGCATTGGAGGAGACATGCTACTCACAGCAGCCAAACCGCAACACACACACCACCGCCTCTCACTGTCATGAGCATTGAAAAGCCAGAGTGCTACCTTGCCAAATCCATGTCACCATGGAGAACATTGACAAGCCAAATCACATATGCACGTACAAAATTCAGCACCAGACTCATTAACGATGGTGACATCATCACTTGTATGAAATGCGATGGGAACTAGGAACACTGTAAAAAAAACAGTTTCTCCCAACAGATCACAGGCATACCGGACTGTGACCATGTCGGAACAATACACCAATGTGACACACAAAGACTAGCAAAATCTGCTACCACACATGCCCCAATCTTACAACATCTCCTCAGTGGAATTGCACGTATGTCCTTGTTAAAGCTCAAATGTGTACAGGGATGACACACCTGTGTCAGCAACGTGATGGCCCTTGAGTAGTAAAGGCCATGTACAGCCAAATCTATACATTAGCTAGGCATGCACACACTTCGACATGCACATTGGCTGGGCAATGTGCCACAACAATATCAATCTCTGTCCGTGACAACCTTGGACAAAGCAGTGTACAGGCACGCATCCTGACGTACAGTAGAAAATGTAATGTATGTGAACCTTTGATGCCTGTAGAAACATAACTTACATTGTGTGTCTCTTCCAAACACAGGTGGTGCTGGGGACACGGCACCAAATGAAGAGGAGTCCCTGTCCCAGACTCTGGTGGACCTTCAAATCTCTGGTGTGGTTCCGTCTCTCCTCTTCGGATGACGACGAACAACCTGGCACCTCCGGTGTGAGTCATCATGCAGCACCAGCAGTACCAACATCTGCACCCCCTGTACCCACGCCTCCAGCACCTGGCAACAGACAGGGCACCCCAGACAACAAAGACAGACCAAGGCCACAGAACACCGACAGCACAGGGACACAGGACCCCCAGGAAGCTACAGACAACACCACCAGCAACAACACCCAAGGGGGCCCAGTGTCACCTGTGCGTGCTGCTGCAGGTCCTGCCCGTGTGGATAGGGGTTCTGGGAGGGGTGGTAGGCTGAGGGCACGCCTTGCAGAGGGGTCTGGACTGCATGATGACCCCCAACTGGCACGCATCATAGATGCGTACCAGGATAGCACTGGAGGATTTGGCCAGGTAGTGGGGATCCTCAAGGACATTCAACAGGAGCAGGCTGCCCATCATGCCCGCATGGAGGCAAAGTGGGATGCACTTACTGCGGTGCATCGGGATATACTCTAATGCCTCCACCAGATAAGCACCAACATGTCCACACCTCCCTGTGTGGCCACAACATGTGTTGCCGCATGATCAGCCAGTGCCACCGGGAGGGAGGATGACTCTGGCGGAGAGTCCCCCAAGAAGAAGAGGGGTCGTCCGAAGAAGGACAAGTGAGACGCAGATGTCCATGCACATCCCCCAGGGCCTCTAAACCTGTTCTGGACAATGTTCTTTGTGCACAAACCGTTCACCTTGTCGAATCTAACACAACTCGCCTACATGACATGGAGGGTTCATGTTGGTCCAATGTAGCAGATGGCTGTGGACTTTACTCTGGACATTTCAGCTACCAACACTTCCAACTCTACTGTGAACTTTGGATTCAAAACCCAATGTACAGCACCCACCACAGTTCTCACACATGTTTGTAAATAAACTCACCAGTACACTATACTTGCCTCTGTTGTGATTCCAACTTGTCATGTGTCATAGAGATGTTTGAAGAACCAGAACCTTTTGGGCCTGGTGGCGCAGGCTACGCCCAAAGTCTCCGGAGTTCTCCTGCTTAGCTACACAGAGACACGGGACACTCTGTCGGTGTTAGAATATCAGATTTATTTAGCTGCAGGTATTACAGTTATCCTAGAAGTACACAAAGTAGGTTCTCAGGAGACTGCCACTTCACTCTGTGGCGCACCGGGTTACATACCATATAATGTTCGTGTTTATTAACCAAAAGCACTCCCAGAACACACAAGAAAGAGCCAATAAGAAAAGTTAGAAAACAAGATAGAACCAATAGGAAAGGTTTGAAAACAAAAGTGTCGGATGACTCGAAGAGACCTCTCCTCCAACTATGTTTGTCACCCCACCCTCAATCTAATTTATTAACAGACTCATAACTAACTTGCAGGTGGCGAGATACGTTTGTGTGTGTTGGAGGACAGTTGTGAAACGAGAGAATGCTAGCAGAAGACGGTGAAGGCCAGTCTATAAGATAAGGTTAGGAAAGAATAGTGTGAACCAACAGATAGTTGAGACGGGGATTAGAAAAGCCAGACAGGGATTAGTGTACTCGGCTAGGTCTAACACCAGCTTTGCAAATAGAGGTAGAAGGCGTATTTCGACACCAGGCTGCAGAAAAAGCCGAATAGACTTTGTTTGCCGTGCTGCCTGAGTGATGGCAACATAAAATGGCGGCGGAGCACAAAATGGCGGGTCGCTTCGATCGCGATCAGAAATCCAAGTTCCTCAGACCCTCCTTTTGCCAGAACTCAGGCAAAATAGACTCATGCTAATCTGAGTCCACGTCGATAGCCATGAGGTCATCGAGCTGTTGCTGTAACATCATTCTTATGTTTTCTGTTATTTGTGGTTTGGGTTTTGGAATGCACATAGTAGCACAGAGGTCACAGATAGCGGGACCACAGTGCATACAAAGGCAACAGGAGAAAATAATGGTCAAAATTATACCAAGAAACGTCAATGCTTTCCAACCCCATTTGGACAGTAGTCCCCAAAACCATTCCGTTAGAGACCAATCTCCTTCGTCTTGATGAATAGACTCAGAGAATATGTGCAACTTGGATATAGCTTGGTATACTGTCGGAGCGTCATTAGGTATGAAAATACAGCAACTTGACCCGATCAATTTGCACACTCCACCACGATCGGCAAGAACAAAATCTAAGGCAACTCAATTTTGTAATGTCATAAGACGATCGGCCTGTAGTTCTGCCGTGATGTTGCTTAAGGCACCTACAGTGATGTCTATTGTAGTTTCTACGACATGGACTAGTCGCCTTATATTTCTGCTGTTAGCCATTGGACCCCAGAAGGGAAGAAATCCTTTAAGGAAATCTCCTCCCTCTTGTCCTGCTGTGTCCTTTGAATCAATAATCCCTCTGCCGTATCGGGTTCGATGATGATTTGCGGAAGCGGTATAAGTAGGGGGAAGAAGAAAGGCTATATAACAAGTACCAGAGAAACCCGTTGGTAGCTTGATTTGGTGGGCTCTAATCGCCCACTTCGTTCCCCCTCTTTCCCGCTGCCCTGGGCCACTCCCAGCCGAGCATTGACGCTGTGCAGCCGGTCCCGGGCACTGAATAGCGGCGGCCATCTTGTGTGTGGGTGGGATTGACAGCGCTCTAGTTGCGCATAAAAGGGGTCCCGGTTTGCCCAGCGCTTGACTGTGTGACTGCTTGAGCACCTCCTGAGGCGGAAGCCGGGAGGTTGTGTTATTTGCATTGTTGCTGATTTTACCTGTTTTTAAACTGCACTTACTGCAATATCGGCGTTTTTCCCTTTCTGTAGCAACTTTAAGCAACTTAGCTTGATTTGGTGGGCTCTAATCGCCCACTTCGTTCCCCCGCTTTCCCGCTGCCCTGGGCCACTCCCAACCGAGCATTGACGCTGTGGAGCCGGTCCTTGGCACTGAATAGCGGCGGCCATCTTGTGTGTGGCTGGGATTGACAGTGCCTTAGTTGCGCATAAAAGGGGATGTCCATGTCTTCGCGCAGCGAACGCGCACAGCGGGCATGCCTGACTCGCGCCGGAGTCGCGCCAGAGTCAGGCCCGTCTACGCCCTTCCACGCCAGGACGGGCCCAGGGACATAGGAGCTGGTTCCGCTTTCTGCAATCCCTGTCCATCATGGTGCTAGTTACATCTATACTGGTGAGGAGTTAAAACGGCTTAATTACCACCCCCCCCGCACAGTGCACTACATGTGTATTGCCAGTTCATAATTTTAAATGCACCCACTGTGGCTTCATCACGGGCAGAATGTTAAGGTGTAATCAACTGAAAGCGCTACATAAACGGGGTAAACCGAGGGGTAGAACTAGGGCTGCTAAAACTCCCTCCTCCCTCACAAAATTGCAGTTTTGGAGTGTGAACTGTAGATCACTTCCAAAACATAAGACCGACATCTACGACTTTATAGTAGATGAAAATCCTGACGCCATGTTCCTTACAGAAACCTGGCTTCAGGCTAGTTCGGGGCCTGATATTGCTATGGCGATTCCCGACGGTTATAATCTGGTTAAAATAGACAGAGACACTGGTAAAGGTGGTGGCATTGCGATTATTTTTAAGTCAAACTATACATGCACTCTTGATGCTTTCCCCATGCCTGGATGCGAAGCCGGACTTTTTAAGCTTGCTACTAGCCCCCAGTTCACTTTGTCTGGTCTCCTGATTTATCGTCCCCCCGTTAACGCTAACACCTGGATAACTTCCTTTGCAGATACTATTGCTCCTCTCTCCCTGAAAGCGGCCAACTTTTCCATTCTTGGCGACCTGAACCTCCATCTGGAAGATGATCAATGCAATGTCAGCAAATTGTTTTTATCTGAATTGGAAGCCTTAAATATCCTATTATGCAATTCTGGATCTACACATTCTGCTGCGCATTTATTGGACTCTGGCCTTTCAAATCTTCCTTTTGAATGTTCTTTTCCTGCCCGTCCATTGGAATTGTCGGACCATTATGCTGTACACCTTGCCTTATCTCAGACAGGAAATCAAAATAAAAACAGCAGCAGTAAGGATGTGTTTATACGTCGTTGGCACAAACGTAATACTATTGATCTTAATGCACGTTTATCGAATACTCTTCCTAATACCAACACATCCACATCTGTATTAAACTCTGAAGTATTCAAATGGCTGAATTCTGCCATTGATGAACTTCTTCCTTTAACACTCAAAAACTCCTCATCTCATCGACCTCCAGCGCCTTGGTTTTCTGAAGACCTAAAACGCATGAAATCTAGCTGTAAGATTTCTGAAAGAAAATGGAGACGTTCTTACTCTGCCTCCCGTAAAATAGCCTACAAGGAAGCCCGTAGGGACTACCATCATCATTGTAAAATGGCCAGAGCTGCCTATGTTTCGAACACAGTAACCAATGCCCAAAATTGTCTTCGTACTCTTTTCTCGGTAATGAAGAAATTAACTGGAGCAGATACGGTACCAGCCCCTCCCGTACTGGAAGAGGCTCAATGCAATTCTGTTGCAAATTTTTTCATATCTAAAGTAGAGCGCATCTATGACTCATTAAGTACTTCTACATCTAATGATACGCCTCTGCCAGACCCTATTCTGACTCCAGATATTTCACTCCTCACAAGGACGAAACTTGCAAACTGGTTACCCTTTGATGATGCCCCTTTTTCCCAGTGTCTAAATAGCATTAAATCTGGCTCCCCACGGGATCCGTTACCCGCCAAGATTTTAAAACTACTTGAACTTAGCCCACGTCAAGTGCTAATGCAACTTCTCAACTCTTCATTACTTGAGTCATATGTTCCACAGTAGTGGAAGCATGCAATGATAATTCCCTTATTAAAAAAGGCTGGAGCGGACATTACCAACCTGTCTAACTTCAGACCAATTTCATTGCTCCCCATTCTATCAAAGATCCTAGAAAGGCACATAAATACACAATTGACACATCTTGTGGAGAGCTCGGGCTTTTTACATCCGTCCCAATCAGGCTTTAGAGCGCATCATTCAACTGAAACCACACTCCTAGGAGTCACCGAGAGTCTGCGTCACAGTGTCCATCGCGGAGAAACAGCAGCCTTGATCCTTCTCGATCTTAGTGCGGCGTTCAACACTGTGTCTCATTCCATCCTTCTCGCGACTCTCCGGTCCCTGGGAGTAGAGGGTGCGGCTCTAGCCTGGATAGCCTCTTTTTTAAAAGATCGCACTTTTCAGGTGTTTTCTTCTTCTGCTTCTTCTACAACTTATCCCTCGGCGTATGGTGTTCCCCAGGGGTCGATACTCAGCCCCTCATTATTCAACATTTATGTAAGACCTCTAGCTACTATTGTAGAGGAAGCTGGTCTCACACTGTATTCCTACGCCGACGACTCACAGATCCTTTTTTCTCTCTCTAATAAAGAGTGCAATAACACCTCTGCTCTGAAAGAAGGTCTGATTCGTGTTTCCAAATGTATGAAGAGTAACTTTTTGAAGCTTAACGGTGATAAAACCGAGGTAGTGATACTAGGCAAGAACAAGGATCTCTGGGGCCCCCACCATTGGCCCAATGATAAGGGACCTACCCCGCAACCTGTAACTGCAGCTCACAATCTCGGGTTTATTATTGATGAGAAACTTACAATGAGACAGCAGGCTGTTAAGGTGGCCTCTATCTGTTTTGCCACCTTGAGATGGCTTCAGAAGATTTTGTGGATGTTGCCCCTCTCCACACAAAGAACGGTAGTCCAGGCGTTGGTTGTTTCCCGCCTGGACTATTGCAACGTCCTATATCTTGGAGCCGACCTAACAGTCATAAAAAAACTTCAGGTTGTGCAGAACGCTGCTGCCCGTGTGATCTGCAATGTTCCTAGGGGAACTTCTGCTTCCACAGCACTTCGTGACCTTCATTGGCTTAAAATTCCAAACAGAATTAGATTCAAAGCCCTGTGTCACATTTTTAAAATCAAACACGGCTCAGCCCCAAAATACCTACAGGGCCTTGTTCAGGCCTATAAACCCAGTCGAACTCTAAGATCATCAGCACACAGTGATTTTTCTGTTCCCAGATTTAGGCTAGCAAAGATGGGGGGCCGTTCCTTTGCCTATTTAGGCCCTAGATTTTGGAATGCTCTTCCTGTGACCCTAAAGACAGAAACCAATCTCTTTTGGTTCCGTAAAGGACTTCAAACTTGGCTCTTCCAGCAGTAACTTGTAGCCCAGTAAAATCAGCTTGACATTCTTTCTCCTCTTCAGTCTGTCCCTAGCGCCGGGAAACCCACTGTGGGTAGCTGCGCGCTCTAGAAGTTTAAATAAATAAATAAATAACCAAGTATAAGCCCTATTATAGCAGATGAAATAGGTGCCTTGAGACGGCATTAGAGGAGGCGAGTTCTGAGAGGAATAAGCGTACGTTTAGGAGCAGTTATTCCTTTGTATGGTGTCAGAAGAGTGATCGTTTATCTGTAAGCAGAAGTTGCCCTGATGTGGTATAGTCCAAATCGGCGAAGACTTTCCTTTTCTAATTTTACCACTAAGACTAGACATATATTGAGTGACGTTCCAGTTAGTGTACGCCAGGGGTCTCCAACCGGTCGATCGCGAGCTACCGGTAGCTCGCAGAACCCCCATGAGTAGCTCGCGCCTTGCATCTAAATTGTGTAGCCTGTTATTGTCATTTATTATTCTTGGGCCTTTTTTTACAGCCGTTGCCTGCCCTCACCAAAACCAACTGCTCAGATTGGCCTAACTGAGCTTAGTTGGGGCGGGGCAGGCCAAAGATGATGACGCTATTGCTGATCTCCTCCTCCAGTCCACGCTACCCGCCTTTCACAGCCTGGCACCGCCCTCTTGATCCAGCACGACATGTGCCTGTATGAAGCAGCAGGTCCTGGAAAAGCCTGCTAGCATGCAGGTGGTGCAAGCAGTATTGAACTGCTACAAACCAGCGCCACCTGCTTTTTTCCACATTGCATCCCGGCAGAGAGGGAGCACAGCTGCTTCCTCTCAGACGCCCAGGAGGAGCTCTCCCTGGCAGGCCTGCGACCGCAGGTCTCATCACAGGGGCAGGACACGTGGCGTATAGCGCAGTGCGATGGGCCTGCTGACAACAGACACTGTGTCCGGAGTGGTGGCAGGGACAGTGAAGCAGTGGGTAGTACGAGTGATGAAGAGGTCTAAACACCAGCCGGGGGAAGGGAGAGAACAAAGACGAATGAGAAGGGTGGTTGAGGCAGGTCGGACTGCGTGAAGGTTCGAGAAGGAGGTAGCTGTGAGAGGGAAGGGCAGAGGAGGAAGAAAGGCAGATGAGAGTGAGAGACAAGTAAGGAGCAGATCAATCGGTAAGCATTATACCTCTTAATGCGCTATTCTCCAGACTGGAGCTGTGATGTGTGCCTTCTGTACTGTAAACGTGCTGCAGCCGCTGGTATGCCACGGGCACTTTAAGTACTGGGTCTTGTTAACAGCAAAGTCTGAGTCTGCCTTGTCCCATCTGCTCCCGAACTATCAATGCTAACTATATTTTTGCTAATGCTAACTACATTTCTGGGGTTTTAAGAGTGAAAGAGGCCCAAAGGATGCCTTCAGCAACACTGCCTGACAGTTTGAAGCAGCCAAAATGACAACTAACAGACAAAATCGAAAATTCCTTTTTTCGCTTTCCAGCTCTGGGTTTTACATCAGGACAAGCAGGGTGTTGCCAAGTTTCAGTTTCCTTTACCGAAGGCGCAACATAAAAAAAATCCCCCCCTCTGCACTCCTAAAAAGAATGTAAATTGTTCCACTCTTCAGAGCAGCTTTGAATTTCTGATCCAGTTTTAATTCTTTCAGTCCCCTCTTTGGACAAGCCATTGACAGCATAGGTACGCTTTTCAAAATTATAAATGTGTTTATATTTAACATTCAGGGATAGTGATGTGTGTTTTCAATGTTTAACATAGCAGCAGCTCACTAACATTACTGCAAATAATCTCTGTGCCACCATCACATTTCTAATATGTGATGTCCTTTTTCGATCTATTCTAAATGAAATATTTTTATGGATGTTGCATGAAACATAACACAACATTTCTCTGCAAATACTCTGTAATAGACTCACACATCAGCCACATTCAAAATAAATTAAAGGAAAATGATATATAAATCAATCGGTTTAAAAATTATTAAATGTCATCCGGGCAAGACTCTCTGCAGAACAATGCTGGCTGTAGCGGGGTACCTGAATGGGTGGAGCTCTGGGCCAGAGCCCACTTTGCTCATGCCTTAAAACGTCTTTGTTCCCAGTGCATGTGGCAATCAACACTAACACTGCAGTAGTTTCTTTGGGTAGCAGAGTTCTGGATCATGGACAGATCTGGAGTATTCTGAATAAAACCCTTAATGAAGCAAACTAGTTAAAAATTATTTAAAGCTGAACCAGGATGGGACATTTTATAACTGTAATAAAAAAATAGCATGTGGTGAAGGAGAAATAATTGAGGTTCACAATAAAATGAGTCTCTTTTTTGAAATCTAGTGACTGCACATCTAAGCTAGACTTCAATAATTCACATTTGGTATGGAAAATATGTTGAGGTTTAACTTTTGCAGTGCGTGAACAATTAGATCGAGGATAACAAAAGCAGGTCATAGGCTTGTATCCTGCAGTATTTCGTTACAACGGTTACACTTTCCAGGAATGCTTCCAAGCAAGACAAGCTTTTGCTTCAGGTAGCACAACCTGCAGCTGTCTGTAGCTTCAAAAGAGGGAGAGTGCCCCCTTTTGTTCAACCCACCATATGGGCTTGGAAGAAATGAGGCTTAAAGTCAATGAAACTGGTCGTGGGAGGGGTCTCTCGGAAAAATGTGCGAGTTTCGTAGCCTTCAGTAGCTCACGACAATTTTCACTGCTCAGATGTAGCTCTCACTACAGAAAAGGTTGGAGACCCCTGGTGTACGCTTTTCTTTCATCAATGGAGATTTTACTATTTTCCATGATTTTAGCCATAGCTACCATACCCTTAATCAAAGAACTATGACTAAAATCCGGATCACTAACATGTGAACTAACGGATCGTCTGAATTTGCTTTGATAAGCATTGGAGAAAATGACGAAGTAAGCCCAAGCAGAACCTTCATAAGAGAACGGGAGAACTAAATATGGCATTCCTTTCTCTGTGGTGTGTGGCATAAGTCCACACACCCAACAGTCAGTTGTATTGACTACTAACTGGTGCTGATGTAATAGCTGGATAAAGGAATTGTTATAATATTCAGTTCTTCTAATGAGTTCATGTGGAGGAAGAGTATGAAAGAGATGTGGAGAGATAGTAGGAGAAGACAAAGAGGGAAAAGGGGAGATAACTTTTGGCTGCAAAGCATAAATAATCCAAACAATATATGCCAAAACAATACACAATGATATAATAACACATAAGGTTACGCTGAAACGACTGTACATTATTTTACAGGATGCTTTCTTCATTTCATCTTTTCTCTCTCTTTTGCCTAGTGTAGTTTCCATCTTTCTAATGGATGCTCAGGGCAATCTTCCTCAATCGCTAAATCACGATGTTCCACCGTCCTATAACACTGTAGATCCTGCAGGCCTATTGCCACTAGTCAGGTCGTGATTCAGACTCCTACCGTGACCCTGCAACCGGGACAGAATACTACACAAGAGAAAAAAAAAAAATCTTTTAAGTAGTCTTTAGTCTAGGTCTTAAACCGTATCGTTCCTTCCCCGGAACACTCTGGTCTTGGAACAATGTTCGTGGATTAGTCGTATCCAAGCGACGATGTGATGGGATTGCTTCCTGTAAAATGTCGTCGTCCTCTTTCTCAGACAGTGTCCCATTCAGGTGTGCATCGCTGAAGGGTACGAATCGTGGAACTCTTTCACTTTCACAGTCACTAACACCTCTGCGTACCCATTGATCGTATGGCAAAGGCAAAGGCACTTTCTTACAATGCACACCGTGAATCCAATTTTTCTTTCCTTCGACTTTAACTCTTGTTCTTGTGGTGAGAAGGACCATTCGGGGCTCTCGACATCTGGGTTCCAAATTGCTGGTCCTCTGGAAATTCTTTGCACAAATCCAGTCACCTGGTCGGATGGAGTGACCTGGGTCTGTGGAAGCCTTCGGCAGAGCACTCTGAACCTGTTGATGGAGAACACGCAATTTAGTCGTAAGATCATGCAGATAGTCAATCAACATTGGATATGGCAAGTCTGAGTATTTCTTAGGGCGAGGGATTCCCCATACGTTAGCCGGACGACCAAAAACCACTTCGTACGGGCTAAGTCCCAAACGAGAGTGTACTGCAGTTCTGGTGGATAGCAGAGCTAACGGCAAAGCAGCGGGCCAATTGAGTCCTGTACTCGCTTGAACCTTTGCTAACTTTAACTTCAAGGTTCCATTGTAACATTCTACTAAACCCGCTGACTGTGGATGATTTGCCGTGTGGAACTTTTGCTTGATACCAAGACCTGCACAAACTTTCTGCATGACTTGGCCAACAAATTCGCTCCCATTGTCACTCCAGACAATGCACGGCAAACCAAACCTGGGGAAGAATTCTTTTAGAAGGATTTTAGCTGTGGATAAGGCTGTGTTATCTTTTAGAGGGTATGCTTCTATCCATCTTGAAAAGGCGCATACTACCACCAGAACATATTTGAGGTTGTTGCATCGCTCCATATAAATATAATCGATTTGCAACACCTCAAATGGATATGTCGGAGGAGCAAAGTGACCCGCTGGAGTTGGGGTTCCCTTTCCCGGGTTGTACATTAAACAAACAATACAGTGCTTCACTACATTGTCTGCACATTTTGAGATACCTTCATTCTGCCACACTGGAGCCAGAAGGTTACAAATACCTTTTGCACTTAAGTGGGCTGGACCATGTGCCGTATTAACCACTGGGAGAACATAGGCATCTGGTAACAGCCAACGTTGATGTTCAGATAATTCCACCCAACAACCCATCACTTTCTTTCCACTTACTTATCTCCCTCTCTGAAGCCTCTTTCTGAATCGCTTTTACACTTTCCACTGCATTTTCATACATTCCTCTCTCTCTGACCCAATTTGCAGGACCTGCCACATACATTTGAGTTGTTGAATCTCTCGCTGTCTTCTTCGCGATTTCGTCTGCAAACGCATTTCCTCGACCAACATCATCTGTAATCTTTTTGTGTGCACTACACTTCACGATCGCTATTTGGGTGGGTAAGGCATGTGATTCGAGGAGATCAGTCACTAACTGACCATGTTGTATTTTGGTGCCATGTGAAGTGAGAAAACCCCTTTCCTTCCAGAGACGCCCAAAGTTGAACGCTACACCAAAAGCGTATTGGCTGTCAGTGTATACGTTCACTCTTTTCCCTTTCGACAATACACAAGCTCTTGTTAATGCTATCAATTCTGCTGCTTGCGCTGAATTGTGTCTAATGCGTGCAGTTTCCACAACTTTATGTAAAGTAGTTACAGCATAGGCTGAAACTGCATCTCCATTAGGCATTTTAAAACAAGAACCGTCTACCCATAGGGTTCCATCCGGATTCTCTAGCGGTGTGTCTCTTAGGTCAATTCTTCCCTTTGTCTCTTCCTCAGTGCGGAAGAAACAATCATGCTGTTCTTTAACATTTTCCTCACCTAGAAGGGGCAACAGAGTAGCTGGATTCAGGGTATTACATCGTTTGATGTGTATGTGACTAGCCAAAAGCGTCAGCTCGTATCCAGTTAGACGAGCACTGGTGAGATGCTGCGTTTTCGTTCTGTTTAGTAAAGTATCCACTGCATGTGGCACCATGACAATGAGAGTGTTATCCAACACCACTCCAGCAGACTGCCGAATAGAAATTGCTGCTGCTGCTGTTGCTTTGAGACAACTAGGCAGTGCTTAAGCTACAGGATCTAACATAGCCGAAAAATAGGCACATGGCCGCTGTTTGTCTCCAAATTGTTGTGTTAAAACTGACAATGCACAACCTTCTCTCTCATGAATATAGAGCGTAAAAGGCTTAGTGTAATCTGGAGTGCCTAGTACAGGAGCCTTTTGTACCGCTTTGTTCGCCATATGTTGGCAGGGTATGCTCAGACGTTGAGTCCCTTGCTCACTGTGCCACTGGATTCAAGCAAGCCTTGCTGAAGATGGCTGAAATGCCAGAAACCGGTCCTAGGAAGCTTGTTTCCGGTCCAGGGAAGACATGGCTTGGCAGTTAGGGCTAGACTGTTCCCATGAGGCACAGGGTCAGACTGATTTGCATATGGCCATGTCTGAACTGGGGTGGCAGAGTGGGCTAAAGAATGGTGATGGATCAAACCCAGATCTGTTGACTGGGTGTGAGTGTTCGATTGGTTCTGATGCTCCGTCCATCACCACCCCTTTTTGTACCGCTTTGTTCGCCATATGTTGACAGGGTATGCTCAGACGTTGAGTCCCTTGCTCACTTTGCCACTGGATTCAAGCAAGCCTGGCTGAAGACGGCTGAAATGCCAGAAACCGGTCCTAGGAAGCTTGTTTCCGGTCCAGGGAAGACATGGCTTGGCAGTTCGGGCTGGACTGTTCCCATGAGGCACAGGGTCAGACTGATTTGCATATGGCCATGTCTGAACTGGGGTGGCAGAGTGGGCTAAAGAATAGTGATGGATCAAACCCAGATCTGTTGACTGGGTGTGAGTGTTCGATTGGTTCTGATGCTTCGTCCATCACCACCCCTTTTTGTACCGCTTTGTTCGCCATATGTTGACAGGGTATGCTCAGACGTTGAGTCCCTTGCTCACTTTGCCACTGGATTCAAGCAAGCCTGGCTGAAGACGGCTGAAATGCCAGAAACCGGTCCTAGGAAGCTTGTTTCCGGTCCAGGGAAGACATGGCTTGGCAGTTCGGGCTGGACTGTTCCCATGAGGCACAGGGTCAGACTGATTTGCATATGGCCATGTCTGAACTGGGGTGGCAGAGTGGGTTAAAGAATGGTGATGGATCAAACCCAGATCTGTTGACTGGGTGTGAGTGTTCGATTGGTTCTGATGCTCCGTCCATCACCACCCCCTTTTGTACCGCTTTGTTCGCCATATGTTGGCAGGCTATGCTCAGACGTTGAGTCCCTTGCTCACTTAGCCACTGGATTCAAGCAAGCCTGGCTGAAGACGGCTGAAATGCCAGAAACCGGTCCTAGGAAGCTTGTTTCCGGTCCAGGGAAGACATGGCTTGGCAGTTCGGGCTGGACTGTTCCCATGAGGCACAGGGTCAGACTGATTTGCATATGGCCATGTCTGAACTGGGGTGGCAGAGTGGGCTAAAGAATGGTGATGGATCAAACCCAGATCTGTTGACTGGGTGTGAGTGTTCGATTGGTTCTGATGCTCCGTCCATCACCACCCCCTTTTGTACCGCTTTGTTCGCCATATGTTGGCAGGCTATGCTCAGACGTTGAGTCCCTTGCTCACTTTGCCACTGGATTCAAGCAAGCCTGGCTGAAGACGGCTGAAATGCCAGAAACCGGTCCTAGGAAGCTTATTTCCGGTCCAGGGAAGACATGGCTTGGCAGTTCGGGCTGGACTGTTCCCATGAGGCACAGGGTCAGACTGATTTGCATATGGCCATGTCTGAACTGGGGTGGCAGAGTGGGCTAAAGAATGGTGATGGATCAAACCCAGATCTGTTGACTGGGTGTGAGTGTTCGATTGGTTCTGATGCTCCGTCCATCACCACCCCCTTTTGTACCGCTTTGTTCGCCATATGTTGGCAGGGTATGCTCAGACGTTGAGTCCCTTGCTCACTTTGCCACTGGATTCAAGCAAGCCTGGCTGAAGACGGCTGAAATGCCAGAAACCGGTCCTAGGAAGCTTATTTCCGGTCCAGGGAAGACATGGCTTGGCAGTTCGGGCTGGACTGTTCCCATGAGGCACAGGGTCAGACTGATTTGCATATGGCCATGTCTGAACTGGGGTGGCAGAGTGGGCTAAAGAATGGTGATGGATCAAACCCAGATCGGTTGACTGGGTGTGAGTGTTCGATTGGTTCTGATGCTCCGTCCATCACCACCCCCTTTTGTACCGCTTTGTTCGCCATATGTTGGCAGGGTATGCTCAGACGTTGAGTCCCTTGCTCACTTTGCCACTGGATTCAAGCAAGCCTGGCTGAAGACGGCTGAAATGCCAGAAACCGGTCCTAGGAAGCTTGTTTCCGGTCCAGGGAAGACATGGCTTGGCAGTTCGGGCTGGACTGTTCCCATGAGGCACAGGGTCAGACTGATTTGCATATGGCCATGTCTGAACTGGGGTGGCAGAGTGGGCTAAAGAATGGTGATGGATCAAACCCAGATCTGTTGACTGGGTGTGAGTGTTCGATTGGTTCTGATGCTCCGTCCATCACCACCCCCTTTTGTACCGCTTTGTTTGCCATATGTTGGCAGGGTATGTTCAGACGTTGAGTCCCTTGCTCACTTTGCCACTGGATTCAAGCAAACCTGGCTGAAGACGGCTGAAATGCCAGAAACCGGTCCTAGGAAGCTTGTTTCCGGTCCAGGGAAGACATGGCTTGGCAGTTCGGGCTGGACTGTTCCCATGAGGCACAGGGTCAGACTGATTTGCATATGGCCATGTCTGAACTGGGGTGGCAGAGTGGGCTAAAGAATGGTGATGGATCAAACCCAGATCTGTTGACTGGGTGTGAGTGTTCAATTGGTTCTGATGCTCCGTCCATCACCACCCCCTTTTGTACCGCTTTGTTCGCCATATGTTGGCAGGGTATGCTTAGACGTTGAGTCCCTTGCTCACTTTGCCACTGGATTCAAGCAAGCCTGGCTGAAGACGGCTGAAATGCCAGAAACCGGTCCTAGGAAGCTTGTTTCTGGTCCAGGGAAGACATGGCTTGGCAGTTTGGGCTGGACTGTTCCCATGAGGCACAGGGTCAGACTGATTTGCATATGGCCATGTCTGAACTGGGGTGGCAGAGTGGGCTAAAGAATGGTGATGGATCAAACCCAGATCTGTTGACTGGGTGTGAGTGTTCGATTGGTTCTGATGCTCCGTCCATCACCACCCCCTTTTGTACAGCTTTGTTCGCCATATGTTGGCAGGGTATGCTCAGACGTTGAATCCCTTGCTCACTTTGCCACTGGATTCAAGCAAGCCTGGCTGAAGACGGCTGAAATGCCAGAAACCGGTCCTAGGAAGCTTGTTTCTGGTCCAGGGAAGACATGGCTTGGCAGTTCGGGCTGGACTGTTCCCATGAGGCACAGGGTCAGACTGATTTGCATATGGCCATGTCTGAACTGGGGTGGCAGAGTGGGCTAAAGAATGGTGATGGATCAAACCCAGATCTGTTGACTGGGTGTGAGTGTTCGATTGGTTCTGATGCTCCGTCCATCACCACCCCCTTTTGTACCGCTTTGTTCGCCATATGTTGGCAGGGTATGCTCAGACGTTGAGTCCCTTGCTCACTTTGCCACTGGATTCAAGCAAGCCTGGCTAAAGACGGCTGAAATGCCAGAAACCGGTCCTAGGAAGCTTGTTTCCGGTCCAGGGAAAACATGGCTTGGCAGTTCGGGCTGGACTGTTCCCATGAGGCACAGGGTCAGACTGATTTGCATACGGCCATGTCTGAACTGGGGTGGCAGAGTGGGCTAAAGAATGGTGATGGATCAAACCCAGATCTGTTGACTGGGTGTGAGTGTTTGATTGGTTCTGATGCTCCGTCCATCACCACCCCCTTTTGTAGTACAGGAGCAGAACACAGAGCGGTACGTAAGTCAGTGAAACTCTTTTGGCACTCATCAGTCCAAGGAAGAGGGTGAGGCGTATCTTTTAAAGTGAGTGCCAACAAAGGTTTGGCAATTAGAGAGAAGTTAGGGATCCACTGTCTACAATAAGAAGTAATACCCAGAAAGGCACGTACTTCCCTTTGTGTGGATGGTACAGACATTCGCGTAATCGCCTGAATTCGTTCTGGTGTCTATCGTCGTCCCTCCTTTGATAGGAGATGACCCAAGTAGGTAACCTCTCGCCAAACATATTGTAGTTTGGAAGGTGAAACCTTGTGATTCAGTTTAAACAAATGGCGTAACAATGCAATAGTGACATCTTTGCAGATATCTTTTGAATCGGCGGCGACTAACAAGTCATCCATATACTGGATAAGAGCAGCACCAGACGGCAAATGAAAAGTATCAAGATGACATTTTAAAGCTTGGCTGTAAATAGAGGGACTTTCACAATAGCCTTGAGGTGCGCGCTTAAACTGGAAGCTTCGGCCTCCAAGGGAGAAACCAAAAATGTCCCTACTCTCTTCTGCAATGGGAATACTAAAGAAAGCATTCTTTAGATCAATAACAGAGAACCAAGTCGCTGTGGAAGGTATCATTGTCAACAAAGCAGTAATATCTGGAACAACAGGAAATTGTGGGACAACAATTTTGTTTATCTCCCGCAGATCAATTACGAAACGATACACAGGAGGCTGAGAAGGATCAGTGCGTTTGAGAACAGGAAGAATAGGACTATTGCATGTGTTACCTCTTGTTTCTTCAACCACACCCTTCTGAATCAAGTCATGAATGATTTCCAAAAGCGCTTTCTCACCTTCAGTAGAAATTTTATACTGTGGGATGCGGGGTAATTCAACATTGGGCTTGAGAGTGACAACATAAGGCGGAATCTCAAGACAACCCACATCGTTCGGACCCATGGCCCAAAGTGCTGTTGGAAGAGAAAGTAATTCAGGTGGAAACTGATCTTTGGACAAATACATTGGGGAGGCCAATTTCTGTCCTAAAGTAAGATGTACGCCAGAAGGAGAACAATATATCGTAGCATGCATTCTTTTCAATAGGTCTAGACCCAACAGATTCTCACCACAACCATTCGTCAACAGAAGTGGAGCTTCCAAATCATAAGGACCAACTGAAATAGGCAAAGGGCAAGAAACGGGATTGCGAACAGGGGCGCCAGAAAATCCTACAGAATCATTCGTTAAGCCAGACAAAGGTGCCCCAGGGAGTTTAGAATGAATGATAGAACTTCTCATTGCTCCAGTATCCAGAAGAAATGGCTCTGAAACACCCATTGCAGTGACGTTAACATAAGGTCCATTTTGATCTACTGGGATTGGCACAACTCCCTTACTTTGTCCATGGCTGTCCTAGTTAGCATGAAGACTTTCATTCTCGCCTTCAACATAATGGTCTTCATTGTAAATCTGAGCAGACCTCACATTTTGCTTATCAAAGTAGTTCATGGAATTGGGAGAAGGAAGGGCACGCTGTTCTTGAGTCAACACACCTTGACCTCTACCTCTGTTTGCTGACTGGAGGCCAGCACGACCTCGTGGAGCAGATAATGCTCCATTTCGCTGCAATAAAACCGGACAACTATTCTTAAAATGACCTTCCTCTCTACAATAGGCACATTGATTAGGACCTAACAAAGGTCGCGGATTATATGGCTCAGGTTTTTGATACAACTGCGGAGGCTGCTGAAATTGAGGCTGAGCATAACGTGGAGGATAGGCTTGTTGCAAGAGAACCTTTGTTTTTAAGTCTTTCGTCTTTTTCTTTTGCTTTTCTTTTTCTTCCTTTTCCCTATTCTCATAATATTGCGCAGTAGCCAATATCTGGGCAGAAGAAGAAACAGCCCATGAACTTTCTGAATCTTTTAATTTGTGTTACTGTGGAAATATGGATTTTTATGATCAGTTATGTCCCCTATCTTGGACCCCAACGGTTTCATGTATAAATCACCAGTACATGTATGTTTCCTCCAGTTCCAGTTATGAAGACGCAAACACATGTGCGTCCACCGTCAACATGTCCTCTTTCAGATCCGCCATGAATGGGCCGGATATTCTATTCCTAAGTATGAAAGGCCACCGGCTTTATATGGTTCATTTATCCCATTTTACAGTCCAGGCGAGTAGGCCCTGATTCTGCCATCAAGCCTTTTCCTGCCTTCTGCCTCTGAAAGCTCCAGCCTGAGCTCGCATCTGTATCCATGAACTTTGTCCTACTCCCTGCGCGGCTAACGGTGCCTGACTCGATCTGACTGCTTGCCAAAAACTGTATTTCACCTTCAAGATTATCTGCTCTGCTCCGCTCCTCATCCAATGCATTCCTGTCTAGTAGTTTAAGTAAACATTCTTCCAGCTACCGAGCAAAGGGCCCGGCTTCTCTGTCTTTATGCAAGTAATTCATAGCCCTGTTACTATGGAAGATTTCTGCCCTCGCATCTAGTGTAGACACTTAGACGCTTGTACACGCACTCACAGTCAGTATAGAATAGATTCTATCCTAAGAGACCTCTCTTTTTGGATAACACAGTTCTTTAAACATAGGATGTTAGATATGATTTGGGATTAGGTTGACTTGACCCCCCAGACTTCTGTCTCCACATGTAGAGCTAAATGTCAAGTCCCCTTCACCCCCTAGTTGCACGTCAATCACACGTCATGCTGCTGCGCGCGCATCTCTGCCGAGTATTTCTGCTGACATTGCGAAATTCTTTCATGGAACCACCCTGTTGTGACATCATACCTAATGACGTTCTTCAGTTACGCCCAGTTACACCCATTTTAAGTTACGCATGTATGTTTTTATCTTTGTTATCAACTGTTACGCCTCCTGCATCTGTTCCACTGTAATGCCTATTGTATAAAAATGATTACCTGTCAATAAAGTATTGTCCTTCACTTCCTGAACCTTCGTGGTGATGGAATATGGAGTCCATCAATTCATATTGATTTTGGAATAAAGCCCGTTCCGAACCTCTAATACCACGGATTCTGCCTCTTATTTTACTGAGCTATTATTATAGATTTTCCGCATCAAATTAAGAACCGGTAATTAAATTATTTACCACATATATGGCGCCCGAATAGGGACACTTTCTCATCTCACGCGCCGGCGGTGCGTTGCAGGCCCGGTCTCCTGCCACAGCTGGACGGACAACAACGCGTACCCACAGGATTTCCTGTATCTCCCTCCTGCCGAGCGGGGGTAACTGAGGCTGCGATCAACACCCAGACGAGGCGGTGAGAAGTGCGAAGTATCCCGACCAGAGCCTAGCTGAGAGAGCAAGATCCGAGGTATACAGAGGCCCACCAGTTTCCGAGGTTCCGAAGTTTCGAGTCGAGTCCAGTCCGGTTCAAGTCCAGTTCAGTTCAGTTCCGAGGCCTTCCGTTCCGAGCTACCCGGTGAGTACCATTGTCGGGGAGGCGTTCTGACGTGCACATAGTTTGTGCCGGTCAAGACGGGTTTGGGTACACAAATCCGGTCTGCACTGTTTCAGCAGTGTATCTGTACTGTTTAGCAGTATATCAAGTATGTCTAGTATATAATTCAGAATTATCTAGTTAGTACCGAGTATTATGCTTAGTGATTAGTTCCATAAATGGCCATCATTGTTTGTTCATTAAAATGTTAAATGTTAAATATTTTAAATACGTTCTGCATATTGTGGTGTGAATGACTGTTCATTATTGTGTTTTGTTGTATTAAACGTGTTCAAAATTAGGTATCAGATCAGTTCTCAATATGCCGCTCTTTTCGAAATTAAGACAGATCAAAACTAGAAAAGGGGTACTCGAAGAAGCTGTTCCCATTCCTCCTAGGGACACTCCAGGGTACTTCATGTATCATAAACATGGCCTGGACGCCATATTATTTCTTGATTTATGGGTAGACTACACCAAGGAATTACCAGAAAGTCAGAGGTGGCCCGCAGCTGGGACCTGGGATGCAGATTGCATCATGAAAGTAGAGGAAGAATTATGGAAAAAGAAAGCTAGACAGTCACAGAAAGATGCCATTGAATTATGGCATAAAGAATCATATAGACGTACAGAAAAAGCGCTCAGACAGGGAGAGAAAAGTAAGGAGAATTCAAATAAAGTTCGAGAAAATCTATTAATTGAAGAAGGTACTCGAGTAAAATCAGAACAAATAGACAGACAAAGAAATGCCCTTATGAATGGTATGTATCCTCTTCTGGCCGAAGGGTTACCTAAGGCTACTCCGGAGATACCAAAAGACTTGCCACCCCCATTGTTTCCGATAAAAGTACATCCCAAAGGGCATCCCAGAACCGCAGAAGATGTTTTTCTTTCCTCTTATTTAGACGACGCAGCTCCCGAGTATGCTAATACTGCGCCACATAGACCGCCTGCCGAGGGGGTTCAACGCCAAGACCCTCCTCCGTCTGTACCTCCGCAACAGCAAACTCCGACACAAGTTCCGGCAAGCACATCTGTTTCTACATCTGTATCCACACCTATGGTTGCTATATCACGTTCAACAAATCCTTTCACACCCAGCACCCCAGGTGTTGCTACCGGAGGTACATCAAACATTTTTTCCACGCCACCCAGAGTAAATAAACTTTCCTTTCAAGAATTAGCCCACCAACGTACGCCCAAACTAGTAACTCCCGACATGCTCAAGGAACTTCTAAGAGATTGTAGATATGACCCTGTGCCCGGAAAAGGGGACGAAATGCTGCTGGCATCATTACGTATCCGACGAGCTGCAATATATTTAGGGAGGCTACCAGGAATGACTACACATTTAGAAAATATATATCACTTTGTCCAGTCAGGGCGAGATTCTGAGAGTATTAACAGAGCCATGGAGTACCAGAAAGTGGAAATACAGGGGGAACTGTTACGTTTCCTCATAAACTGTGTGATCAGAAATCAAGACCGACCAGGGGTAAATCCGGAAGAAATGCAAATTCTTACCACATGGAGTCGGAATATATCAGAGGGGAGACATGATAAACGATCATGTATAGTAGCTATGTGCCGCAAGATCCGCAAAGAAGTAGAACGAATACACGAAGAAAGATTAGCAGTAGACGAGCCTGAACAAACCGAGGAGGAGGAAGAATTAGAACTGCCCACAGGACAGTTAGAAACCATGGCCTATGTAGGTAGAGGAAGATCTTGCAATAATACTAGATGCTTTACTGATCCGATACGTCCGATACGTCCAGATAATAGCAGAAATTTCCAAACTCCTATAATAAATATAAGGTCCCCCGAACATTCGTTCCAAGCCGCTGACAAATTACTCCGAGAACGAAGGGGTTATCATATACTCGATTCTATGGACGAACAAGAATTAGCCAGGTCAGCCGTTCACTGGGTTGATAATCCCGGAAAATATAGTGATGATACACTAGCGCATACGTTTTTGAACCTCATCCCAGATGAACAGCGTTTAGCTGGTATCTATATGATTCAACAACTCCTTATATTATATAAAAGCCAACACTCCGATCCCGGTCCCTTACCTGATATATTGACTGAATTACTCACGAATAAATGGAGGGGTTCAGGTACTGAGTTAATTAGAGAAATACTAGAATCCAGAAAGCAGTACATTCTTTTTGTATGTCCCGAACATGTCTCACTGCCCATCAAGGAAAGAACGACGTATTATATGGATAGACAGAATCCCTTACGCGAAGTCCACCCGATAAAAGGTGAGGACAATCAGTTTAAACGTGTGTTTGTATACACACCCATATCCAAAATAGAACTATTAGAAATGAAGAAAGTGGTACCCAGTCATGACAAAGACCCAGCGGGTTTCCACCGTGAAATTAAAGACATGTTGCTCATGGGAGAGTATACCTATCCCGACATTATGACAATATTGAAGGTATTAATGCCTGCGGGCATTTACGAAAAACTCAAGGAAAAGGATTGGGAGGTGGGAGACCAGAAGATAGATTGGACAGCATTAGAAAACGAAGAAAAAGCTCGAGGTCCAGGTTCAGGGCTTGGGGAAAAGACCAAAACACTACCAGGTTTACTAGTACAGGTACTGCCACGTTTATTAACTACGAAAAAGGAAGACTGGGGTGCAATCTCAGCCTGTAAACAAAAACCAGATGAAGACACTAGTGATTTCTATTCCCGATTCGAAAAATGTTTTGGTATAAATAGTGGAATAAAAGCAAGTAGCGAATCGTATCCACATCTGTTTGTGACAAAATTAGTTGAAAATTCCTTGCCCCAAGTTAAGAATAGAGTATTGAAATTCGAGAGTACCTGGCAAGGTAACACTCCGTCACAAATGTTACAAATGCTGCAGTACCATCACAATAGAATTAGAGAGGAACAAGAACATGAACAAAGACGCATGAAAGACACGAAAATGAAAATGCTAGTTTCCCAGACAGTTCCAGCTGACGGTCATAAAAAGGGTATGACACAGTCCAGTGTCTCAGCAGGTCCTGTAAAAGGGACATGCAACTATTGTAAACAGTCAGGTCATTATGTACACGATTGTCCAGTTTTAAAACATAATATCGCCATAGGTAACACAAAAGAAAGACCACGACCACTTAGACAGGATCAGAACCAACAAGGAGCCCCGCAGCATGCACAGTCCATGCCAGCTCCGCAACAGTCTATGCCAGCTCCACCACCGCAGCCTATTGCTGCCACACAAACAACGACACAACAGATGTATCAGACCGCACAGTATGACTATCCTGATTATCAACGATACTCATGAAACAGCCTAGAGAGGGAAGTTGGCTTACCCCTTATTGAGGTCCCTGTAGATCAAGAAGGACCTTATGTACACAGTGAACTATTAGGCCAAGATAGAAAATTTTTACTTGATACAGGGGCAAGCCGAACAACAATAAAACGTAGTGAAGTTCCAGGGGCACCCCTCTCAGGCTCACAGAATATTTCCCTTGGCTTTTCAGGAAAACCTATCATTAACGAAGTATCACAGCCTCTTCCACTTACGATTGGTCCCTTGACACGAACTACAGATTTATTGCTTACTAAATCATGTCCAGAAAACTTGTTAGGTATAAAAACATTGAAAGCTCTAGGAGCTATAATATGTTGTTCTCCGGAAGGAGTAAGATTGTTTTTACGTGATTTCAAAGGGCACTACGTGTCCCGAGACATGGATCACCGACTGCAGACTTTACCCACACATTTATGGGCACAAGGCCCTACAGATGTTGGTTGCATGAACATTACACCATATCGAGTCACACTAAAGGCAGGAGTGGTACTACCACGAATGCGACAATACAAGTTACCCCCAGATGCTGTAGTGGCTTTACTGCAAATCATTGACGAGCTTATTACCCAAGGAGTGGTTGTGGAAACCGACTCCAATGTATGTAATTCACCGATAATTCCGATTCTTAAACGAACTGATCCAAAAGCCCCGCCAGTATATCGATTGGTTATTGATCTGCGCGAATTAAATAAATGTATTGTACCACAATACCCCGTAGTCCCAGACATTTCTTCATTACTGACAGCCATTGATTCCGAAGCAACATTCTTTACTGTAATTGATCTCAAGAATGCCTTTTTCAGCGTCCCAATAGATCCGGAAAGCCAATACTTGTTCGGATTTAGTTTAAATGGACGAAGCTTTAAATTCACACGCGCACCTCAAGGATTCACAGAAAGCCCCAGCATCTATAGCCAAGCACTGAAACGAGAACTTGACAGTATCCACATGCCAGTCAACACTGCCCTGCTTCAATATGTCGATGATCTGCTGATCACCGCTAGAAGCGAACCTGAATGTGAAAAAGCCTCACTGACGGTTTTACAATTTTTGGCCGAAAAGGGGCACAAGGTGTCCCCTTCTAAGCTGCAATTCTGTGTCCAGCGAGTTATTTACCTTGGGCGCTCGCTGTCCAAGGAGGGAAGGCAGCTTACACCAGATCGCATCCAGTTAATTGCTAACATGCCTATACCCAAGACACAAAAGGAGGTGCGGGCTTTCATAGGCCTCACTTCATATTGTAGGCAGTGGATCCCTCAGTATGCATTTCTAGCAAAACCACTCATCCAGTTGACAACACAGGAGGCAGCCACATCGACTGTTCTCCCTTGGACTCAGGAACATACACAAGCTTTTGAAAGCTTAAAGAAAGCTTTATGTCAAGCACCTGTTTTAGCAACACCATGTTACAATAAACAGTTTACACTCTTTGTTACAGAACGCGAAGGTACTGCCTTGTCAGTACTCACACAGGAACAAGCAGGATCACACAAACCATGTGCTTATTTTTCTAGTACATTAGATCCCGTAGCTCAGGCTCTGCCTGCGTGCCTGAAATCAGTGGCAGCAACAGCTTTAGCAATCCGACAAAGCGATGCCATAGTGTTAGGACACCAATTGACAGTACAAGTACCACATGCAGTAGAGGTTCTCTTGAACCGCACACAAACACAACACTTGACTATAGCAAGACTCACCGGTTACGAGTTAACATTGTTTCAGCCACACATAGAAATCAGACGTTGTAGTACATTGAATCCTGCCACACTGTTACCAGTAAACGGAACAGACCCACTAGCACATGATTGTATTGAAGTTATCACTATCACGACGAAACCTAGACAAGACTTGACAGACGTCCCATTGTCAGATCCAGACCTGACATTGTATGTAGATGGGTCATGTATGAGAACAAGTACAGGAGAGCTAGTGGCTGCGTATGCAGTCACAACAGACACTGAAATCATTGAAACAAATTGCATAAATACCTTGTCAGCTCAAGCAGCAGAGCTCATCGCTCTGACACAAGCCTGTATTCAAGCCACAAATAAAAAAGTCAACATATACACTGATTCACGTTATGCATTCGGAGTTGTACATGACTTCGGCGTGCTGTGGCGAGAGAGAGGTTATTTAACTTCTCACGGTGCCCACATTCAGCACGGACCCCTCATTCATGCCTTATTAGATGCAATACATCTACCCACTGCAATATCAATTATGAAATGTAAAGCTCATACGAAAGTTACTGATATCATTTCCCAAGGCAATGATCTAGCTGACAGAACAGCTAAACAGACTGCTCAAACTCAAACATCTGACATGACAAAGACAATAGTTCCGACACCAACATATTGTATGACGGTTAAGGATCCCGCTCTTGACGTAATTGACATACAGACACATGCTACACCAGATGAAATAAAGAAATGGACTGAATTAGGAGGGATCCAAACGGATCAAGGATGGATGACGAAGGAAAAATCTGTGTGGTTCCTTCCTGATTCAATGGTCCAAGTTATCATTAATACAATACATAGTCCAGCGCACCTAGGAGAAAAAGCTATGCTAGACAGCATTCAACACATTTGGTTCAACAAACATTTACGAGCAGCAGCCAAACAAAAAGTTCGTACCTGTATGATTTGTTGTCAGTTTAACCCAGGTAAAAGCATTCCCGTAGAACAGGGTGGATTTCAGCCTCCTGATCACCCTTTTGAAGTCCTCCAGATGGATTATATCCAGATGGAACGATGTCGAGGATTCAAATATGTTCTTGTAGTTGTCTGTGCTCTTTCCCGTTGGACAGAGGCATACCCGGTTTCAGATTACACTGCTCCGACTACTGCCAAACAGTTGGTTCGAGAATTCTTCCCACGGTACGGTTTACCACGTGTTGTCTACTCAGATAACGGCCAGCCGTTCTCATCCGAACTAATGAAACACGTTTCACTTTTGTTAGGCTATCAGTGGAAATTTCACTGTGTCCGACACCCCGAGGCAGCAGGTCTCGTGGAACGACATAATCAAACTCTGAAAATTAGATTGTCCAAAATATGTAGAGAGAAAGGTGTCGACTGGGTAGTAGCCTTACCAGTTGCGCTCTTTTACATGAGAATGGTAGCGCACTCTCGAACAGGGCTATCCCCTTATGAGGTGATCTTTGGCAGACCACCAAATATGTGGGGGACGCCTATACCACGCAAAATAACTGATGTTGACTGTAATATGCTGACAGATTACCTGGCTTCCTTGATGTCTGCACTACAATCTTGTCGTTCACAGGTAGCTGCAGCCTTTCCCGACAACACCGAGGTGAAACCCCATGACGTAGTTCCCGGGGACTTGGTGTTAGTGAGAAATTTTGACCGGAAGTCTCAGCTGGACCCTAGGTGGAAGTCGCCTCAACTAGTACTGCTAACCACAAGGACAGCCGTGAAGATCGAAGGTCGCAAAGGCTGGATACATTCAAGTCATATCAAGAAATTTCATGGACTACAATCAGATGTAAACGATACACCTCGCGTGTCTTCACCGATTGACTCAAAGCTTCCTTTGGTTGAACCGAGTAATCAGGAACAATATAAACTAAAACTAAGGTCTAATAAGTCAGACAATTTGATTGTTTAAGTCCTCTCCAAGGTGAATCGGTCGAATTTGTCTCTGACATGTATCCTCTAGACCTGAATAGAGAAAGAAACCGAAAGATGCGATTGAAACAACATGCGTACTGTAAATCACTGCGTAGTCATTGCACAGTGACGTTATTAATTTTGTTTTTCTTAAGTCTTTTAATAATCGCTGCAAGTATATTGTTGCATATATATTATCCTATTTCTAAACATGTTTACAATGTTACTGCTGAACATTCTTTTAGTGAATTACCACCGCATGAGTTGTCCTATAGATTTGCGCTGCGCAATAACACTTTCATTAGTATGTTACATCATTCCCATCAGGCTAGCAATGCTACAAATTGTTGGATATGTGGCCGACTCCCTCCCTATCAGAACTATAAGGGAATTCTGCCTCTCTTTCCATATCCGTTCACACACAATGGCTCCTGTGGAGCATGGTTTAGTTTGATCAATTCCCTAGATTCGAAGTCCGCAGTTTATCAAGACAACTGGGTATGGGGAAACCTGAACTTAGTTTTACTCAAAGTCTGCTACCCTGACAAGAAGGGACTTCCCAAAAGAACAGGAACTGATCTAGAAAATGAAGTATATGGATTAGGGAATTTCACGCTTAATCTCATGATCCTGAATGTTGAATCCGAAGCTGCACCAATTTTGCCCGCCATGTCAGTATTCCCAGTTAAAGGTGAATTATGTGTAAGAAAGAATGGTTCCATACATATGGGCCATAGTAGATGCACCACTGTAGTAGAATTCAGTGATCAAGGCAAGTCTACATTTAGAGCTTCTCGCCATTCCTACTTCGTATGTGGTCAGACTGCATATATACGTTTGCCTCTAGATTGGGATGGTACCTGCTACATCGGATTCCTTTTGCCACCTGTTTTCCTAGCTCCTCCTGATTATCATAGAAATACTCATTTAGTACACAATAGAGAACGGAGAGATCTCCCAATAGTCGATTACACTGAGACAGCATGGGAAAAATACACAGATTTCAATAAAGGTCTCTTTCCCTATATAGGTACAGTTACCAATAGTAAGCTGATACATAGATTAACCAGAACCCTTGAAGCAGTAGTGAACGAAACTATTTCCGCCTTAGGCAATTTAACAGAAGAGCAGTCTGCTATGCGGATTGTTGTGCTTCAAAATCGTCTTGTCCTTGACGTCATCCTGGCCAATAGGGGCGGAGCTTGTAGGGTCATCGGATCAAGCTGTTGCATTTTCATACCAGAAAATTCGCCATCTGTATATAAAGCCATAACTCGCCTTCATAAGATTGTAAGCCAGATACACCAGAATCCAGGCACCTGGACTTGGTCCGGTTGGTTTTGGAGTGTATTATCTACCTTTGGATGGAGGGTCCTATCCTTCCTAGGTATTGGCTTTCTCATACTATTCAGTTGCTGCTTATGCCTACAATGTGGACCAGCGATTTGTGGTCTGTGTGCCACATCGTGTATTCCACCACCAAGATTTCATTCATCCCAGAAGAAAAAAGAAGAACAAATGATGCTATATGAACAGATCAACGGATTGATGAAGATTGATATCTCTTAAGGGCAAGTAGGGGACAAGGAGGGAATGTGGAAATATGGATTTTTATGATCAGTTATGTCCCCTATCTTGGACCCCAACGGTTTCATGTATAAATCACCAGTACATGTATGTTTCCTCCAGTTCCAGTTATGAAGACGCAAACACATGTGCGTCCACCGTCAACATGTCCTCTTTCAGATCCGCCATGAATGGGCCGGATATTCTATTCCTAAGTATGAAAGGCCACCGGCTTTATATGGTTCATTTATCCCATTTTACAGTCCAGGCGAGTAGGCCCTGATTCTGCCATCAAGCCTTTTCCTGCCTTCTGCCTCTGAAAGCTCCAGCCTGAGCTCGCATCTGTATCCATGAACTTTGTCCTACTCCCTGCGCGGCTAACGGTGCCTGACTCGATCTGACTGCTTGCCAAAAACTGTATTTCACCTTCAAGATTATCTGCTCTGCTCCGCTCCTCATCCAATGCATTCCTGTCTAGTAGTTTAAGTAAACATTCTTCCAGCTACCGAGCAAAGGGCCCGGCTTCTCTGTCTTTATGCAAGTAATTCATAGCCCTGTTACTATGGAAGATTTCTGCCCTCGCATCTAGTGTAGACACTTAGACGCTTGTACACGCACTCACAGTCAGTATAGAATAGATTCTATCCTAAGAGACCTCTCTTTTTGGATAACACAGTTCTTTAAACATAGGATGTTAGATATGATTTGGGATTAGGTTGACTTGACCCCCCAGACTTCTGTCTCCACATGTAGAGCTAAATGTCAAGTCCCCTTCACCCCCTAGTTGCACGTCAATCACACGTCATGCTGCTGCGCGCGCATCTCTGCCGAGTATTTCTGCTGACATTGCGAAATTCTTTCATGGAACCACCCTGTTGTGACATCATACCTAATGACGTTCTTCAGTTACGCCCAGTTACACCCATTTTAAGTTACGCATGTATGTTTTTATCTTTGTTATCAACTGTTACGCCTCCTGCATCTGTTCCACTGTAATGCCTATTGTATAAAAATGATTACCTGTCAATAAAGTATTGTCCTTCACTTCCTGAACCTTCGTGGTGATGGAATATGGAGTCCATCAATTCGAATTGATTTTGGAATAAAGCCCGTTCCGAACCTCTAATACCACGGATTCTGCCTCTTATTTTACTGAGCTATTATTATAGATTTTCCGCATCAAATTAAGAACCGGTAATTAAATTATTTACCACAAACAAATGATGGACGGAATGCTGACAATGCATACATTCTCCCCCAGTCAAGAGATCTGGGTTAAATCCATCGTTCTTTTGCCCACTACACCACCCCAGTTCAGACATGGCCATATGCAAATCAGTCTTGACCCTGTGCCTCATGGGAACAGTCCAGCCTGAACTGCCAAGCCATGTCTTCCCTGGACCGGAATCAAGCATCCTAGGACCGGTTTCTGGCTATCAGCCGTCATCAGCCAGGATAGCTTGACTCCAGTGGCGTAGTGAGCACGGGTCCCACGTCTGGGAATACCCATCCCACTTAGGGCGAAAAGCGTTACAACAAACAAATGATGGATGGAATGCTGACAATGCATACATTCTCCCCCAGTCAAGAGATCTGGGTTAAATCCATCGTTCTTTTGCCCACTACACCACCCCAGTTCAGACATGGCCATATGCAAATCAGTCTTGACCCTGTGCCTCATGGGAACAGTCCAGCCTGAACTGCCAAGCCATGTCTTCCCTAGACCGGAATCAAGCATCCTAGGACCGGTTTCTGGCTATCAGCCGTCATCAGCCAGGATAGCTTGACTCCAGTGGCGTAGTGAGCACAGGTCCCACGTCTGGGAATACCCATCCCACTTAGGGCGAAAAGCGTTACAACAAACAAATGATGGACGGAATGCTGACAATGCATACATTCTCCCCCAGTCAAGAGATCTGGGTTAAATCCATCGTTCTTTTGCCCACTACACCACCCCAGTTCAGACATGGCCATATGCAAATCAGTCTTGACCCTGTGCCTCATGGGAACAGTCCAGCCTGAACTGCCAAGCCATGTCTTCCCTGGACCGGAATCAAGCATCCTAGGACCGGTTTCTGGCTATCAGCCGTCATCAGCCAGGATAGCTTGACTCCAGTGGCGTAGTGAGCACGGGTCCCACGTCTGGGAATACCCATCCCACTTAGGGCGAAAAGCGTTACAACAAACAAATGATGGACAGAATGCTGACAATGCATACATTCTCCACCAGTCAAGAGATCTGGGTTAAATCCATCGTTCTTTTACCCACTACACCACCCCAGTTCAGACATGGCCATATGCAAATCAGTCTTGACCCTGTGCCTCATGGGAACAGTCCAGCCTGAACTGCCAAGCCATGTCTTCCCTGGACCGGAATCAAGCATCCTAGGACCGGTTTCTGGCTATCAGCCGTCATCAGCCAGGATAGCTTGACTCCAGTGGCGTAGTGAGCACGGGTCCCACGTCTGGGAATACCCATCCCACTTAGGGCGAAAAGCGTTACAACAAACAAATGATGGACGGAATGCTGACAATGCATACATTCTCCCCCAGTCAAGAGATCTGGGTTAAATCCATCGTTCTTTTGCCCACTACACCACCCCAGTTCAGACATGGCCATATGCAAATCAGTCTTGACCCTGTGCCTCATGGGAACAGTCCAGCCTGAACTGCCAAGCCATGTCTTCCCTGGACCGGAATCAAGAATCCTAGGACCGGTTTCTGGCTATCAGCCGTCATCAGCCAGGATAGCTTGACTCCAGTGGCGTAGTGAGCACGGGTCCCACGTCTGGGAATACCCATCCCACTTAGGGCGAAAAGCGTTACAACAAACAAATGATGGACGGAATGCTGACAATGCATACATTCTCCCCCAGTCAAGAGATCTGGGTTAAATCCATCGTTCTTTTGCCCACTACACCACCCCAGTTCAGACATGGCCATATGCAAATCAGTCTTGACCCTGTGCCTCATGGGAACAGTCCAGCCTGAACTGCCAAGCCATGTCTTCCCTGGACCGGAATCAAGCATCCTAGGACCGGTTTCTGGCTATCAGCCGTCATCAGCCAGGATAGCTTGACTCCAGTGGCGTAGTGAGCACGGGTCCCACGTCTGGGAATACCCATCCCACTTAGGGCGAAAAGCGTTACAACAAACAAATGATGGACGGAATGCTGACAATGCATACATTCTCCCCCAGTCAAGAGATCTGGGTTAAATCCATCGTTCTTTTGCCCACTACACCACCCCAGTTCAGACATGGCCATATGCAAATCAGTCTTGACCCTGTGCCTCATGGGAACAGTCCAGCCTGAACTGCCAAGCCATGTCTTCCCTGGACCGGAATCAAGCATCCTAGGACCGGTTTCTGGCTATCAGCCGTCATCAGCCAGGATAGCTTGACTCCAGTGGCGTAGTGAGCACGGGTCCCACGTCTGGGAATACCCATCCCACTTAGGGCGAAAAGCGTTACAACAAACAAATGATGGATGGAATGCTGACAATGCATACATTCTCCCCCAGTCAAGAGATCTGGGTTAAATCCATCGTTCTTTTGCCCACTACACCACCCCAGTTCAGACATGGCCATATGCAAATCAGTCTTGACCCTGTGCCTCATGGGAACAGTCCAGCCTGAACTGCCAAGCCATGTCTTCCCTAGACCGGAATCAAGCATCCTAGGACCGGTTTCTGGCTATCAGCCGTCATCAGCCAGGATAGCTTGACTCCAGTGGCGTAGTGAGCACGGGTCCCACGTCTGGGAATACCCATCCCACTTAGGGCGAAAAGCGTTACAACAAACAAATGATGGACGGAATGCTGACAATGCATACATTCTCCCCCAGTCAAGAGATCTGGGTTAAATCCATCGTTCTTTTGCCCACTACACCACCCCAGTTCAGACATGGCCATATGCAAATCAGTCTTGACCCTGTGCCTCATGGGAACAGTCCAGCCCGAACTGCCAAGCCATGTCTTCCCTGGACCGGAATCAAGCATCCTAGGACCGGTTTCTGGCTATCAGCCGTCATCAGCCAGGATAGCTTGACTCCAGTGGCGTAGTGAGCACGGGTCCCACGTCTGGGAATACCCATCCCACTTAGGGCGAAAAGCGTTACAACAAACAAATGATGGACAGAATGCTGACAATGCATACATTCTCCACCAGTCAAGAGATCTGGGTTAAATCCATCGTTCTTTTACCCACTACACCACCCCAGTTCAGACATGGCCATATGCAAATCAGTCTTGACCCTGTGCCTCATGGGAACAGTCCAGCCTGAACTGCCAAGCCATGTCTTCCCTGGACCGGAATCAAGCATCCTAGGACCGGTTTCTGGCTATCAGCCGTCATCAGCCAGGATAGCTTGACTCCAGTGGCGTAGTGAGCACGGGTCCCACGTCTGGGAATACCCATCCCACTTAGGGCGAAAAGCGTTACAACAAACAAATGATGGACGGAATGCTGACAATGCATACATTCTCCCCCAGTCAAGAGATCTGGGTTAAATCCATCGTTCTTTTGCCCACTACACCACCCCAGTTCAGACATGGCCATATGCAAATCAGTCTTGACCCTGTGCCTCATGGGAACAGTCCAGCCTGAACTGCCAAGCCATGTCTTCCCTGGACCGGAATCAAGCATCCTAGGACCGGTTTCTGGCTATCAGCCGTCATCAGCCAGGATAGCTTGACTCCAGTGGCGTAGTGAGCACGGGTCCCACGTCTGGGAATACCCATCCCACTTAGGGCGAAAAGCGTTACAACAAACAAATGATGGACGGAATGCTGACAATGCATACATTCTCCCCCAGTCAAGAGATCTGGGTTAAATCCATCGTTCTTTTGCCCACTACACCACCCCAGTTCAGACATGGCCATATGCAAATCAGTCTTGACCCTGTGCCTCATGGGAACAGTCCAGCCTGAACTGCCAAGCCATGTCTTCCCTGGACCGGAATCAAGCATCCTAGGACCGGTTTCTGGCTATCAGATGGATTTAACCCAGATCTCTTGACTGGGGGAGAATGTATGCATTGTCAGCATTCCGTCCATCATTTGTTTGTTGTAACGCTTTTCGCCCTAAGTGGGATGGGTATTCCCAGACGTGGGACCCGTGCTCACTACGCCACTGGAGTCAAGCTATCCTGGCTGATGACGGCTGATAGCCAGAAACCGGTCCTAGGATGCTTGATTCCGGTCCAGGGAAGACATGGCTTGGCAGTTCGGGCTGGACTGTTCCCATGAGGCACAGGGTCAAGACTGATTTGCATATGGCCATGTCTAAACTGGGGTGGTGTAGTAGGCAAAAGAACGATGGATTTAACCCAGATCTCTTGACTGGCGGAGAATGTATGCATTGTCAGCATTCCGTCCATCATTTGTTTGTTGTAACGCTTTTCGCCCTAAGTGGGATGGGTATTCCCAGACGTGGGACCCGTGCTCACTACGCCACTGGAGTCAAGCTATCCTGGCTGATGACGGCTGATAGCCAGAAACCGGTCCTAGGATGCTTGATTCCGGTCCAGGGAAGACATGGCTTGGCAGTTCGGGCTGGACTGTTCCCATGAGGCACAGGGTCAAGACTGATTTGCATATGGCCATGTCTAAACTGGGGTGGTGTAGTGGGCAAAAGAACGATGGATTTAACCCAGATCTCTTGACTGGGGGAGAATGTATGCATTGTCAGCATTCCGTCCATCATTTGTTTGTTGTAACGCTTTTCGCCCTAAGTGGGATGGGTATTCCCAGACGTGGGACCCGTGCTCACTACGCCACTGGAGTCAAGCTATCCTGGCTGATGACGGCTGATAGCCAGAAACCGGTCCTAGGATGCTTGATTCCGGTCCAGGGAAGACATGGCTTGGCAGTTCGGGCTGGACTGTTCCCATGAGGCACAGGGTCAAGACTGATTTGCATATGGCCATGTCTAAACTGGGGTGGTGTAGTGGGCAAAAGAACGATGGATTTAACCCAGATCTCTTGACTGGGGGAGAATGTATGCATTGTCAGCATTCCGTCCATCATTTGTTTGTTGTAACGCTTTTCGCCCTAAGTGGGATGGGTATTCCCAGACGTGGGACCCGTGCTCACTACGCCACTGGAGTCAAGCTATCCTGGCTGATGACGGCTGATAGCCAGAAACCGGTCCTAGGATGCTTGATTCCGGTCCAGGGAAGACATGGCTTGGCAGTTCGGGCTGGACTGTTCCCATGAGGCACAGGGTCAAGACTGATTTGCATATGGCCATGTCTAAACTGGGGTGGTGTAGTGGGCAAAAGAACGATGGATTTAACCCAGATCTCTTGACTGGGGGAGAATGTATGCATTGTCAGCATTCCGTCCATCATTTGTTTGTTGTAACGCTTTTCGCCCTAAGTGGGATGGGTATTCCCAGACGTGGGACCCGTGCTCACTACGCCACTGGAGTCAAGCTATCCTGGCTGATGACGGCTGATAGCCAGAAACCGGTCCTAGGATGCTTGATTCCGGTCCAGGGAAGACATGGCTTGGCAGTTCGGGCTGGACTGTTCCCATGAGGCACAGGGTCAAGACTGATTTGCATATGGCCATGTCTAAACTGGGGTGGTGTAGTAGGCAAAAGAACGATGGATTTAACCCAGATCTCTTGACTGGCGGAGAATGTATGCATTGTCAGCATTCCGTCCATCATTTGTTTGTTGTAACGCTTTTCGCCCTAAGTGGGATGGGTATTCCCAGACGTGGGACCCGTGCTCACTACGCCACTGGAGTCAAGCTATCCTGGCTGATGACGGCTGATAGCCAGAAACCGGTCCTAGGATGCTTGATTCCGGTCCAGGGAAGACATGGCTTGGCAGTTCGGGCTGGACTGTTCCCATGAGGCACAGGGTCAAGACTGATTTGCATATGGCCATGTCTAAACTGGGGTGGTGTAGTGGGCAAAAGAACGATGGATTTAACCCAGATCTCTTGACTGGGGGAGAATGTATGCATTGTCAGCATTCCGTCCATCATTTGTTTGTTGTAACGCTTTTCGCCCTAAGTGGGATGGGTATTCCCAGACGTGGGACCCGTGCTCACTACGCCACTGGAGTCAAGCTATCCTGGCTGATGACGGCTGATAGCCAGAAACCGGTCCTAGGATGCTTGATTCCGGTCCAGGGAAGACATGGCTTGGCAGTTCGGGCTGGACTGTTCCCATGAGGCACAGGGTCAAGACTGATTTGCATATGGCCATGTCTAAACTGGGGTGGTGTAGTGGGCAAAAGAACGATGGATTTAACCCAGATCTCTTGACTGGGGGAGAATGTATGCATTGTCAGCATTCCGTCCATCATTTGTTTGTTGTAACGCTTTTCGCCCTAAGTGGGATGGGTATTCCCAGACGTGGGACCCGTGCTCACTACGCCACTGGAGTCAAGCTATCCTGGCTGATGACGGCTGATAGCCAGAAACCGGTCCTAGGATGCTTGATTCCGGTCCAGGGAAGACATGGCTTGGCAGTTCGGGCTGGACTGTTCCCATGAGGCACAGGGTCAAGACTGATTTGCAGATGGCCATGTCTAAACTGGGGTGGTGTAGTGGGCAAAAGAACGATGGATTTAACCCAGATCTCTTGACTGGGGGAGAATGTATGCATTGTCAGCATTCCGTCCATCATTTGTTTGTTGTAACTCTTTTAATTTGTGTGACAGCTCTGGAAGCAAATTGAATACAAATTTGTCCACAAACAATCGCTGTCCACCCTCTGTAGCCATGTCTTGACCACTGTGGTCGATAAATGTCTCCTCGAAACGAGTAAAGAAGTCAGAGACACTTTCATCTTTCTTTTGTTTGCAGGCTGCTAGCTTATCCCAATTAACTCTCAATGCAGGCATCATAGTTTTCATTAACGTAATGATTCTACCAGGGAGTTCCGAGATCAGAGCGTCAGGCTTTGCGCCACCCACTTGGTCTCTTTCTGTAGTAGTTATAACATCCCAAGTAGCACCTAGTTCCTGCGCGTGATCCTCTCTACGAATCTTAGCCCATATTGTCTGTGGGACTACATTTCCCATTAGCATGTCAATATCTGCTAGGTTCATGATACAAGCATCATCTGTCTGTGATAATTCTTTGTAATAACCTGCAGGGTTTTTACGAGGATCCGGTAGAGTCTGCTTAAGGGCCAAAACTTCAGATCTCTTCCAAGGGACATGTACCCATATACGTTGGAAATGAGCAGGAATAGCTGCATTAGCACCTACTGCCGCAACCTCTTCCTTCCATACTGGAGGAACCTCTCTCATAGGATAATTTTTCAACGTCAGTCTAACCGACGGATCGGAATCAAGGAAAGTCTGAGAAAACAATAAGGATCTATAAGAGATAAGCGTCCTTATAGCTTCCTCAACCTTAGAACCCACAATAAGTCCTTTATCAAAATCAGTCTGTACATTTAATAAATCTTGTGGGATCGGACTCGAACTCACATCTTCCCATTCTTTAATGAGGGTGTCACATATTACATTAAAAACATATCTTTGCGTAGGCGCATTCCATTGCAAAAAGGTAGACATAATATCAAGCACACTGTATTGTGGACCATTTTTGTGCAAGGGAGTCCAACCTCTCTCGTTCCTCAAAATCTGGGAACTGACTACGAGACTGTCTTCGAGAAAAAGCCGGAGACACATTTAAAGCTTCAAAGAAAGGAGATAGAATACCAGTAACAGTGTCTGTGAGACGCTTACGCACAGACAGAGATTTAGACATGAGAATTGGAGACAAAGTATTAGGAGAACTGACAAGAGACAAACTTGTAATTGCAGGAGGAGCAGAAGGCAAAGGAGATCTAAGATCAGGAGATGAGGGCAAAAAAGTTGAGGCTAACTGTAAAACCGGCAAGGGCGGTAATACTGGAGGAGGCAAATGAAAAAGAGCCGGAACAGGCGGAAGTACCGCTGGCGGCTGCACAGGCTGTAACGGCTGAGGTACATTGGTACTTTGCGCATAGGGCGGAGGCAACCTTAATAAGTGGGACATTAGGGGATCTTCTTCTATATCTTTCTTATTATCAGAAGGAGAAACAGGCAACACCGGATAGCATTTATCTATCGCCATACGATGCTGTCTTTCTGAAATTTCATTCGCATTGTCAATTTCATCGTCTTTAAACCGCTGGGCAGCCTGTATAATTGTCATACCCTGTGCTTTCCTATCTCGTTTTGCTTGCTTAATTTCTTTCTGTTTGGCTTCCTTACGCCGGCGGAAAGAGTCAAACATTGCCGGCCGGGCTTTTCTTTTAAATAAAACTGCTTCCAAATTATCTAGCACATCAGGATCAAAACTACAATTTTCTGGCCATTTTAGAACACCATCTTTCTTCGTGTATCGGGTCCATGTCTCGTTAAAGGCAATGGGGCCGATACCATGTTTTGAATAGAGCTCATATGTGGGAGTTCCAACCGAAGGAATCGGACAAGAGTCCTCAAGTCGGGAATCCCTATTACAACCAAGACAACAAATTCTTCCAAACTTAGTCAGACCAGGCATCTCGAGATGTCTCCGGACTGTTCACAAACTTCAAGGGAGTAAAACTCAGTTTACGCAGCACAAATGCACTTACCCTCAGCTTTGTTTATTGCAATAGACAAATCTAAGTACCCAAAGAAATCAATCAAAGAACCAAAATTTTGGGCGCGACCCACGAAAATACTTAACTAAGGACGTCTTCTTCCACCAACAGAGGCCCGTCTATCGTCTCGCCTTACCATACATCATCATAGGAAGGGCTAAAGCAGGGCGGCAGTCAGGGCAGCGGTCGTCAGTAGCCGTCAGGAAGGAGTAACCGCGCTGCAAAAGACCTTCGGACCACTTTCGACATACAGGGGTCGCTTAATGTGGCTCGCGAACCCTCCGGAATTTTCTTGCGGGGTTCCTCACGACCTTCGAGCAGAACCGGTACCACTGAAGCCGCCCCGCGTTGGGCGCCAGTTGAAGAACCAGAACCTTTTGGGCCTGGTGGCGCAGGGTACGCCCAAAGTCTCCGGAGTTCTCCTCCTTAGCTACACAGAGACACGGGAAACTCTGTCGGCGTTAGAAGATCAGATTTATTTAGCTGCAGCTAGTACAGTTATCCTAGAAGTACACAAAGTAGGTTCTCAGGAGACTGCCACTTCACTCTGTTGCGCACCGGGTTAAATCCCATATAATGTTCGTGTTTATTAACCAAAAGCACTCCCAGAACACACAAGAAAGAGCCAATAAGAAAAGTTAGAAAACAAGATAGAACCAATAGGAAAGGTTTGAAAACAAAAGTGTCGGATGACTCGAAGAGACCTCTCCTCCAACTATGTTTGTCACCCCACCCTCAATCTAATTTATTAACAGACTCATAACTAACTTGCAGGTGGCGAGATACGTTTGTGTGTGTTGGAGGACAGTTGTGAAACGAGAGAATGCTAGCAGAAGACGGTGAAGGCCAGTCGATAAGATAAGGTTAGGAAAGAATAGTGTGAACCAACAGATAGTTGAGACGGGGATTAGAAAAGCCAGACAGGGATTAGTGTACTCGGCTAGGTCTAACACCAGCTTTGCAAATAGAGGCAGAAGGCGTATTTCGACACCAGGCTGCAGAAAAAGCAGAATAGACTTTGTTCGCCGTGCTGCCTGAGTGATGGCAACATAAAATGGCGGCGGAGCACAAAATGGCGGGTCGCTTCGATCGCGATCAGAAATCGAAGTTCCTCAGTTGATCTGCTAAACAACAGATTGCATGCCAAATACTACAACAATGTGATCTTCGTTATTTGAGTCATGGTGATGTGACACATGTGAGGGAGACACACCACTATGGCACCTCAACACATACTCACCATTGCCATGTAACTCATCCCACACAATGATGTTGACCTGAAATACATTGGAATGCACAGACACCACACCTATCCACAGTCAGTGGTAACAATCCCACAGGTGAGGTAAGCAAATGTCAGTCAGATTTGGGAAGACAGACAACGCATCTAACAAAGCATAGCACAGGTTCACTACACATCAGCAACATGTTTATTCCACAATAGTTGCAAGGTAATTGTATGTTACAGTGGACACAGGGTCACAAAGTGTCGGAGAATTGAAGTCCAGGGGTGTGTGGCACATCACTTGATGGGAATTGACAACTTCCGCACTGGTGTTGGATTCTGGGTGTTGGGGGTCATTGTTGACCAAACAACAGGCAAAGTACCCTGGGAAGGACAGACACAAGACACAATCAAAAGCACAGCAGAACAGGAGAGAAATGCAATACACATGCACAAAACATGTCAAAATAAAACTACACAGAAACAAGTTAGCAGTTCGACACTATTGTGGAGTACAGACCACCTGAAAGGACACATCACTGCATGCATCCAGTCAAGTGGCACACAGACACTCAAACAGCAACAGAGCAGCCCCAACACATTTCAGACTAACTCAATACATTGACATAACAACCCTGTAAACTCACATTCAGGTGAAGAAGTTGTTGATGAGCTGTGTGCGGACGTCACCCTCATCATCATCATCAGTGGCATCGTGGCCCAGGCCTGGATCCTCCACAGGTGGCAGATGTAGGTCATCGTCATCCTGGATGAGAGGCAACTTCTTCCGCACTGCCATGTTGTGTAGCATGCAGCATACAAGGATAATTTTGCACACCTTTGCAGGGTCATATGGGAGGGCCCCTCTGGTCTTGTCCAGGCAGCGGAAGCGGCTTTTCAGGAGACCAAATGCCCGCACAATCACCCTCCTGCTCCGACCATGTGCCTCATTGTAGCACATCTCAGCTGGTGTCACAGGGTTCCTGAGGGGTGTCAGCAACCACGGCATGTTGGGGTATCCGGAGTCACCTACATACAAACAATTGAACAATTAGCTGAGTTTTGAAAGAGGGTGGAGTGCAACATAGCCAAACACAAACAATGGTAAACAGTCAGTACACACCGACAAGCCAGGCAGCATGGTCTGGCATCTGTGACATCAGCGTTGCAATGCGACTACTCCTCATGATATAGGCATTGTGCGGAGAATCGGGGAAACGTGCACACACATGTGTGATACACATGTCTGCAAGACCTACCAGCAGAGAATTGATGGAGTGGAAATGTTTCCTGTTCCGGTATGCCTGCTCGTGTGCCCGTGGTGGTACCAGGGCCACATGTGTACCATCAATAGATCCGATGACGTTCGACATCCTCCCCAGTGTATAAAAAGCATCCTTTATTTCAGTGAGTTGACCTGGGCTAGGAAACTTGATGTACAGGTCAAGGAAATGCAACATCTCCTCCAATACATCGCGTAGCACACGACTGAACATAGTTTGCGACATACCACCAGCAGTAGCCACAGTGTACCGGAAGGTACCAGTAGCAAAGAAGTTCAGGGCTGCCTCACCTTCACCTCTGGGGTCAGGGCTGTAGGGTATGTCCGGCCAGGTAGCAGATGTGTCGCCAACTGCTCCGCCAACTCCTCAATCAGTGGCATGGTGAAGCGGTACCATCGGATGCAGTCGCGTTCCTGCATGGTTTCAAGGTCTGGGAATGGTCTATGGACAGCTGGTGCCATGCAGTACAGAGATGAACAAAGGAAGATTGTCGATCCATCCACCCATGTGGCTATGACCAAGCAAAATATCACATCATACATCATGACAATACACAATGTACTGAGGTGTGTGTTGTTGGGTATGGACACATATGTCACCTACATGCACATCACCTCACATCTCAAGTCCACATGTCCACATAAGTTCCATGTAGTGCAATGGCCAATCATTTGGCTGTGTCACAGTACCTATGTACTGCTGTCACGTTACAAACACACACCACAGTGACAAGTGAGGCCTGATGTCTTCCAGGCATCGCAGCTCTTTGACATGCAGGGTCCCTGTATTGCCACATGGAGACTGGCATGACATGGCGTATCATGTACACGCCACAAAACAACCGTGAGTCCCACAGGTAGTGCCCACTGTTGTCTCTGCAGGCCCTACATGGACGTCTCGTAGACACACACACACCATCAATGTTGATGCACAAACCACATGGATGTTGAGACTGTCCCCCATTGGGCACATTTGATCATCTACATCTGAGACACAACATGCACACAGACTGTGGGTGTACATCAGAATTGGGGCTATAGGTCTCACTGTGATGTACATACCATCACACCCAGGACTCAGGGTGTATGTGACATGTCCTAGACATATCCAACCTGCAACTGTGTCCATGAATCATGTCCATAACTGTACAGTTGCACATCACAGTGGTAATGTGCACAACACACAAAAGATTCTGTCCCCATGAACAGGTGCACAGCCTGGGAGTGGCTCCACAAAAGTGCCACACAACCAACTACATTTTTGCCCACCAAATCACACAGGTAATGCAGCCTAACATGCCATGGAACACAGTGTGGCACATGCTGTAGTGTGGTAGGTGTGCACCTGAGTCCCTGACAAGTAATTGTGTGTGGAAGCCGTCAAAAAGTAACTCCAATGTCAAACAACGCGGGTGACTATGCGTACGCATTGCTCAGTTCAGGACCGAGCCGTGCGTACGCTTAGCCATTGACTGCACTGCGAACCGACGCGGGTGACTATGTGAACGCATTGCATAGTTCAGGACCGAGCCGTGCGTACGCTTAGCCATTGACTGTAATGAGAACCGACGTGGGTGACTATGCGTACGCATTGCACAGTTCAGGACCGAGCCGTGCGTACGCTTAGCCATTGACTGTAGTGAGAACCGACGCGGGTGACTATGCGTATGCATTGCACAGTTCAGGACCGAGCCGTGCGGACACTTAGCCATTGACTGCAATGAGAACCGACGCGGGTGACTATGCGTACGCATTGCACAGTTCAGGACCGAGCCATGCGTACGCTTAGCCATTGACTGCAATGCGAACCGACGCGGGTCGCTATCATGCATACGTGTCGGGCAGGCATGGACCGAGACCTGCGTACGCCTTGGCCATTGAATCGTATGGAGACGGGTGCGTGTGTATTTTCAAACTACGTGTTGTACAGTCAGTTGACCGAGCCGTGCGCACCTATTGGCTCTGGACTGTCATGGAGACGGATGCGGATTCAAAACTTGTACGAGTCGAGCGCTGGAAATTCAGTTGGATGCCTACAACAATGTTGCAATTACTAGGGTTTTATGAAGGTGAAGATTTGAACGATGCGGAGGACGTGTACGAGTCATACATTTCCATGGATTGGCCAGATTCATAGAATGCAACCGTGTTGGACCTATCACTTGGGACACATGGCACAGATTCTGCCTCCGCAGCACAGATATAAGGCTGACTGGCCCCCAGGGAGCTCACTTGCCTGCACTACATGCTACTGGACCACATCCCTGCTACCACTGCTGTTGTCTCTGCATCCTCTGGCTACTGCTATGGCACGTACTCTGGAGAGGGCCCCAGCCTTCACTGAGGAGGAGAACCAGGCCCTGCTGGACGGGCTCCTTCCACAGTACAGCAAGCTGTATGGGAAACCAGGGGAGCAGGTGAGTGTGCAGTCCACTGCCTTCCTAATTGTGCTTGTTGTCTGACTGGCAGTACTAGCAGTGTGTGCACCAGTGGCAAGCGTACTCACTGAGTACTTTCATCCCTGGTGTTCTGCAGCTAAAGTGCAAGCTTAAACTTCCCAGGCATTGTTAACATGTCAGACATGCAGGGCATTTGTTCATTTCCATGGGTGCACTACCTGTGTAACTCATTTACATTTGTGATGACGCCATGTATATCCAACTGTGTGCAGCACAAATATGGGCCATTTGTGTTATTGGACTTTTATCTTTGTCATCCTCACAGGGTGATGCCCACCAGAAGCAGGAGATATGGCTGACCATCGCACGAGCAGTTCGATCGGTGGGGGTCTACAAGTGCCGGATCCGCAACTGCCAGAAGAGGTGGCAGGACCTTCGGGGCTGGACCCGGAGGATAGCAAGGGTCCAGCTGAAGCTGTCACCTCCTTGCAGGAGGGGCGGACACCGGACCCTGACCCCCCACATGCTCAGGATCCTGGCGGTGGTCTTCCCGGACCTGGATGGGCAGCTGAAGGCCAGACAGCAGCAAGGAGGGGGTAAGTTCATGCCTAATCTGGGTACTATGTCTGACATGCTATTTGCAGTCTTTTGGCCTGGTCACACTTCCACATTACGTAGGTCTTGTAGTCCAGTACTCATGTCCCTTCAATTGTGTGATGCACCCTCCTCATCTGATCCACAGGTGTGGACCCTACAGTCTGTGGCTTGTGTCACTAGTGCACTGTGTCCCTGCAGTCAGCTATGCTTCAGGTTCCGGACAGCATCTGTTACCGTGACTCTGTGGGTTTCATGGGTGGGTCAATTGTTTACACAATGCCTGATATCTGACATGTGATTTGTGTGTGCCCTTGATATGTGTTACAATTGCTGGTCTGACTCGCCACATGTGCCTGGGATATTTCAAACACACCCATGCAGCAGGGGACTCCAATTTGTGTGCCTCAAGAGTATGTATATCAAGTGTGTCAGCCACCTGACTACTGTCCAGGGCGAAACACTGTTTCACGTAGACCTGGGCAGTCATGCCTACTCAAGGGCATTTGGAAACTCTCTGTAATCCCACTCCTGTGTATCAATTTACAGGTTGGGCTTAGTGACATGTGCCTTCAGGTGTCTGCCTCTGTGTCATTGTGGTGTGGCTTCCTTTTCCGGACAACTGGGGTGTTCATGAGTTTGAGGGTCAGCAGGACAACTGAGATGTGACTATGAGAGACAAGACCTGTGTGACATATAGGTGTGTGATCACTTGACAGTGCACAATGGTGTATGCAACTGTGAACTTCAGGCAGCTGTGTTTCATGCACAGCAGACTGTGATGTGCTCACGTACAGGGAGTTGTGTTCGCAGAGACTCATATGTCTGTTTTGTATGATGTGGGGTCTTCTGGGTCCGGGATATGTTGTTTGCAGGGGATGGACAAGTGCACTTGTCAGCTCCAGAGTTTGCTTTACCCATGAGCTATGATTGTGACACAGTGCATACTGTTGTTGTCTGGATGCCCTGCCCCTGTGACAGGAGACAGTGTTGACTGACTTTCCAGGCATGCCAGTGTCATGGCATTTAATTTGCTATCAGTGATCCTGCATTGTGGTCAAATGTGCTCCATGCACCCTATTGTGGCATTGAATATCAGGACATGAGAACATCACAGTGTGAGTTGCTGGCATGCATCACAAGCATGTGAAATGAGACTCTGGCCATCCCTTCATCCTGACACCTGTACTGAGTCAGTGGCAAGAGATGTGATGTGTGTATAGTGACATACTCTTACATGTTCACTTGCATGTACAACAAATGTGTAGGTGGTGCATGTCGGCATATTGGGGTATTAGCATTCAACATGCAACAGACATATGGGTGCAAGTCCAGGAGGGATATGAGTGCCATGGTTGATGGTGAGACTGACAATTGGCTTATTCTAAACAGTGTGAGCACTTTGAGCAGAGTTCAGCTGATGATGCCAGGGCTTGCCTTGCTGTACTCACTGTGGTGTGTGCAGTTAGTGCAGGTGACTGATGTTGTTCTTTTTTTCCTAATTCTATCCAGATACATCCACGGCCACAGGAAGGGACAGCTCCACGGACCAGGAGGAGCCACAAAGCCAGACTGGGACAGAAGGCGAGGAGTTGGAGGGACCCAGTGGCACGGAGGGCGAGTGGAGCCACACCAAGGAGTCCTCAGCACCATCCACCCCAGCTGAGGGCCACAGCAGCTCGGAGGATGACTCCCTTTTGGAGGCGGGTGTCAGCAGCCACCAAACTCCAGCTAGTGAGGCTGTCTCCGCCACCGCCCCACCACCACCATCACCACCCTCCCATCGGCTTCCATCCCAGTGGTCCGTGGAGGCTCCCGTGTTCGGGAGCATGTCTCCTTTTGCCAGGCACCGCACCCCCCATCCCCATGTGTCCCCTGCTGCCCTGAGTGAACCCACAGACACGGGCAGCACACAGACACCCAAACCAAGGGCTAGACGTGCACACAAGCAAATTCCGGGAACTGATACCACACTCACAGGGGATGGTTTGCAGACACACACACAGTCATCCACAACCACTCCGCAGTCCTCCGATACCTCTCCCTCCCAGTCCCCTTCACTTGCCTCACCTGCAAACCCCTTCTCCCCAGAAGCTCTTCCTCTCTGACCTTGCCCTCTCCCCCACCGACCCAGCAGATCCAGCTTACAAGGGGAAGAGGAAGTCCCCACACACAGAGGGGAGTGCCCCTCAAACCCGGACACCCTCCCCCAGGCACAGTCAGACTGAGGCCCCCAACCGCAAGTCCCCCCGGAGCCGGAAGAGCAAGATCCCACCCCGCCCCGCAGCTCCACAACAAAGTCTCCGTCCTCCATCCCCCAGGCCACCACTCCACAGGTTCCCCCGCCACACCCGGCCCCAGGTTCCGCCACCCACAGATACACCATCCCCAAAATGCTGAGGCCCTCCCCCCACCACTTGCTCTTCCACGCCCACCACCCCCGGTCAGACAGTTTGTGCCACTGATGTGAGGACCGTGTCCCCCCCTCTGTCTTGCCCACCTCACCTGCCATTCCGCTCCCATTGAGTTAGGCACTGCAGTGGAGTCCACGACCACCCCGTCTGACTTGGGCACTGCAGTGGGGAACCAGTTCACTCCATCTGACCTGCCCAGTGCAGTTGTGCCGGAACCCACCCCATCTGACTTTTTGTGACAGTTGTGAATGCACCCACTACTTCAGTCAGCTCCACTGCAGTTGCCAGTGATTCTCCTACATCCACCACCCCTTCACTGCCTCCTTCTGCTGAGCCCTGATCCTGTCCCTGCGGTGCCTGGCCTGCCCCCATGTTTGCCCCTCCGAGGGCATGTCCCCTGTCCTTACCAATGCAGGCAAGCAACGTGTGACAGTTGTCACTCTAATTACATTGTTGACATTTGGATATGGACTGGCCATTGTCCTTTGTTTGGAAAGGACTTTGCATTTAAAAATTGCTGAAATAAGCTTTTTTCTTTCTCCTAGTGAATTTGATTTAGCTGTACATTTTGTTGATGATGTTTAGCATGACCTTGCAGTTGTAATGCTGGATTTCCAATGTTGAATACTGAGGTGTTGATGTGAGGTACTCCATGTGGTCCATGAGATATGTATCCTATTCTGGTCGGTATCCATGTCATCCTTTGCAGTTAACTGGGTGTGTCATGATTAACAATTTGTGAACATCTCTGTTAACATTTCATTTGCATGGTCACATCTGTGGCTTGCACACATGCACATATGATGTGCTTCCCATTGTCCAATATGTCTATTTCCCTGACTGTGAGCGCATCTCCACTGGACATGTAGGTGTGGGCATCATTGGTGTAGGAGCAACTGGGTCCTCTGTGCAACTTGCTGGACATATGTATTGAGTATGTGCAGATGACTTAAGGGACACTCCCGTACCCAGGCTGTTGTGACTAGAGCCTTCATTGTGTGGTAACTGATGGCTGACTGACCAAGTATTCTGCTGACATGACTGAGACCTGCTGGGACTATGTTTGGCACAGCTGGGCTTCCACAGGAATTGAGTCCCCTCAGGTAAGTGTGTTGTTCTGTGACATTGCCTGGGCCCATGGTATGTGTTTTGTGAGCATGTGTGTGTGTGTGTCAACATCCCTTTTCATACACAGGCAGTGTTTCCTTGATATGTCCCTGTTGTTGATGCTTGCTGAGTTGTACTGTGTTCATCCCACATCTTTGCCATGGGCTACCAGATGTGTGGGTGCATGACACACCACTGTTAATTGGTGTTTCATCATTGGGATTTTTCAGTTCTGAGTGCAGATGATGTGGTCAGACGCAGATGGGACACAGTCAGGGGTCCCCAAGGCACTTCTTTGTTCGCAATATCATGTAGTTGTCCCTAGCTGGTACCTTTCAGTGAATGAGACATGTCTATGTGTGTGTGACTGCTCCCACTTGGCTGGTTCAGGGTTGCAATGTTGGCTGGTGTCAGCATGTGTGCCTTGTGGTTCTCCTTGGCTTCTGCATTGTCCTGGGACTGTGGCAGGTATTCCGAAGGTTACAGGAGCTTTGACGTCATGGCCATGTACCGCATACTGTGCAGTATGTCTGTCATTCACCAGGGTTGGAGACTGTCCTTGTGTGATGAGTCTGTGCACCTTAGTTCCTCTCAACATTACTGTGTTTGTCATGGGTGCATGTGCAATGTCACCTGTCCATGTGGGCTTCACAGATGCACATTGGTGCAGTTCAGGGTGTCTGGTGTTGAGGGTGGACTGATGTAAATGTTTACATGGATGGGCCCCTAGCTTCCGTTTTTCTATGGATGACGGGCCATGCTGAGTGATTTGTGTTTGTGTAGGTGTGATGTACGTTTGTGGTACAGGACACATGTCTGGGTTTCACAGTTTGTATGACATCTAGCTTTGTCATCACAGTGGACATGTCATGCATGCTTGTGTCACCCCAATGTATGGTCCATGGGGGTAGTGCTGTTGTGTGTCAGTCTCTTGCTGTGTTAGTTGCTGTTCATTCCAGCTTGTGTCACATGTGTCTGTTGTACTCCCTCTCATCTCACAATGCCTGATTGCCCACTAAGGGGTGCCCAATGATGGGTTACTTTTGTATGGCACTGTGTCCACATCTGTGTCACTGTGGTTCAGCCCCCCTCGTGTGTTGTGTAGTTGCCTGGGGTTACTGAGACACACACACACGTTGTGTCAGATGTGCAGTGTGAGGTTGCCTGTTTGTGTTTGTGCATCTGCACCAGTGCATTGGTATTGCTTTTGTTGCCCATTGTCTGGATGTTGTTCTTGTGATTTTCCCTGCTGTCCCTGTGAGTCATATCACATCATTCTGCACATTCATCCTGGTTGTTAGGTCCCATTGCTGCCATGGAATGGGAGTTTGTGACCTGACACCTACAGTGTACACAGGATGTTTTGATTTGTGTGTCTATTTTCAAGATGTGTGTATGCTTTGTGATGATCACTTCTGCTTTTGTGTAATTGTACACTGTATGCAATGTCATTCCCCATGGATGGTGCTTGTCTGCACATGGCCGAGAGTATGTTAGGGTTTCACAGCACTGTTAGCCTCACCACATCTCTGTGGGTATGGGACACAACCACTACTTTGCCACAAAAGTGTTTCATGTGTTGGGAGCAGGAATCATACATGCTGTTTTGGCATTTGCAGCTTTGACCATGATGACACTTACCTTTTGGTCACTATGAGGAGGGGGCTTTTAGACCCCATTTCCACAATGCTCAACATTTTCTGCAGTTTGGAACCCCACACTTAACTTTTTTTCTACACAGTAAGGGGGTGTTAGTGCACTTTGACACAGTGCTATAGTGATGCTTGCCTTGTGTAGGCCACACTCAGTTTTTGGTCACACATGTGATGGTAGTTACATTGTATGTTTGAAGTCATAATCACTGTTGTGGGCATTTGTCACAGACTACACACTGTTGTCATGATGTTAGGGCGGATGTATTTTGCTGACATACCTAAAGTTTGTGTATGATGGATGGGTGGTGCATCACCCATCCTATGAGTGGGGGTGGCAGTAGTGCTGGGCAACAGGGCCTCTATGGGTGGGGGTGGCAGGAGTGATGGGCAACAGGTCCCCTGTGGGTGGGGGTGGCAGGAGTGATGGGCAACATAAGCCCTATGGGTGGGGGTGGCAGGAGTGCTGGGCAACATAAGCCATATGAGTGGGGGTGGCAGGAGTGATGGGCAACATAGTCCCCATGGGTGAGGGTGGCAGGAGTGCTGGGCAACAGGTCCCCTATGGGTGGGGGTGGCAGTGGTGATGGGCAACATAAGCCCTATGGGTGGAGGTGGCAGAAGTGATGGGCAACATAAGCCCTATGAATGGGAGTGGCAGTAGTGGTGGGCATCATAAGCCCTATGAGTGGGGGTGGCAGTTGTGATGGGCAACATAAGCCCTATGGGTGGGGGTGGCAGGATTGATGGGCAACATATGCCCTAGGAGTGGGGGTGGCAGTAGTGCTGGGCAACAGGTCCCCTATGGGTGGGGGTGGCAGGAGTGATGGGCAGCATAAGCCCTATGGGTGGGAGTGGCAGGAGTGATAGGCAACATAGTCCCTATGGGTGGCGGTGGCAGGAGTGCTGGGCAACATAAGGCCTATGGGTGGGGGTGGCAGGAGTGATGGGCAACATAAGCCCTATGGGTGAGGGTGGCAGGAGTGCTGGGCAACATAAGCCCTATGAGTGGGGGTGGCAGTAGTGATGGGCAACATAAGCCCTATGGGTGGGGGTGGCAGTGGTAATGGGCAACATAAGCCCTATGGGTGTATGTGGCAGGAGTGATGGGCAACATAAGCCCTATGAGTGGGGGTGGCAGTAGTGATGGGCAACATAAGCCCTATCGATGGGGGTGGCAGGAGTGATGGGCAAAATAAGCTCTATGAGTGGGGGTAGGAGTAGTGCTGGGCAGCATGTCCCCTATGGGTGGGGTGGCAGGAGTGCTGGGCAACATAGTCCCTATGGGTGGGGGTGGCAGGAGTGCTGGGCAACAGGTCCCCTATGGGTGGGGGTGGCAGTGGTGAAGGGCAACATAAGCCCTATGGGTGGCGGTGGCAGGAGTGATGGGCAAAATAGGCCCTATGAGTGGGGGTGGCAATAGTGATGGGCAACATAGTCCCTATGGGTGATGGTGGCAGGAGTGCTGGGCAACATAAGCCCTATGGGCGGGGGTAGCAGGAGTGATGGGCAACATAAGCCCTATGGGTGGGGGTGGCAGTGGTGATGGGCAGCAGCTCCCCTATGGGTGGGGGTGGCAGTGGTGATGGGCAACATAAGCCCTATGAGTGGGGGTGGCAGTGGTGATGGGCAACATTGAGTGAGGGTGGCAGTGGTGATGGGCAACATAAGCCCTATGGGTGGGGGTGGCAGTGGTGATGGGCAACAGGTCCCCTATGGGTGGGGGTGGCAGTGGTGATGGGCAACATAAGCCCTATGGGTGGAGGTGGCAGGAGTGATGGGCAACATATGCCCTATGGGTGGGGGTGGCAGTGGTGATGGGCAACATAAGCCCTATGAGTGGGGGTGGCAGTGGTGATGGGCAACATTGAGTGGGGGTGGCAGTGGTGATGGGCAACATACGCCTTATAAGTGGGGGTGGCAGTGGTGTTGGGCAACAGGTCCCCTATGGGTGGGGGTGGCAGTGGTGATGGGCTTCATAGGCCCTATGAGTGGAGGTGGCAGGAGTGATGGGCAACATAAGCCCTATGGGTGGGGGTGGCAGTGGTGATGGGCAGCAGGTCCCCTATGGGTGGGAGTAGTGATGGGCATCATTAGCCCTATGAGTGGGGGTGGCAGTGGTGATGGGCAATATAAGCCTATGGGTGGGGGTGGCAGTGGTGATGGGCAACAGGTCCCCTATGGGTGGGGGTGGCAGTGGTGATGGGCAACATAAGCCCTATGAGTAGGGGTGGTAGTGGTGATGGGCAACATAAGCCCTATGGGTGGAGGTGGCAGGAGTGATGGGCAACATAAGCCCTATGGGTGGGAGTGGCAGTGGGGATGGGCAACAGGTCCCCTATGGGTATAAATGGCAGTGGTGATGGGCAACATAAGCCCTATGGGTGGGGGTGGCAGTGGTGATGGGCAACATGTCCCCTATGGGTGGGGGTGGCAGTGGTGATGGGCAACATAAGCCCTATGAGTGGGGGTGGCAGTGGTGATGGGCAACATAAGCCCTATGGGTGGGGGTGGCAGTGGTGATGGGCAACATAAGCCCTATGGGTGGAGGTGGCAGGAGTGATGGGCAACATAAGCCCTAGGGGTGGGGGTGGCAGTGGTGATGGGCAACATAAGCCCTATGAGTGAGGGTGGCAGTGGTGATGGACAACATTGAGTGAGGGTGGCAGTGGTGATGGGCAACATAAGCCCTATGGGTGTGGGTGGCAGTGGTGATGGGCAACAGGTCCCCTATGGGAGGGGGAGCCAGTGGTGATGGGCTTCACAAGCCCTATGGGTGGAGGTGGCAGGAGTGTTGGGCAACATAAGCCCTATGGGTGGGGGTGGCAGTGGTGATGGGCAGCAGGTCCCCTATGGGTGGGGTGGGAGTGGTGATGGGCAACATAAGCCCTATGAGTGGGGGTGGCAGTGGTGATGGGCAACATTGAGTGGGGGTGGCAGTGGTGATGGGCAACATAAGCCCTATGGGTGGGGGTGGCAGTGGTGATGGGCAACAGGTCCCCTATGGGTGGGGGTGGCAGTGGTGATGGGCAACATAAGCCCTATGAGTAGGGGTGGTAGTGGTGATGGGCAACATAAGCCCTATGGGTGGAGGTGGCAGGAGTGATGTGCAACATAAGCCCTATGGGTGGGAGTGGCAGTGGTGATGGGCAACAGGTCCCCTATGAGTATAGATGGCAGTGGTGATGGGCAACATAAGCCCTATGGGTGGGGGTGGCAGTGGTGATGGGCAACAGGTCCCCTATGGGTGGGGGTGGCAGTGGTGACGGGCAACATAAGCCCTATGAGTGGGGGTGGCATTGTTGATGGGCAACATAGGCCCCATGGATGGGTGTGGCAGTGGTGATGGGCAACAGGTCCCCTATGGGTGGGGGTGGCAGTGTTGATGGGCAACATAAGCCCTATGAGTGGGGGTGGCAGTGGTGATGGGCAACATAAGCCCTATGGGTGGAGGTGGCAGGAGTGATGGGCAAAATAAGCCCTATGAGTGGGGATGGCAGTAGTGATGGGCAACATAAGCCCTATGAGTGGGGGTGGCAGTAGTGATGGGCAACACAAGCCCTATCAGTGGGGGTGGCAGGAGTGATGGGCAAAATAAGCCCTATGAGTGGGAGTAGGAGTAGTGCTGGGCAACAGGTCCCCTATGGGTGGGTGTCAGGGGTGCTGGGCAACATAGTCCCTATGGGTGGGGGTGGCAGGAGTGCTGGGCAACAGGTCCCCTATGGGTGGGTGTGGCAGTGGTGATGGGCAACATAAGCCCTATGGGTGGCGGTGGCAGGAGTGATAGACAACATAAGCCCTATGGGTGGGGGTGGCAATAGTGATGGGCAACGTAAGCCCTATGAGTGGGGGTGGCAGTAGTGATGGGCAACATAAGCCCTATGGGTCAGGGTGGAAGGAGTGATGGGCAACATAAGACCTATGAGTGGGGGTGGCAGTAGTGCTGGGCAACAGGTCCTCTATGGGTGGGGGTGGCAGGAGTGATGGGCAACATAAGCCCTAAGGGTGGGGGTGGCAGGAGTGATGGGCAACATAGTCCCTATGGGTGGGGGTGGCAGGAGTGCTGGGCAACATAAGCCCTATGGGTGGGGGTGGCAGGAGTGATGGGCAACATAAGCCCTATGGGTGGGGGTGGCAGGAGTGCTGGGCAACATAAGCCCTATGTGTGAGGGTGGCAGTAGTGATGGGCAACATAAGCCGTATGGGTGGGGGTGGCAGTGGTGATGGGCAGCAGGTCCCCTATGGGTGGGGGTGGCAGTGGTGATGGGCAACATAAGCCCTATGAGTGGGGGTGGCAGTGGTGATGGGCAACATTGAGTGGGGGTGGCAGTGGTGATGGGCAGCATAAGCCCTAAGGGTGGGGGTGGTAGTGGTGCTGGCCATGCATCCCCTTTGGTGGCCTGTTGCTAGTGGCCAGGATGTGGATCCCCTGGGTGTGTGTGACATTTTGTGGGTACGTGTCGTTTGTTTGTGTGGTGGGTGTCTGACTTACCGTCTGCGCCGTCCGCGTCTGTTCCTGATCCGGTCATAGATGTACAGTACTGGTATGACCTGCGCGATGGGATTCATGATGGGTTTGTCTCGTACATGCTGCTTGTTGCTCCATCTCGTACCCTTTGCTAGCTGGTCCATCTCGTAGCTGTGGATTGTGTTCTGGCGCGAATCGTACCTAATATGCTTCTTTTCCGGATGCTGTGATGTGCTGTACGTGGCGACCCGTCCGGCGCGTATGATTTGCGCATCGTACTTGTCCGGCTGGAAACTGCTGTGGATACTGCTTCCGGGCGACTCGGTTCGGCATTCGGAGGTACGGCTCGGACGGAGAATGAAGCTTGAATCACAGCCTACATGTCGGTCGGATTTGTGTCAGTTATGTGCATCGTACTTCCCCGCCCGGACGGACCGGCTCCGAGTACGAGTCGGTCGCAAGGTAAGGCTACGAACAGCTCTCGGAGAGCTGTCCGACCCGGATCGAAATCGACCCCTATGTGTAAAGTTGTCAGGTGGAATGTTCGTGGTCTTGGAATCTCCATCAAAAAACAAAAGGTACTCTCTCATTTGTCTAAATTGAATTCTCATGTTTCGTTTATACAAGAAATACATTGTAATGATATAGAATCACTTAAATTGAAAAAACAGTGGGTGGGTCAAGTTGTCTATTCTCCAGCTTCTAATCGAAAAGGTGGTGTTGCTATAATATTTCATAAATCGATACATGTACAAATTCTATGTACGCAATGTGATAATGATGGACGCTGGGTAATGGCTAAGGTTGTTATACAAAATAAAGAACTTGGTTTATTAAATTTTTACGGCCCAGTTAAACCAGACCCTGACTTTTGGAATAGTATTAAGATCTTACTCTCATCTATTGATTGCCCAAATATTAGTATTGCTGGAGACTTTAACCAATGGTTAGATCCATTCTCGGATAGACAATCCAAATGTAAATTTAATCCTGATAAAACTCACAAATCATTTCAATCTGCCATTGCCTCTCGTTCATTATATGATGTTTGGAAGACCTATAACCCTGATACTCTTGAGTTTACTTTTTTCTCTAATGTTCATCACACTCGTTCTAGAATTGATTACATTTTGGTTAGTAAACCCTTACTCCCATCTATTCAATCCTCTGAGATTGGATCTATTTTTATTTCTGATCATGCCCCTGTTTTTTCTGCTATTGATCTCTCCCTGAGTTCTCCTAAATTTGGTCGTTGGAAACATAATTCTTTGTTGTCAGATGCGTTTAAGGCTTCCTTCTGTGCCTTTGCTATTTCATACTCTGCAAAAAAGAAGAAAACTGCTAAAGCCAAGATACAATTTCACTACAACAACTTAAATTGCTGGAACATAATTACTTTACTTCTAGATCTTCCTCTGTTTTCCATGAATTAATTAAAGCCAAATCTGCGCTTGACAAGCTTGCCAAAATTGATGCATGTAATGTCCTTCTTAAAATTAAGTCTAAATATCACGGGGTCCAAAATAAAGCTGGCAAGATTTTGGCCAATTACTTAACAATTAAATCGGAACGTAAAAATATTGGTCCTATTCTAAATGATTCTACTAATAATTTAGCATCCTCTGATGAAGATATTGCTTCTGCATTCCATGATTATGATCAGTCATTGTATTCTGATGACACGAATCCCTCGAATCAAAATTTACGCACCTTTTTTTCTGTCCTTCCTAATCCCCCTCTGCTTCCTGATGAATTTGAATTACTAGAAAGAGAGGATACTCTTCAAGAGATAACGGATGCCATTAAATCCTTAAAGAAATCGTCTTTCTGTTGAATTTTTTTCCACTTTTTCTTCTATTTTCACCCCCAAACTTCTGTCCCTTTTTAACTTGTTCATTGTTGACTCCAAAGCTTCTGGTTCCTTTATGGAAGCTTTGATTGTCCTTATTCCTAAACCTGATAAGGATCACCCTCTTTGTAAAAACTACCACCCCATTTCATTAATCAATTATGACTGTAAGATATTTGCTAAAATCCTTGCCTCTCGCCTTGAAAATATTATACCATTATTGATTAAGACAGATCAAGCTGGTTTTGTTAAGGGCAGATTGGCTTCGGACAGTGCTCGCATGTTTGCTAAGGTTATCTTCTTCGGGAGGAAGTACAAATCCCCACTTGCAGCATTGTCATTAGATGCCGAAAAGGCTTTCGATCGCATAAACTGGCAATTCATGTTCAATTCACTCCAATGGTTTGGTTTTGGTCCAAATTTTATATCCTATGTTAAACTATTATATTCCTTTCCTGATGCTAGTATTTTGTTAATAACCATTTTTCTAAATCTTTTCCTTTATATAGAGGAACACGCCAAGGTTGTCCCCTTTCCCCCTTGTTATTTATTTTATGTCTTGAACCTTTCCTTGATCATATTCGAGTTAATTCACGTATTTCTGGCTTCTCACATTTTTCTATAGAAACCAAATTGTCAGCATATGCCGATGATATACTGGTATATATGTCTGAACCTAATACCTCCCTCCCTCCCTTTTTGGATGAGGCTCGGTTGTATTCCAGTATCTCTGGATATAAGTTGAACTTTTCTAAGACAGAAGTCTTACCCTTGAACTCTCTTTGTTATCAATATAAGTTTAATAATACTAATTTTACCTGGTGTTCCACAAAAATCAAATACCTTGATATTTGGTTTTCCTCCACCTTATCTACCACCATTAATTATACGTTTAATGTTCTAACACGCAAAATACAATCACTCCTTCTTTCTTGGTCCCCTCTTCATTTGTCATGGTGGGGTAGATCAGATACTATTAAAATGATGATTGTGACCCATGTCCTCTATATATTATCTATGTTACCTTTTCAGATCCCTCTTTCATATTTTTCACAGATTAATTCTATTTGTACAAAGTTTTTATGGAATAACAAACACCCCCGCATTGCTCTTATGAAACTCAAATGTCCCAAAACAGATGGTGGTGTACGTTTTCCTGATTTTAAATCCTATCATTCTGCATTTTTAATTCGGCAATTTTTTGCGTTAACTTATGACTTTGCTGATATCCCTATCCCTCTTGGATTGTTTTTGAGCGTTCCCCATTAAAAGATTTTTCTTTTCTTAATATAATATATATGTCTAATTGCACCTTCATATCAGATAATGCTATTTTAAAATTCTCCCGACAATTACTATATAATATTTTCTCTGATGGTTTAGATTCGTATCAATGTTTTTTTTGTCTTCCACTATTTGGTTTAATAAATGTATCAAATATAAACGTAAATCATTTTATTACAAACATTGGAAGGAGAAGGGAATTCTTTGTATTCATCAATTAATCCAGTATAATTATGTTATTCCCTTCCATGAATTACAATTACAATATAATTTACCTGATTCATTTTTTAATAAGTACCTTTTAATATCAACAGCTTTGCGGTCTTATTTATCTTCCAATAATTTCCCTTCTGCTTCTCCCTTACTTACTTCACCCTCACCATTATATAGTATTTTTCAGGAACATAGGCCCAAGGCTGTCTTTATTTATAAGATGTTGCTATCACCTGTTACTGAACAACCTAAATCCCACATCGAATTATTCTGGGAAGCAGACTTATCTTTGTCACTCCCTATCTCTTCTTGAGATGAATTATGGCTCAAGTTATTTAAAACTTCTATTGCCACACGTATTACTCAATCCCTTTACTTTATTTATAGTAGAGCTGTTATTACCCCTGTTTATATAGCCAAGTTTTCCCCTACTTCCTCATCCCTATGCTGGTCTTGTTCTGAATCCACTGGGACTTTAATCCACCAACTTTATGATTGTTCTAATGTATTGAAGTTTTGGCAATCGATTTGGTCCAAATGTATGAAAATATTTCAATGTAACATTCCATTATCAATACAAAATGTTTTTCCAGGTTCTTCCTCACCTGATTTTGATGTTTCTAATCATAATTCTTTGCTGTTTGAATAATGTATTCTTCTCGCATTTAAAGTGATTTTGTCTTGTTGGAAAGATAACTCTAAATTATCATTATTAACTTGCTGGAACTATATTTGTGACGAACACAGAATTGCTACTGTTTCTTCTCTAACTCTTTCTCAGAAACTAAATCTGACCTACTTTGGCTACCTTTTACTTCTTATCTTTCTACACATGCACCTGCATCTTAATTTCTTACTTTTTCTTAATTTCTAACACTTTTTTATTCCCTTTTTCTCTCTTCCTTTCTTTTCTTCTTCTTCTCTATATCTCTTTATTTCCTCTTTTCTTCCTCTATCTTTTTTCACCTCTTTTTTTATTCTTCTCTTTTGAATTATTTTCTTATGTTTTTTCTTATATATTAATTGTTATATTTTATTCAAATGTGTGTTCATTTGATTATTTTTTTATTTTATTTTTTGGTCCTCATTTACCTTGCCCTCAATATTGGAAAAACCGACCACCCTACACCACACATAGGCACGGTTTGATATAGTGGTAGCATATTTGACCCAACACCAGAGGGACTTTCGCCAACTCCATCTAGGTATATCGCAACCTGCAGGACCAATCTTAAACCTAGACAAGAACCCGGTCCAGGGAGTATTCAAAGGCATAATCATAGGAACCAGGGGAAAAAAAAAAACCCCGGACATTATTATCGCCAGTTAATCAGCAAATTCCAAAAAGCTAAATTATGTTTGCTGCATGATCTATTAAGGTCCGCTTTAGATGTTTCGTATAAAGACGAAAGCCACCCAGAATGTGATGGGGCTGTTTTCTCTGTCCAATGAATACAAATCTGCCTTCTAGCCAGTAGAATTGCATAAAAGAGGAAGGACCTCGCTTTGCCGATGATGTTATCCTCCAAACCAAAGATGACAAGTGGTAGAGTTATTGACAAGGATACATTTAAGATGGAGTTTAGGTTGTTCTTCACTTCTTCCCAAAAACCGGCGATGACTGGGCAATCCAAGAACATATGAACGTCGCAAGCTTCAATGCAGTTACATTTGTTGCACTTTTTATCTGGGAGGAATTTGGAGAGTCTCAACGGTGTTATATATGCACGGTGTACTCAAAGTTAAGGCTGGAACATAAGAAAAGTTTGGGCGAGACTAAGGGGTGCCCTGCCAAAGAAGTTAAAAACATTCCAGACAGAAAAAGGTAATAAACAGGAATTTGAATGCCCCAGGGGGTATAGCTCCTTCACTGCGCTCATATTTTAAAGCGCTACCCCAGGTATTGGAGATTACGCAGGATATGGCCGCATCTACGGGTGAAATTTCACAAATTAATAAACAACAGCTCATACCAAATGCCACCCCCAGCTTCTCTTCCAGACCCCCTACTAAAGTGGCGTCGTCTGAGGACTCCTCAGAAATTACTTCTCCAGACTTGATCGCGGTTATGGCTGCAGAGACTGATATTCCCAATGATTCATCTAACCAACAAGTTAAGATGTTAACTGGAGGGATATTAAATCCAATTGTGCCAGAGAAAGTGTCGATAGAGGAGGTTGAGGAGGAAGTGGATCGGGGTCAGGAAGCTCCGGGGGTGGGCAACACTCTTGAGGCCCTAGTCAGTTCTATCAATGCAATGAGGGAAGAGTTCCAGCACGACTTTGCAGTATCTAAAACCAATCAGATTGACATACGAGCAACTTGTGAGCTATTAGGTCAAAAGGTGGAGGGCCTTTGTGAAAGAACTGGTATACTGGAAAACTCTGTAGGTCTTTTAACAACTGATCTAGAGGCCGCTAGGTCCAAAATACACACCCTTCAAAGAGATGGGGAGAACATGAAAGAGAGAGTCGAGGTCTTGGAAAATTATTCCAGGCGCAACAATATCCGACTTCTAAAAATTCCTGAAGGTAAAGAAGGTGCGGACCTTAAAGGCTTTATAATCCGGTCTTTGAAAGAATCCCTAAATCTTGTCGAAACAGCTGAAGAATTAGACAAAGACATCCAGCGAGTACATAGAGATCCATTTCGTCTGAATCCAGCAAGATCCAAACCCAGGAAGGTATTAGTCAACTTTATGACTTACGCACTCAAGGAAAAGATCCTAAACCTTGCTCTGAAAGCCAGATCGTTGAAGTGCTTGGATTTCTCCTTCGAGATACGTTCGGATCTCTCTAAAACCACACTGGATAGACAGTGGGAGTTGGGGCAACGAATGGACAAATTCAAGTCCTTAGGAGCCACGGTGCAGATGAGGTTTCCAGCATTTTTACGGATCATGTACAATAACAAGATGCACAATATTCGCTCCATTCATGATGCTGACGACCTACTAGATTCCATTCGAAAACAGACCCAGACCACAAAATAACTGATTGTGTCTAACTCCGCATGGTTTTCTGAGCCCTCAAGCGCAATGGGTAGCTGTCCCTGCCCTTGAACTTTGGCTTCTCTTTTTCGGGGGAGTCTAGATTAGGTTAAGTGTATATGAGAGTGACCCTGTCAATTCATAGTCGTTAAACTTTTGACACGTAGAAATTTAAAAAGAAAAAAAAAAGTCTTTTTCACTTTCCTTTCTTCTTCTGACACTTTTTACGGGTCATTCTTTTTGCGTCTAAAACAGTAGGCAACAGTAGTCTATCTCTTAATAATATAGCTGCGGGGCATTGAAGGGTAAGGCTGTAGGTGGGTGTAAATCTGGCCAGACATCAGGCTAGTATAGGTAGGGGAGGGTTTTCCAGGGGGGTGGTGTGGGGGCGGTGGTAGAGGGGTAAGCTATTGTATCAAAAAAACCTCATTTGTCTAACTTTTCTACTTTTTCAGGTTAAATTTTTCATAACTAAGATTTTTCAATACGTTAAAACTTTACTATATGGGGGGAAACAAGGAGAGAGTTGGGATAGTATATACAGCATGACATTAACACATTATATCTCCTGGAACGTCAATGGTCTGCGTGTGAGAGGTAGACGAGACTCTATTTTACAGTATCTGAGAGACTCTCAGGCGCAGGTCATAGTTCTTCAGGAGACTCATCTTCTTAAAACAGAGGCCACTGCCCTGCTAAAAAAACATAAGTGGATCGACAAATTCTGCTTAACAGATCATAATGCCAACATTAGGGGGGTTATATTCATCTTTAAAAAATCTGCTAAAGCACAAATTTTGGATTGTAAAGAGGATCAGTCAGGGAGATGGTTATTAGTGAGAGTCTCGTTAGATGCTCAGATTTATACCTTAGTTGGCTACTACGGCCCTAATTCCGATGATGCGTCACATTTGGATGCGATTAGGAATCATCTAGTATTAGTTCAGGATCCAGTGATCTGGATGGGGGACTTTAACATCGTTCTCAACCCCAGACTAGATAAATCCGTAAAATCTAGAGTCTGTAGTTCTGTTAAATCTAGGCATACCCTCATAACTACTATGACACAACTTGGTTTGGCGGACATATGGAGAGAAAGAGCGGGTAACAAGTTAGGGGTCTCCTTTCGGAACAGCCCCTTCAAACATAAGTCCAGAATTGATTATGCGTTTTTCAGCTATTTCCTAAAGGACTCTTTACACATGATAGACTATCTACCTTCGCACCTGTCAGACCATTCTGCACTAGAATTTTCTTTAAAATTTGAAAATACCACCAATTATCCATCCTGGTCTTTTGACCGGACTCTCTTGCTTGATGATGACGAGGTCAAGTTTTTGGCAACAGAGTCTTCAATATTTTTTTAAATTAACAGAGAATCTGCAGGCTTGGCAGTGGTCTGGGAGACTTTCAAGGCCTTTCTAAGAGGTCAGAACACCAACAGAGCCTCCTTTAGGCGGAAGAAATATAGAGAGAGGGTGGCTAGCCTTGAGCGAGACATGAAACTCCTTGAGTTAAGGATCAACTCACCTTCAGGAACATCACAGGAACAGGAAAAAATGGTCGAACTGAAATTACAACTGAATAATATCTTACAGGAAAGAGTAAACAAAAGATGGGAAGCATTTAAGACTTCCCAATTTGAATTTGGTGAAGCCGCAGGGAAAGTGCTAGCCTGGAAAATAAAATCTGACCAAGCTCTTAAATTCATCAAGGAAATTAAGATAGAAGGTGAGGCAGGGACAAGAACTACCAAATCAGTCATAGGTAGAGCCTTCTATGACTTTTTTGAAGAGATATATAGGGAGGTCCTCCCTAATGACCAGCAGGCAAGATACAGTTGGCTGGAAACCATCACGCTCCCAACCCTCTCGACAATACAAAGTAAGGCCTTGGAGTCTGAGATCACAGAGGCTGAGGTGACCAAAGCTATCCGACAACAAAAAAAAGGGAAGGCGGCTGGTCCAGACGGTCTGCCGGGGGAGATTTATAGATCTTTGGAAATTGTCATAGCCCCTTTGCTGACGACCCTTTTTAATGCTATCCTAATAGAAGGGGAGCTGCCACCTAAATCTTGGGGGGAGGCCACAATCGTACTTATCCCTAAGCCTGGAAAATCTCCTCTTGAATGCGGGTCATATAGACCAATATCATTATTAAATAATGATTATAAAATCTTTGCAACAATTATGTCAGCTAGATTGGCAAGTGTTATTGGTGCTATAGTCCATCAGGATCAAAAAGGTTTCATCAAAGGCCGACAACTATCCGATTTAACACACCAACTGATAGGAGCCATAGACATCGCTTCTGCTTTCTCCCTACCTTTGGCCACTCTAACCTTATATGCAACTAAGGCTTTTGATAGAGTCAACTGGCTCTACCTCACTGATGCACTTAAAAAATTAAACTGTGGGGTCGGCTTTTGTAAAATGATAAAGCAGCTTTATGCTGCCCCTTCGGCCAGATTGCTGATTAATGGGGTCTTGACAGAGGCCTTCGATATAACCAGTGGTACGAGGCAGGGCTGCCCGCTTTCCCCCCTCTTTTTCAACTTATATATAGAACCATTTGCCCAGCTTTTGCGGGAGGAGGCTAATATTCCATCCTTTAGCTTTGGAGAATGGGAGAGGCGGGTAGCACTCTATGCGGACGATATCTTGATTTTCACCTCTGACCCAGTAAAGGCATTGCCCATCGTTATCAAAAGGGCAGAAGAGTTTGGTCTTATCTCTGGTTATGATATTAATTCAAGCAAGAGCGAAATAATGGTCTGGAATCTACCTGATAGGCAGCTGGGGGTAAATATTTCCACATCCATGCGATATCTTGGCATAAGAGTAACCCAAGAAATGGACAGCATTGTTCAAACTAATTTGAACAGAACATATACCGAGAGTAAAAAACTTCTAAAATCTTGGACTCACCTGCCACTCTCCATAACGGGCAGGGTTAACCTGGTAAAAATGTGTATTCTCCCTAAGTTCACGTTTATTTTTAACGCAATCCCCTTGGCATTTGAACCTAAATTAATTGAAAAATTTCAGCAAGAAATTAATACCTTCATATGGAATAACAAACCGACTAGAATAGCATGGAAGAAGTTGAGGAGAAGAAGGGAGAAGGGAGGGCTCGCCTTGCCAGATTTACTGTACTATGCATGGGCATTCCTGCTGTCGCACTCCCGGATACTTTTAAAAATGCCATCTAATCTTCATCCTGGGTCAATATACAAAGCAATGCTAATAGGGGCGAATCTAGGAGCAGACGGATTTATGTTTAAATTTGGGAGTCCGAAATTTTTCAAAAAAATTTAATTAAAGATTCTACAGTCATGGACCAAAATTTGGCTCAGTATTAGGAAAAGACTAGGGCTGTCTTATTATTCTAATCTCTCCCCAATCTGGGACTCGCCGGGCCTTCCACCATGCTTGAACGATGGTCTGTCATCCATAATACAACAAGCCGGTATCATCAGATGGGGTCAGCTATTTAAGGAAGGGGCATTAATAGCTTGGAGTGAGTTATACGACCATGTGGGGCTTGGGCTTTCCAGATTTAAATTCATCCAATTGGAAAGTTGGGCTAGATCCCAAAAACGTATAGACCCCTACTTAGGGAGGGCCAGTATTCTGGAGCAACGGTTAGTGGATCGTCCATTGGGAGGAAAAGAAGTAGCCATATGGTATTGGCAGCTGTTGGAGGAAAGTGATGGGGAGTTTCTCCTTCCAGACCAGCTATGGGGGGGGCGGGGTGACTGGCCTTCAGTGTGAAGATCTTTGGATAAATTCCTTTGGCCTCCTCCATAGAATTGTGAAACCATCATGGCTAAAACGAAATCATTTATGTTCATTTGATTATTATATGTTCCTTTTTTTCTGAAAACGTATTAAAAATTATTAAACAAAAAAGAGGAAAACAATGTAGTATATAATTATTAATTAAAAGATTAACAATATTTTTAATTATTTTAATGTGTTTTATATATATATTTATTTAATTGTTATTTATATTATTGTTTTATGTGTATAGATGTATGTATAATTTATATGATATTTGAAAAAATTTAGACATTATTGAAATAATTATTTAAAATTATCAGTAAGTATATATATTATATATTAAGGGGCAGATTTACATGCCCCTTGCGCTACTTTTCCGTCAGTTTTAACATGGGAAAAGTGACGCAAAAGTGGCACAAGGGGCTTGTAAATCTGCCCCTATATGTAAATGTTTAATTTATTTTTACTTTATATATATTAATTATAATTTTTTAACATTAAAAAAAATTAACTATGTTTATTTTCAATATATGCAATATTTACTTTATTTGACATTATTTTTTAAGTTAAATAAAAAACTATATTTTTAACAACGATATTTTTGACATTGATATTTTTTTTTCTCAATATTTTTGTACTTACCATAATGTAGATAGGATGTCGATAATCTTGATTTCGATATTCTTGCTGCGATATTTTTGTAGGTCGATATTCTGACCTTCGATATTTTGACAGTGATTCGTTTTCGGAGGGAGGATGAACAGTGATCTGAATACTTTTGATCAGAATCATTTTATGAGTACTGCATCTCTGCTCCGAAGTACCTCACTCCCATAAGTCACACTCAGAATAAGTTTAGCTGCAAATACTTTGAGTAAAGGGGCAAGGCCTGTGCCTTCTATGAACTTTTAATTAAAAGGATGTGAAAGTTTCGGGGCTGATTCACAAAGCCATGCTGGAGTACATCTAAGAGTACTACTGTAGTACTACTTCCCATAGTCAAAAATGTTATAATGAATCAACTTCAGAATACTTAATAAGAAACAATTTACTTCCAGTGACCTGCGAACCGTTAAGGGTTAAACTCAGTGTTAGACCTGGTAACCTTGGCGTGGTTTCCCCAGACTTTTTGCCTTCTGACCTCCTGTTTTGCTGACTTCATTTTTTCTGGCTTTAGGATTCTGGGCACTTTACCACTCCTACCCAGTGCTAAAGTACATATGATCTGTACTCAAAACATGATAACATTGGCTTATCCAAAATTGGCTCATTTAATTTGCTTATAAGTCCCTAGTAGAGTGCTGTATGTGTGCCCAGGGCCTTTAAATTAAATGCTACTAGTGGGCTTGCAGCACTGATTGTGCCACCACCTAAGTAGCTATGTATGGGGCAGAGTTGTGGGGCTATTTCAACATTGAATCTTTGCAACTGGTTGAAAATGTTTTTTTAAGGAATCCTCTTGCCCTTCCAAAAATGTGCTCTACTTACACCTGTCACTTGCAATTGGGGGTGCCCTTTTTAACAGATCTTACTAAGATTCAGCTTATTTTGCTTTGGCACAAAATCTGGACATCAAGTTCACAGGTTTAAACCAAGATATCATAAAGGACTGTCTCAAATCTTTGTATGCCCTTAAAATTCCTTGGCTCAAGTATGTTAAACATCTTTTGGCAGATCTGGGTCATTCTGAGCATTTTATTCATCCAAAGTCTTTGACTAACATCTCTAGGAAAGAGCTAAAATCTGAATGTTTATCACTGTTTGAGAATTTAAGGTTATCTACAGAACTATTGAAATCTTCTGTTCTTAAGAATCAATTGATCTTCACCACACATGATATGCAACCTTATTTAATAAATATACACAATGCTCACCATAGATTTGTACTGATACGATTTAGGATGGATATTTTTCATCATCTAACTAGTTTTCCCAATATAAACAACAGGTCACAAGACTTATGAAATGCCCTTGTGATAACGTATCCACCCAGAGAACCATGCACATTGTTTTTTTCTGCAAATATTATTCAGATCTGAGAAAATGTTTAATCAAGCCATTGTTAAGATCTTTAAACTTTGTGCAGTGTCAACCAGCTTTTTCATTTTCACAGTCCCTTCCGAGTTTGTATATCTGTGTGGTTTTGTCACATTATTTATTGGTTGTTATTACCCGTAGAAAGCTTTTATAGCCAATTCTGTTAATTATAAAAAACAATTGTCCTTTTACCATTTTTATCTGTATTGCTCATTGTTTTTATCATACTTTTTATACTGAATCATACGAACTTGAGTAATGCATTTTATTTTCTGTATGCTTTTAAGATTTACAATGTGAAATCGAATAAAGCTTATTTTCGATTCGATTCAAAGTTGCACTTTAAACTTGGCTCCTACCTGCCACTGTGGAGCCTGTGTGTGCAGTTTTCAACTGCCATTTAGATCTGCCAAATTAAACTACTTGCTAGACCCAAACCCTCCCTTTTATTACATGTAGTCCACCCCTAAGGTAGGGCCCAGGCTGCCCTATGGGCAGGGTGCAGTGTATTTAAAAGGTAGAACGTGTACTTTTGAATATAACATGCCCTGGTAGTGAAAAACTTTCATTTTTCACTACTGCAAGGTCTATCTCTCCCATAGGTTAATATTAGGATTGCCATAAAGCATCTTTTCAGTGGAATTTCTAATTGGGAAAAGATGGAGATTTGAAGTTTAGTGTCGATGGACTCAAATTTTAAAATCACAGCTAATGGTGATGTTGGATTTTAAATTGAAAGTCCGAAAATAAACACTTTTAGAAAATTTGGATTTTCTTTCTTTAACCATTCTGTGCCTTTGCTTGTCTCTAAATACATTTCTGGGTTGGGTGATAGCGGGCTTTGTACATTCCCTCTAGACAGTCACACAAATAAAAGAAGGGGTGTGACATTTGCATAAGAATGGCCCATCACCAGTCTGATGGGCCTTCCTGGAGTAGATTGGGTGGGAGGAGTTGACATTTGCACCTGTATATGGCTATGCCTGTCCTCTAAAACAGATCTGCATACTGTGGCTCCTACTTGGACAGGGTGTGGGCACTCTGCCAACGAGAGACCTCAATTTCCAACACTCAGCAAATAATCACTTTTAGCACACTTGATAAACTGGTTGGTCCATTGTAGGCATCAGCTGAAGTGAAACAAATGTTCTAAAAATAGAAATGATTTGCAGGTTTCTAATTGCAATAACCTCAGGCGTGTTCCACGAAGATATAGAAGGAATAATAAGCCTTTGTTCCATCCAAAATACAAGAGCATGACTTGCAGAATTCTCTGCATTAGATGATGTGCCTAAAATCTATAACTTCCTCCCATCCGACATCAGATGCCCCTCACATTCTTTTGTTCCATCAAAAACATTTGACTCATTTTTTTCTGGTTGCCCTTTTGCTGATTTTAGTTAATTATGTTTGATGACTATTACATTTCAGTTTATAAATTGAAATTTTTCTAAATGATCTGTTAACTAAAAGTTGCATTTTAGGTTCAAGTTAAACAGCTTGATTGCTTTATCAATTCATTCATTAATTGAATGGTATGGAATAACATGATGTGTTTGAAACCACTAAGAAAAAGTAACACAGTATTGTGTTTGTGCGAGCCAATTATCTGAATAGTGGATTTTTTATGGAGTAGGTACCTAAAGTAATCAGAGACAGTTCTCAGAAAGTGGTTGCAAATTGTGCATCAACTTTTTGCGACCTATCTCTGATTTTGTTATTCAACTTATGCAATAATAGGTCATTTTGTAAATTTCTTCAGCCGCAGGGAGTTTCAGAACGAACTGCCTAATCAAATAAATTAGGCAAGTCTCTGTTTGTGAATCCCTGTGATAGGCTACAAACACAGGAAAAGTGGCCTGCAAGGAACCACCACCCTTGTATTGCATTCCCAAACAGGAAACATTTTTTTAAAGCTGTTGTATTTGGAACTACATCAAGGAAACAGGCAGTAGTCTCTCCTAGACCTGAGTTTGCCCTACCGGTTTCGAAAAGTCAAAGGTGTCCCAATGAGACATCTACCCCTTTGCGAATCAGTTACCACCTCCTTTGAGGTGTTTGTAAATAATCAATGGCAAACCATTGATACATACCATTGTGACTTGCAATTATGAAGGAAAACCTTTTTGACACGCCCTTCTTATTGGAATTCGAAGTAGATGACAAACCCAATTTGCTAGTCAGATAGACACAAAATGAGTTTTAAACATTGTGCATATAACTTTTGTGTTCACAAACACTATGATTTTGAAAAAGCAAATGTATTTTGGATTACATAAAGTAGTACTCCTGTTGTACACTTTTATGTACTCAGCCAGCCATTCATTCTTAGTTCGGCCATGATTGAGCCATAGAAACAAACACATCACTAATACAATGCAACGTGACAGTAAAAATAATCAATAAATAATACAAAAAGACTTTTACACAATGCCAAAATTACATAATCACAAAACATTAGCATAATTTTTCCTGATCTTCAACGATACCAGAATGAAATTTAAAACAGCTAAACATATATATTCAGATGAAAGCTGCTAAATTAAAATAAATGCCTCCTTATAAGATCAAGTATTAAAATTGATAAAACATGGCAATAAAAAACACTTCAGAGGATATATGTACAAAGGGCAAAATCGCAACATATGTGATAAAAACATTGTCACAAGCGCAGGCAGGCAGTGTTTCCTTTCATATGCCAGTAACAGGGAAGATCAACAGGAAATGCAAAGTAGTCAACCTAAACAATCTAAATTGAGGATTTCTCACAATTAATAAATAAGGTTTGATGGCCTTTACAAGGGGTAGATAATCTCTCAACTGGGGATCCCATCAACCTAACCATCCGCTCCCTCTCATAGCTCTTATAAAGCTTGTCAAGTATTTTACATTTCACCTCTCAATCAATGCCGTCTGGATTTTCACAAAGTTCAGGAACACTCAAATTCATAAACAAATGTTTTACGTATTTAAGCCATGCAATATGTAAAACGCTATCCAACCTTAACCCGTCCTTTAGCACCGCTTTTGAGAAAGAGGTTTCCCTCTTTGTCCCAAATTGAAAGCCATAACATGTTGGGGTGACTTCTAATAAAATCAAAACTATAAGATGTCCCAGACTCTTCATGTCAAATGAAGTTTGAAGTTGATTTTGGGACTGTTTGAAGCCAGCGTAAAAGCTCTTTTTCTATCATTTATAGTAGTATGGGATTAATATGCCCCCAAATCCCTGCCCCATAACTACCTAAAGACAACCATTTTGCCCTACAGATTTCCAATCTAGGTCAAAATGATTTCCCTTCTACCTTTCCGGCAAATCCCTAAACAGCTTCCACAGATCTCAGCATTTGCTGAATTCTAATAATAGAGAGGTATTTCTAATCTAACAAGGTAGCAAATTGCAAGCCCAGATAGGTAAAACGGGGGACTCTATTGACTTTTAACTTAATCTATTAAATGAATGACGATTTTAGAGCCCCTAGGCCCACTAGTCACAATATAAGATTTGGCTTGATTAATATTTAAATCTAGTGGCGGCTGGTGAACTTTCAGATAGGCGGGACGGAAAGGCCTGCACTGGATTATCTCTAGGAAGCCCAAGCCTGTTAGGTGAGAATCCCCTCTTCGAAGAAATTCTAGAAAATATAGATGCCATATTGTGCATTTATGGTCTCTTTTAAAAATAAAGTAGCTAACACCCAAGGGTTTACCAAATAGATTTAAGGAGAAAACAAAAAGTCAGTAGTGAGACAATTGCGCTGTTCTGATGTCTCTTGGCAGATAACACTTTCTGCCTGAGATGAAAGAGCTAAACAACAACTGTTCACCTCACAGACTTTGAGAACACACTGTGCTGCCAAGAGGGAGGTTTTAACACTGAAAAGGGCAGAATTAGATTCAGCCATTGGCTTGGGATGGATCACCAATTATTTTGAACAGGCGAAAGTGAAAGAAAAGAAAAGAAACTGGACCAAAAAAATACCAGTAATAACTTTTATGTAGCACTTCTTACCGCATATCAGCTATTTCCAAGTGCTCCAAATAACACCTATTACTGTTACTCTCTGTTTAATGTCACTTTATGACAATGTGGGCCTCAGCTTCTTGGGGAAAATGAAATTCAGAAAACTGTCTATAATTGGCACACGTTGTATACAACAGGCCAGTCTAGCAAGTAGATGCGTTCACACTGCACTCAGTCAAATATGCTGTTTCCCAGTCTCACACGACTGCCCCGCCAAATTAGTTTAACTAAGTGTCGGAAAAATTTACTTTACTTAAATAAATAAAAGCAAAAGTACTTACCGACATTGGTGTGCATGGAAGACCTGGGGAGACTCTGGACGCTAGCAAACACAAGGAGATGATGGACGGCGCGCTGAAACTTTTCAGACACTCACCCCCAGTCACAGATCTGGGTTGAATCCATCATCGTTCTTAAGCTCACTTTGTCACTCCAGTTCAAACACAGCTATATGCAAATCAGTCTTGACCCTGTGCCTCATGGGAACAGTCCAGACCGAACTGCCAAGCCATGTCTTCCCTGGACCAGAAACAAGCATCCTGGTACCAGTTTCGGGCTAATAGCCCTCATCAGCCAGGCTAGCTTGAATCCAGTGGCAAAGTGAGCAAGGGACCCACGTCTGGGCATACCCAGCCAACTTAGGGTGAACAAAGCAAACACAAGGAGATGATGGACGGAGCGCCGAAACTTTTCAGTCACAGATCTGGGTTGAATCTGTTGAATCTCTCAACTAAACCGCTCTCCCTGGGATTATAGACAGCGGTATTGCGGTGAATAATGCCCATTTTGGTAAGGTATTTTTTTAATTCCTCCGCTATGAATTGGGTCCATTATCCGTGATCAACATGTTCGGACACCCTTCTCTACGGAATATTTGATCACAAAATTCAATAGCATTAGAAACGTTAATGTCTCCAGTGAATGCCATTTCCGGCCAATTGGAATGGTAGTCAATTCGTACTAAGACATACTTATTGACAATTCCCTTGGCCGAAAATGGACCACAAATTTCCCATAGTCACTTTCTCCCATTGCCTGGTAGGAAAATTAGTGGAAGAAATAGGATATTCTTCTACCCGTTGAGTTTTGTCACTGCACATGCACTCAAAACATCCATGTACATGCTCCTCTATGTTCCTGTCCATCCCTGGCCACCAAAATGTCTCTCTGGCCTTCCTTTTCATTCCGGACATAGCATTGTGTCCTTCATGAAGTAATCTTAGTAGTCTAGACTGCTAGATATGCCGGAACCACCAGTCTTCCACTTCTGAGCACCACACCATCTACCACCGAAAGTTCTGTCCATACTGTCCAAAACTCTCCAAATTTTTTCTTGAGGACAAAACTGGGACCAGAAGGCTTGGACAATTCGTTCACAAGTTCATTGAGAGTGGAATCCTTAGTTATGGCATCTTTCCACTCATCCATGGATATGGTACCCTCACAAGATTCAGATACACTTGCTACTACACAATCCTCATTGTAGTCAATGTCGTCGTCATCGCCTTCTAAAGGTAGAAAGGAAAGACAATCAGCATTAACATTGCGAATGCCCGGAACATATTGTAATGAGAAGTCATATCCTTGGAGCCTATACAGCCATTTGGCGATCCTGGGTGTAGCTTTTGCAGCTCCCCTGGTGGTGAACAGTTCTATGAGAGGTTTGTGGTCAGATATGATTTCAAAGTGAGTCCCCCAGATGTAAGTTTTGAAGTAGTTCACTCCCCACCAGCATGTAAGTGCCTCTTTTTCAATAACAGAGTATGTAGCCTCCGCACCCTTGAGGGTGCGAGATGCAAAGGCTACTACACGTTCATGTCCCAAATGTTTTTGCATGAGCACTGCACCTAGACCATATGCAAAGCATCCACAACAATTATGCTATGATGTGAAGGGTTAAATGGTTTCAAGGCAACATCTTTGACAATTTGTTCTTTGATAGATATGAAGACTTTTTGACATTCCTCTGTCCATTAGAACTTGACACCTTTTTTCATTAGAGTTCTAAGAACATGAACCTTGTCAGCAAAATGCTGAACAAACTTGGAATAAAATTCCGCGAGACCTAAAAATGAGCGTAATTGCTCCTTGTCGTGAGGTGAAGGTGCATTAGTAATAGGATGCAATTAAATTTTTTGGGTTTTACCCCATAACTGGATAAGGTGTGCCCTAGGTAATCAATTTGCTTAACGCCAAACTTGCATTTCTTGATACCCATGGTTAGGCCTGCTATTTGCAACCTGTCTAGTGTTTGTTTCAGTATCGAGTCCTGTTCAACACGATTAGTCCTCCACACTAGCACATCATCTTGGAAAACTAACACCTTGGGTAAATCTGCCAATACTTTACACATTACTCTTTGGAAAACCACTGAGGCCAACACCAGTCCAAATGGCATTCTGATAAATTGGAAGGCCCCTTCAGGTGTGATAAATGATGTGAGACGCCTTGAAGTGGGATGCAATTTGATCTGATGGTAAGCATTGGACAGGTCAATTAGTGAAAAATAGGTAGCATCGGTTACAGAAGACACCATTTCATTTATGTGAGGTAAAGGATATCAGTCAACTAGAATGTTGCGAATGAGTTCTCTCAAATCAATGCACATGTGCAGGTTGCCATCAGGTTTGCGTGCTAAAACAACTGGATTAAGCCATTCCGATGATTCAATTGGCTCGATAACCTGCGCATTGCATAACCTTTGCAACTCCAATTTAAATTTTTCTCTAAAGGTAAAGGGTACACTTCTCGCCTTATGCACACATGGAATATTATTGGACTTTAGCACAATGCGGTGTTCAAATTTTTCTAAGCACCCTAACTTTTCCAAAAATAATTTTGGAGATTTGGTGCTCCATTTTTCCCCCCAGTATCTTCAGTGACTAAAACTTGTTGTGGGTGGTTGGAGTCCAATGTGATACCCAACATTTTTTGTTCGCACCACCCCAGCAATTTTCTCCCTTTTTCCACCACATATACTTTGCTAGTAGCTACCTTACCCTTGTGAGACAATGTACATTTGAAAAAACCTAACAAAGGAAGCTTAACACCACAGTACCCTACAGGTTCAACATCTGGAGGGCTCAACTGATGACATCCTACCATCTCCCATGTATTCTTATCAATGATGGTATAAGGGGAGCAAGAGTCTGCCCAAACAGTTATTTTGGTCCCATTGATGCCCAAATCACATTTAGGTGGGTTATAACACTCAGATACATTATTAATTACATTGTCACATATAACCATAACTTCAACGTCCCCTTCATTGTCAGAATTGTCATCCACAGAGTTTTCTCTAATGGCATTCACAGGACGCTTCTATTTCGAGGTGGATAAAGATCCGCACTTACACATGCGTGCTAAGTGACCAATCCTTTTGAATTTAAAACATTTATCCTTAACTGCAAAACATTTGTCAGAATCCACGGTGTGTCTTGTACTGCCACACCTGTAACTGGTGGCTTTGGCATTACTTTCTGTCTTTTTTAATGGAATTTTCTCCACAGCACACACCTTAGCAGTGTTGGTCTTCTCCGAGCTTAGATTTTTGACATACTTAGACGTATTCTCAACCCGCCTTGCCATTTCAATAGTTTTCTGCGGGGAAGGATTTTTCATGTCTTGTAACCTTTCTTGAGTTTTAATATTATTTGTCCTATTTATGAATTGATCCCTTATGATCTCCTTGTGTAGATCTTTGAATTTGCCAGTGGAAGCAAGGGTTCTCAATATAGAGACGTATTGCTCGACAGACTCCCCGGGTAGTTAGGATCGCGAGAAAAACTTATGTCTTTCTACTACAATGCTAACTTTTTTTCCATAGTTTTCTTCTAGTGCCTTGATTACCTCAACATACTCATCAATGTAAATTACCTTCTCATAATGTAAACTTACTTCCTCATCTTTTACTTTATTCTCACCTTCACCTTCTTCTTTATTCTCATTTTTATTAGTTTTCTTTCTTACAATTACCTGTTTTTTATCCATTTTTATGGGTAGGGTTTTCAATACCTTCCTGCCCTCTATTACTAAGTTTTACACCTTCCGGGAAGCTATAAAGTCCTCACCACCAATAGCCTCCAGATAAGTTTTGAAAGACTCTATCCAGTCTTCCCACGGTAAAGTGGGTTCCCCAGGGTTTTGTAAAAATTTAGGAGAAGCTATGATGGGCGATATGTTCATGCTAATAGTGTTTATTTTTTTCTGTAAAATACAATGTGTAATGGTTAACAACAATAACTATTAATTGTCAGGAAGGTTCCAATTAATAGTTATGCACACTGTCAGTGTGCTGGTGACACAATAAGTAATATTCCTGATTAAGGAACACGTGAAAGAGAAAGGAAATAAAAAAATAAAAAAAAATAGATGTAGTCAACGTAGTCCACGTAGAAGGAGTCCGTAGTAGTCCTGGAAGTTGCACACCGTAGGGTCAGTCTTCCTTATTACTCCTCGTATTGATAAAATAAAGCTCTGCCTGCTGTTAGCAGAAATTGCTGACCAGTTCAATCTCGATCTGCTGTTTGCTTTCTTGACACGCCAGTTCCGCCTTTGATATCGCGTTGAACGCTTGTATTGGGTTGCTATGGTCACCACACGCTAATTCTAGATGACTTCAGTACACGGTGTACGTCACAACGCAGTGTGGCACCCACACTGCACTATGTGCTGGTGACGTATAGGAATTGAAGAGCTTGATTGAAGACTGCGAGGCTGCGCGTCTCTTCACTGTGACGTGCAGCACAAGATGCCGTGGAATGGAGGCCAAGCGACTGCGACAAACAGCCGGTGAGCGATTTCAAAGCATAACAACAATTACAAATGTTGCAAATGATTGAACTCCCGGGCTCTACGGCAGATTTCAGCTGGACCTGGTGAGCATTAGTTAAGTAAACAATCCAGTACCGCTTTTTACACTCCGGCAATTGCCCCACTGTTCCACCCCCAGTCCAGAATCCTCACATGCTAGTAACCACTGGAAGAATGCTTGACAGGTAGCTAGGATACATTGTTAGGATACAACAGAATCCATCACCGTTCTTTAGGTCACTTTGCCACCCCAGTTCAGACACAGCTATATGCAAATCAGTCTTGACCCTGTGCCTCATGGGAACAGTCCAGACCGAACTGCCAAGCCATGTCTTCCTTGGACCAGAAACAAGCATCCTGGGACCGGTTTCGGGCATACAGCCCTCATCAGCCAGGCTAGCTTGACCGCATCCACTGCTTCAAGACACAATGAAGCTGGACTCGGGAGTGAAGTCAACAAACCTAACCAATCTGAAGCTGCTCTCGTGCTGTTTTCAGCATGAGAGTACCTCCATGATTTGTCTGAGCAGGCTAACACAGCGCCATTTTTCTGATGAGGAGTCTATGCCTGCAGTCCGCCCAGCTGTTGCACAGCTGATATAGGTGGGGCTGATGTGCACATGTCGGGCTGGCTGTCGCAAGATCGCCGGTGAATCTGACATGCGCACTCTATGTTTAGGCAAATCATACATTCCTGTAGAATGGTGTGATCCCCAAGTCAAGAGAGCAGTGCAGTGGTCATGTCCATTCATCATTGTATTCAATTTACGTTTTCTGCAGCTGCTGTGCTCGCAGCAGGCGGGGCGATGCTCCTCCTGCCTAAAGAAGGAACCACCACTATTTAAATCTAAATTAGATATGGGAGCAGCTTTGGAAGGAGCCGGACTATTAACACCAAGGCTGGAAAGATTGCATCATCCCATCCTGCAGAACGCTGACGAAACTGCTATCCTGTATCACACCAGAGTCGGCCTGCAGGAAGCCCTCAAACACTTCACCATTACAACCAACCTAACAATATTAAGGTGAAACTGGGCAAAACTAAGGTTGTCATATTTGAGAAATTTATGCACAAAAACATCTTTAGTTGCAGATGGCAGACCTCCAAATCACGACAACTTCAGCCTATAACTATCTTGGAGTGTTGCTTTCTGAAAGCACCACACCGGCCGTTCATTTAAAGCACCTTAGAACGAAGGCCATCACTGCTATCCATTTGCTGAAGTGCCTTAGCAACTGTCTACAAGCCCAACTGCAGAGCCCAAGCTGACTGTCTTGTTAGCAAAACACATACCGGCCCTCAACAATGGTCACTTGGAGTTCCCCGGCGCCTTTGACACATTTTTAATAAATTCCCAGCTAAAGGCGTACAAGAAAATCATACTTGCATCCCGACAAGCAAGAAGAACAAGGTTGAGCCTGGGGCTGGGCCTTGGATGACCTGACTTCGTGGGCCTGGGGGATCTAATAAAGTTGTATCTCAGTGTCTTTCAGGCCCCAGAGTCCCCACTAAAATACCATTTGAAAGCCATCTTCAACGCAGCAGGGTCTCCCTGGCAGCACCAACTAGCAACAACCAGCACTCTGAAAATCAGGACAGATATCCTTCCTGCATCTCCAAAAAATACCTAACTCTGCCTGAAAATGGTATGTCGGTAGTCTTCAACATAGCACCCTGACCGAGGTTCTGGATGCATCTTACACTTCTGGGAAGGCACAGTCATTCTTCAAACAAACGCTCTCAACCCAGGCCTGTATGAAAAATCTTTTTATGAGGCTAATTGCACTGCCAGTTTCAGACTTCAATCCTAGTTGGGCTCAACAAGATGAGGTAATCTCGTGCAGGTTATGCAACTACCGAAAATAAACCTGGTTCCATCTGTTGTGCTGCTGCTCCAAACTGACTGAGGAACGACACCGCCTGCTCCTCCTGCTATGTCTTTCAAAAGAGATTAAGTGCTGCATGTGCTTTACTGAAAATATATCAAAGGCCAGATGTATGACCGTTTATTGCAGTCGCAAACGGGAAATCGGTCCGTTTGCGACTTCAAAATAGGTCGCCCATATTTACAAACCCTATTTTGCAAGTCGTTAACCTATTACCGACTCGCAAAATAGGGTTTGAGACTTGCTATTTGTAAGGGGCATGACAAGGGCGTCCCTTCCTAATAGGGACTTGCACTTCAATGTAAGAGTTTTTTGCGGTTGCAATTGCGGCCGCAAAACACTTGCAGTTTACCACCCATTTCAAATGGGTGGTAAGCCACTTGCAAATGGGAAGGGGTCTCCAGGGAACCATTAAAACTCATTAAAACTGCTCAACTAATTGGTCTGACTCTTCTTGGTAATTGGTCAGTAGGAATAGGTAACCAGCGCCAGGACACCCCAGGGTAACCGTTGCGCTTTACAAATTAATTAACATAACCCCTTCCCTTTTGTGACTGGCATTGAAAATATTTTTTAAGAGCAGGCAATGGCCCCATGGACCACTGCCTACTCTTTAAAAATGAAACAGTAACGTTTCATTTTTCTTTTTTAAATGCATCCCACTTTCCTTTAGGGAAAATGGACTAAAAATGTTTTAAAAACTGCTTTATTAAAAAAGCTGTCACAGACACGGTGATCTGCTGACCCAAGCAGGCCACCAGCCCTGGGATTGCTAGCCATTCCCATTAAGGTCGCAAGGTGCACCTGCCTCATGAATATTAATGAGGCAGGCAATTTGTGATCCCATTAGGAATTGCAAACAGTGTCTGAGACACTGTTATAAATTCCTATTTGCGAGTTGCAAATTGCGAGTCGCAAAATGATGCAATATGCGACTCTCAAATTGGCAGGGTCGTACATCTGGCACCAAGTGCACTAGCCCGACTGGCGAAATTTACAAGCTTTATTCGCCTTCACTCATTGAAGCGAGGACAACAGCCATCGAACCCCAGACAGCAGCTAGCTCTTAGGAGAGCCACCAACTGAAACAGACAAACTCAAGGGACATGCGCAGCATTCTCTACGGTCATGTGGCCCCAGAATATGGGGACTGCTAACCCAGAATACACGGCCATTCTGGGGTACCGAGATGTTAGTAACCGCAGCCCTATCAGCAGGTGGTCCTATTAGTTTGCACACAGCATATTTCACTTTACCTCTTTATTTGTTCAATCTCGGATACTGCTTTTATTTTAATTGTGCAGGGCAGCTGTTAACTCTTTTTACACTTATGAAATAATATAGTTGTCATTGTTTTTAAATCCCTGAAACTCCATTCTGGTTATACTATTCATTGTTTTATCTTCAGCAAAAATGTATTTTATAGTTCATGTGTTGTTTTTAATTAATCGAACAACAATGAATAAAATCAGTAAATCTAAATTTTTCATATAAAGGTTACATGAATCAATCAAAAGTTGAATGTCATTTGCCGTTCTTGATAACAAATGCTGACGTCCACATATAGTAAAATTGGGACTCGCTGTCTCGATACCTGTTGTAATTCTTTCCCCCTATCGTTTAATAATTGCTCCAAATTGTTAAAATAAAGTGAAAATAAAAATGGACTCAATACACATCCCTGTCTTACTCCTTGTCTATACACATAACATGTGTATTTGTAAAGCGCACGATTACCTGTAGGCTTCTTGGCGCTGAAAAACAGATGTTTATTGTTACCCAACTCAATGGTACTCATTTTATCAATTTCAGATGGATGAAAGGCTGAGTGGACCTGCTGGGATTTAAACCTGTGAACATGAAGTTAAACACAGGCTCCTGCAGTGGTTGCTTTAGTCCACTGAACCACCAGACCTGACATACATGCCTGGGTGAAGTGGCACCAAAACATCTCCCATAAAAATAAAATGGGAATATTCAGTGAAATTTCATATCCAATTGAGACAAACTGAGCCTACAATCTGTAACTTCCTCCCATCCGACGGCAGACGCCCCTCATAATCTTCTGTTCCATTAAATAGATTTGACTGATTTTTTTCTGGTTGCTCTCTTGTTGATTTTAGTTAATTATGTTTGATGACTTCTACATTTAATTTTATAAATTGTTATATTTCTTATTGATCTGTTAACTAACAGTGACACTTTAGGTTAAAGTTAAACCGCTTGATTGTTTTATCAATTCATCGATCAATTAATTGATTGATTTCAAATAACAAGCTGTGTTTGAAACCACTAAGAAAACGTGATGCATTGTTGTGTTCGTTTGAGAAAATATCTGCACAGTGGATTTGTTAGAGTAAGTGTCCAAGTGCTCAGAGACAGTTCACAGAAAGTGGTTGCAAAATGTGCATCGACTTTTTGCGACCTATCTTATTTTGTAATTCAACTTATGCACTAATAGGTCACATTTCATCATTTTCAGGAGAGTGTTCAGCTTGGAGAGCCAAGGCGGTGCGGTGCCCGGCAGAGTCCATGGGGCGCCTAAGGGTACCCCATGCATCTACCCCACCCCCTGGTGTTTACAGACAGTGACTTATTATTTCTCTTATCCTGTGGATTACGCCCATGGACACTGTATCCTGCTGCGGGGAACCCCTAGACATCGCTAAGATCGGATACCCCCTACATGGCAGACATTCCACTACACTTCGTCTAACACCATGGGCCACACCAAGACAACTACACTGACGGTCACACTGGACACCTGCCAAGCAATAGAGGGCCATTCTGAGGGCTCTTTCACGCACACACAGGAAGACTGTATCCCACCCATCAATGTGAGACCATCACCTGACAAATTGGGCATTCTACTGCAAGAAATCCAAGACTACAGGTGCGCTATTGAGAACAGAATTGACACGTTTTTGCCAGACCTCGACGTATTATGTGATGACCATCATAAACTCTAGAACAAAGTGAAAGCCGCCAAGTCAGCACTAGCTGAGGTTTTCCCCAAGCCCGCCTCACATTCATCTGCAATTGCCAAACTACGCAAACAACTCAAGGACCTAACGGATAGAGTGGAGGTCACTGATGGCCGTGCTCCTCGATACAATGTACGCATAGTAGGATTGCCGGAAGATATGGAAGGGTCAAACCCCACATTGTTCATTGAACAGCAGCTCCAGAAGACAGTAGCACCACAGGGACTATCAGCCTGGTTTACAGTGGAGAGAGCACACTGCGGGCCAACCCGTCTCTCCTGCCTGGCACACCGCCACATGCTATGGTAACTGGTATCTTCAACTTTAGGGACCATGATTTCCTATTGCAAACAGCCAGGGCGAGTGCACCGATTCTAGTGGATAATGTGACAGTGTCACTTTTTACTGCCTATGCCTACAGAGTGTATCCCTGGAGAGGCACGGATGCCCTCCCGATGATGTTGCCGTGGACCCTCTGCACATGCTTCTTCTGGGGCGGCCCCATCCCCTCTACAGGCATTGGAGGGTAGGCAAGCGGTCTTGGCCACAATATCCTCCTTTGGTTTGCAATGCCTTTCATCGAGCTCCTCGGCCAGTGCGGACACTGATTTGGACTCAAGCAAGAGCATAGCGCTCTTTCCCTCTATGGCGGCACAAAAAGCAGACACTTTGATTTGATACATGCCTCCACGTGGTGTATTTCACTGCCTATGCAACTGCGCCAGATGTCAAAATTAGCTAAGCTTTTCTTGGTGTCATCTCTTTCCTTTCCTTCTATTGCCCCCATTCCCAGCCTCCCCACCCCCCACTTATTGTTTCATCTTTCTGCATGCAATGGAAGACATTGTTGGGCCCTCTTTAGTTGGGTGTCATAATGGGCCTTAGTGAACATATGGAGGACACACAACAAGGGTATGCGCTAGTATTCCTTCTACTCCCCCCGACACTTGGCCTACACACATGGCTGGACAGCATACTATGTCCCTCTCAATGATCAGGAAATTCAGACACAAGCCACCTTAATAAGCAAAACATTCTCGGGATCATAACCCAGTTGAAATGCTGTTGAAGTGGGGCAGGGTCCCGGTGCCGATTCCCACCTAGTGCATACAGCCCCTTCTCCTTGAAGAAACAGGGGCAGATTTACAAGCCTCTTGAGCCGCCGGTGCGTCACAATGTGTGACGCGCCGCCAGTGCAACCTGCTGCCCGATAATAACAAGCACAGGTAAAGCCACCCTGCGTGGGTTTACCTGTGCTTGTAAATATCACCACTTTTCACACAACGCTTTGCGTGTTAGGGGCATGACATGGGTGTTGCTGTGGGTGTTCCCACGCAACACCCATGTCCACTGATGCTTTTTCAGATTTATGAGCAATCGTAAGTCTGGAAATGCGTCAGAATGCTACACCACCCTAGGAGTGGTGTAGCCAGGTGCAAAGAACGAAAAATGTTTTAATTTCTTCCCGTTTTTTTCTTTTTTCAATTTGTGCTGCATTCTCCTCAAATGATTGTTTTTGTGCAGGAAGGTGCGCCATCCTGCACAAAAACAATATCCCCGCAACGCAAGTATACTTGCAATATGGTGCAAGGGTGCCTTTGCCAGCGCATAACAGCAGGGTGTGCCCCAGCACACAGATATGTGACATATTGTTGTACATAGGTCGCATCCCTGTGCTTTGGAACTGATGCAGTCGGGCGCAGCAAAATGACTTGCGGCACAGTGCTGCATTAGTTTCTTGTAAATTTTGTTTTTATTGTATTTTCCTACCTGTGCTTGTTTAAGTGCTGTTCCACTTTGCTCTTTGCTCCTCCTCTCCTCTTGCCCTAGTCAGCCACGGCGGTAGTGCCGATTGAGCGGAAGGCAGAGGTCACGCTGTTACTTCACTTCCGCCCTAGCTCTTCCTCAGGCAGTGAGTGCTCTGAACTTTTCCCCGCTCACCTCATTTAATTCGATGCAGCTGCGGAAGTGCAGCGGATGCGTGCAGTGGATGCACTCAGCGGCCACGCCACTGGCACGCCAATTGCGTGCCTAAGGCAAGCCTATCTGCACCTGTCCGTGTCAAGCCGGGGCCAGGGGCCAGAAACCTTGGCATTTTTCAATTAGCTCCTAGAGCTTATAGTTCACAGGCCCTTCATTGTCTAAGGCCCACACCGAATGTTCTTTGTCAGGATCTTAATCCCGAGGATCATCAATTTTACTGTACTACTTGTAAATTTGAATGGTTTGATAATCCCTTACTTAAACCTGCTTTAGCCTCCTCTGTTAAGGAGGCTGCTTATTAGCCTATTACCAATGGCCATGATGACTTTCCCCAGCCTAAAATGCTTAGGTGCATTAGCCTTAACTGTCACTCCCTCTCGAAGAAACCAGGCACATATATTTAATTTTCTTTTTGATATTGACCCTGACATACTCTTTTTAACTGGAAACTTGGCCCCATGCCGGCTCCTCACCCGATATAATCTCTGTTCTTCCCACTAAGTTTGCCCTTCTGGGGATAAATAGAACACATAGAACAGGAGGTGGCATTGTTATTATTTACAAAAAGGACTACAAATGTATAATCAAGGACCTACAAATTCCTAGTTGTGAAGCTCTACTTTTTTCCCTTTTCTTTTCTCTGAAATGTACTCTCTCCGGGGCTCTTATTTACCGTCCCCCTGGGCCTTCTAGCAATTGGTGTTCAGCATTACCTGATTATCTAACTCCACATATTTTACAGGTAGCCAATTTTACTTTACTTGGTGACTTCAATCTACACCTTGAGGATTCCAAGAATAAAAAAGCCTCGCCCTTTATAGATAATGTGAGCTCATTGAATCTTTCTCTTCTTAATTCTGTCAACACCCATATTGCGGGCCACCTCCTAGACCTCATTTTCTCGAATCTCTCAATCCCTTTCATTGACCCTCCGCTCCAACTTTGTTGGACCGATCATTGAGCAATACAGTTTAACATCTTAGTCCCCTGTTCTCCTATTACTATGTTTGCTCCGCAATCTATGAAAAGACACTGGGCTAAATTGGATATGTCTGAATTTAATAATTGTCTCCTCAGCACAATTCCTGCCCTCAACTTCAATCCTGAAGCTGATCAAATCACTGTGCCACAATGGCTTAGGGATACCACCGATGCAACTTTGCCTTTAACACCGACACTGCATTGCAAAATGCTTCCCCCTGTCCTTTGGTTTAATGAAGCTCCTTGACATGAAAATAAACGTTGCAAAGCTTTAGAAAGGGGCTGAAGGAGGCACTATGCACTTGAGGCCAAGGCAGAGGATGTTGATGCTTTGAAAAAAGATCATGCCTCCTGCAAATTTGCTCGGGCATCCTACTATACAGAGAGGATCACCAATGCCCAACACTGCCAAAAGACGCTGTTTAGAGTGGTAAATGGACTCACAGCAGCTAGCACCTTTACTCCGTCGTCCTCTACACAAGAAGGATGACCTTGACCAACTCTTTTGGTCAAACCACTGATCTATTTCCCTTCTTCCTGTTTTTTCTAAGATCCTAGAAAGACATGTCAATATTCAACTTTCTTCCTTCATCACTTCTTGTAACCTGCTTCATCCGTCTCAGTCTGGCTTTAGGGCAGGTCATAGTACGGAATCTGCCTTGCTTAGAGTCACTGTACTCCTTAGGTAAGACCCTGACTCTGGTGCAACAGCCGCCCTTATACTTTTGGATTTAAGCGGCCTTCAATGCGGTTCTATATTCTATCCTGCTGGCCCGACTGGAGGACCTGGTCTTGAGGCGGATGTCCTCTTTTTTGAAAGATCGCACTTTCCAGGTCTCATCAGCTAATAGCACTTCCAAGACCCTTTCACTGAACTCTGGGGTTCCGCAGGGCTCCATTTTGAGCCCCCTGCTGTTTATCATCTATCTTCGCCCTTTGATGGATGTGATTGAGGAGTCTGGTCTCACCTTGTTTTCTTATGCTGATGATTTCCACATTATTTTCTCATTATTGATTGCTCAGAATTTAGACCATTCACCACTCAGGCAAGGTTTGGCCAACATTGCCCGCTGGGTGAACAGTAATGCTTTAAAGCTTAATGGAAATAAAAGTGAAGTCTTGATTCTGGCCAACAATCCCGAACTTTTGGGAGTTAACCACTGACCTGTCTCTTTGGGACCTCTGTCCACGCCAATGAACAAAGTTAAGAATCTCAGTTTCATTATTGATAAGGACATTTCACTGAGCCGCAGGTCTCTAAACTTACAGCCTCCTGTTTTTCCATTCTCAATTGGCTTAAGAATATCCTGTGGCTGATTCCTCTGAACACCTAAAGAACGGTGTTGCAGGTCCTGGTAACATCCAGATTAGACTATAAAAATGTTCTGTATCTGGGTGCTGATAAATCCGTGATCCACCGCTTGCAGATCATTCAGAACGCGGCTGCCCGTCTTCTTTTTCGGCTGCCCAGATATGTTTCTGCCTCTCCTCTGCTCCACAAACTACATTGGCTTGAGATCCATAAACTTATCAAATTCAAGGCCTTATGTTATTTGTTTCGAGCTAGACATGGCCTCGCCCCTTCATATATTCAAGGTCCGGTGTCACCTTACAAACCCACCTGACCGTTGAGATCTACCAACCTCGCCTTATGTATCATGCCCAGGTTTCACCTGGCCCACATGAAAGGCTGTTCTTTTTCATACTTAGGCCAAAAACTTTGGAACTCCCTTCCTATAGCTCTTAGGATTTGCCATTCTCTGCTTGCATTTCGTAAGAGCCTAAAGACCCTGCTCTTTAACTGCCCAGACTGAGCTTCGTGGCTTCTTCTTCGGATTTAGGCTCCCCTGTTTACTGTTTGCTGTAGCGCTGGGAGACCCTTTTGGGTAGCTGCACGCTTTACAAGTTTTTTTTAATAATAATAATCTGCCCCACGGTATTTAGATACACACTGGCTACCACTATTGATACCTACTTTGCTGAAAACAAGGGTACGGCCTCCACACCACTTATAGAATGGAAAGCATTTAAGGTGGTGATCAGAGGAACATTGATAGCCACAGCTACGTGTGCTAGGCCTTCTGTACCTAGAGAATTGCAACACAAAGAGGCACGCTTAGGGCTTCTTGAACAGAAGTCGATATACAATCCTGTACACATAGACGACTGGTAAGAAGCTATGATTCAGTAGGTTGAGCAACTAGAGTGACTGAGAATTCTAGAAACTAAAACATACCTGTAAAAGCTACATACTGAGGGAGACAAGGCATGGAAGTTATTGGCCCGCAGGATACATCTGCCATTATCTCCCACCTCTATACTCTCCCTGAGGACCCCTGATAGGGCAACCGTACAACTTAACTAGAGATAAATTCGGCCTTTGAGGACTTTATTCTTATTACACAGAACTGTGTACAGCTCAGCCATCTTCCACAATTGCACATGTTAGCATTCCTACAAGACTTACAACTCCCACATGTTTTGGCGGCAGTGCACAACACTCTACGAGCCCCACTATTGCAGGAGGAACTGAGACAGGTTATTATAGATATAAACTGCAATAAAACCGTGGGGATAGATGGGCTACCTGTTGAGTTCTATTCTACCTTTGCCTCCCGTTTAAAACCCAGGTTTGACAAATTACATAAAGCGTTAGCCATGGGATCGTCACCTACTGTCAGCCAGGCCCTGGTAACTTCTTTACTTAAGCCCGATCTAACCCCAAATGACCTTACTGCACAGAGGCCGCTCTCACTCTTGACCTTGGAAAACAAGATTATGAGCAAGGTACTGGCCTGTGGACTGCTCCCCTACGCCCCAAATTGATGCATATTGACTAATGTGTCTTTATCCCACACAGGAGTACCTCCCTCAATATACAACGATTCTATCAAGTCCTGGAGATAACACGTGACTTTTACCCTAATGCAGGTAACCTGCCCTTAGACCTCCAACAGGCCTTTGACTCCCTAGGTTTGGAATACGTTTCAGGTATTGCACCAATTCAACAACCTGCCATTTATATTAAATGGGTCTGTCTCCTCTATACTCATCCTACAGTGAGAGACAAGACTAGGGCACACATATATGCATCATACCTCTTCTCCTGTGCACACGTCAGGGTTGCCCATTATGTCCCCTTTTGTTTATCTAGGCTATGGACCCCCTAGCCCAGAAACCTAGATGTGAATCGGCCGCCTGGAATATCCAGAGTGGACCCAAGATTTCCCTGTATGTGGACAACATAATATTGTACACTGGAGATCTGGGTGCAGATGTAACATCCCTTGCAACTACGCTCAGCGAGTTTGTGGCTATCTCTGGCTTACAGGTAAATCATACCAAATCATATGCATTCTCATTCCATGACACAGCACCCCACGACATGATTTATTTGGGGATGCAACCCATACCTGTGGCTCATCACCTATTTTGTTATCTGGGCAGTCGATATATATAGAACACATGCAGATCTCCGAGATAGAAACCTGCTTAGAGCTACCACATCTTTACGCACCCAAGTTAAATTTTAGGTAACCTTACCCCTATCAGTAGCAGGCCAGATGGCACTCTCTAAAATGGTAATGCTAACCAAACTACTGTATTACTTTGAGAACTTACCAATTGTGGTTCCTGGCTCAATTGTCAGGTTACTGGACTCCTTACTACTCAACCTTATTTGGGGCTGTGGGGGACACCAGGAGGGTCAATCCAAATTACAACTACCGATGGAGGACGGTGGGTTGGGTGTGCCGGACTTTAAGTCCTACTGTTATCCCGCCCAGCTTCAGTGACAGTGGTACTGGTTGGCTGACATACATGTACAGGAGATTGGTTACGCACAGTGCATGCTTGGGCATGTTGCAACAATTACTGCTGCCAGGAGTGGCATGCCCTGCGAAGCTCCCACTACTGAACAACGCTATCACATATTGTAAACATGCTGTCCATTATTCACACTGTCACAAGTGCGATGCACCCAATTTTCCACTATTTGGCCTGCCTACCCCAGCTTGCACCCTCACGCATGCTAGCCTCATACCGTGGGAAAGAGGAGGACTCTCCACCGTGGGTGACCTGTTTAGTAAATGGGTGTTATTGACGCACCAAAATTTGCTGCAGCAGTTCGGACTCCTAGGGACCGTCTTTTTTGCACATGCTAGTATAATCCATTATATACAGACTCATTGGTTTCCAGAAGGGCTGGTACCAGACTCACATACACTAAGAGGTCGCACAAAATTGGCATGGGCAGATATTGGTCTTGTGGATATGCAAGGGACTTTGAGGGCACTCACACACCTCAGTGCTCACGTTAAGGGCCAGCTGGAAATTTGACCCCAATCACTCCCTCATGATAAGGAATGGAGATTTCTCCTAGCATATCATAGCATGATACCCCATAACAAACTCTTTAAATGTATGCAGTTCTTGATATTACACAGGGCATATTTAACACCATCTAAACTTCAGAAGATGATCCCTGCTGCCTTGCCCTTCTGCTTGCGCTGCCACGATGAAGTTACAAACTTGTTACACATGGTGTAGTCCTGTCCCATACGGCCATCCTACTGGACATGCAATATAGTTTTACTCAGGACACTGACGGGACCCCTGCATTAGGACTCGGTCTAACATTGCATTTTTGGGCTGTACCCTGGTTCTAAAACTTCCAAGGCCGAAGTTAGGTTTATTCACCCAATGCTTCTGCTTACCAAAAGGCAAATTGAATGCTTTTGGAAGTCTTCCATAGCTCCCCTGGTGTAGGGCTGGAGGGATTAGATATCCTACTGGTGCTCTGCAGAGAGCCATGCATTGCGTAGGGAGGAATACCACGGGCTTTGTATGCAACCCATAGCTATTGTATGTTGGATCAATTTGTATTGCATTGTAATTGCATTTAAATAGGGCTTACTACCCCTGACGAGGCGTCGAAGCATGTTTTCGGCGAGTAGCACGCTACTCCAGAACCCATAAAGGATTAGTGTTTAATTAGTATGGTGAAATATGAAAGTAGTTTGAGTGGTGGATATGTTATTCAGTTATTTGGATAGAGAAGGGTAGCAGCAGGATAGAAGAGGGAAAGAGATTTGCATTTATATAGCGATTGCTACCTCTGATGGGGTATTGAAACACTTTTTTGCCGAGTAACACGCTACTCTGGAACCCATAAAGGGTTAGTGTTGAATTAGTATAGTGAGATAGGAAAGTAATTTGAGTGGTGGACATTAGTCAGGTATTTGGAGTGAGAAGGATACTGGAGAGATAGAAGAGGGAAAAAGGTTAGCATCTATACTGCTTGTTATCCCTGATGGGGTGTTTTTGCGCTTTATATGGCGAGTAGCACGCTATTCCGGAACCCATAAAGGATTAGTGTTGAAAATTAGTATAGTGAAATATGAAAGTAATTTGAGTGGTGGATAGGTTATTCAGTTAATTGGATAGAGAAGGGTAGCGGAGGGATAGAAGAGGAAAAAAGGTTTGCATCTATATAGTGCTTGATACCCCTGATGAGGTTTGCAGTGCTTTTTCGGCAAGTAGCACAATACTCTGGAACCCATAAAGGATTAGTGGCGAATTAGTATAGTAAAATATGAAATTTGAGAAGTGGACATGTTAGTCTGTTATTTGGATTGACAAGGATAGTGGAGGGATAGAAGAGTGAAGGATTTAGACTTTTTGTTGTTTGTTTTGGAGGTCATAGCAGTAGGAGGAGGCTTGGGATGAGTAAAAAGGGGTGTGGAGGGAAAGAGTTTAGAAAGGCTTGTTTTGGGGGATCGGTATAGTAAAAGAAGTGTCAGATGATGCAAGGAGAGGTAGAGTAGGGGAGAGTCTAGAAAGGGTTACTTTGGGAATCGTGGTGGTATGGGGTTTGGGATAAATGAGAGAGTGGATGTAGAGGACATATTAGTAGTACTCCTACACACATCTCAGATTAATAGTAATTAAAAATGTGTGATGTAATACACCAAGCAAATGCATTTTGGTGTGGAAAAGAACACTGATGCTGCTGTCTGCAAAAGATTGTGGGTATGTAGAAATTCCATTCTCATATCCTGCTTGCATTGTCTCTTCTATTGTAGAGAAGGGTGGTTCCCTCACTTTTTTTTCACACAATATTTATAGTCAGGGAACCTTACACTGTATTTTTGCCCCCCTAAATAGAGAGAAATGTATCACTAGAAAATATCTGAGCCTTGTACAGGAGGGCTCCTTTAAGCATAGTATATATTTTAATGATGGGATGGAATGTACTAATATGGTCATAACTATGCATTAAATGATATCTGCTAAAGTATCTGTCTTTCAATGATGGTCTTAAGAACTATAATTATCCACATATGAATGCAACAACATTTCGCTCCATTAAATGTTAGTTCCTGCTAAATAAAAAGCATCTTTGGAATGTAACAATTAGACAGAAAGCAGCATAAAAACCCACATTCCACAGAATGACTAAAAAAGGAAACTTCAAGCCGAAAGCATTTACATATAACATGAAATGCTTCATTATCCGTATGAAGACCTGGAATTAATTACTGAATTTCCATTTAGAAGATGGTTAAGAATGTGTATGTCTTTGTCATAAAAATGTAAATAAAGATGCCAAAAAACATAAGATGCCAATGAAAATGACACTATGGGTTGAAATGTCCTACAGTGTCTTTGGGAGATAGGGGCGCAGTACAAACCACTAACCATCTTTTAAAGTATGGAGAAGGCCATTTCATTGAAACAGGTGCACATTGACAGCTTGTTCCTGGACAAACTGCCTTACAAAACTACCACCGCGCTAAAAAATGAATTAACTAACTAATGTCCTACCCCCACTGCTACTGTCCCAAGCACAATACCCCACGCTGCAAGTAACTCATTGATGTTGAAGCACATTTCCACATTTCCCTCCAGCCAATGTTTAAGTATAAAACTCTAAGCAACTAAACTTCTTAACTTTGAACTTCTTGCCTACCCTCACCAATGGCAATGCCACCCCAACCTCTGTAACATCCTGGAAAACTTTACAGGCCACTGCCACCTAGAAAAAGGATGTTTACTGACTTTCTCTGCCCCCCTGCAGCTGGCCTTCATAGGTATCCCCACTTATCTACAGATGTTGAGAGACCACGCCACTACCTCCTTCATCTACAAAAGGTACAACTCCATCCCTACCTGAGAAAGATGAACAGCATCGCTTAAAAAACTCAGCGTGATCATACTGAATATCCAAATGGCAAACACAGCCAAAACCAAGTTCTCTGCAAAACTGACTCATCTCTCTGTTAATCTTCCTGCATGCCCTGTCCACCACTGCTGGCTTCTCAGCCGCCCTCCAGTGTCTGCGGGGCATGAACTTTGTCCAGATTACGAAGCTACCAGACCACAGAGTCTTCAACTGCCTCAGGTCATGTTTTATAAACCTTATCAAAACCACCTCCTTCTCTAGTACAAGATCGTTCCCTCCCAAATAAATGACCAACAAATCCAGGCATCTCCTTCCCACCAGTGTATCATTTCAACACCTGATCAACTCACGCCATCTCATGCCTTTTTTCCCCCACCAGGTAATGGAAAGAAATGCTGGTCAAATCCCAAGTTGGTGCCTTAGCTCCTCTGAGCCACCTGACACTCCATCCATTTGACAAAGGAATGTCCTACTATCCAGATGGATACATCTTCCACCGCCAGACCCGCATTCGAACCTGGCTCCAGAAGGTTCAAGAAGAATTCTCAGATAAACCTCATCCTACATGCACAAATAGACACACCATTTTTTGAATCTCTGCCTAGATCCTTTCTACTACATAGCCATGTTTTTATTACGATCTATGTATAGTGATCTGAGTGCCGATGTGGAAAGGGAACCTCTTACACATATTGAATTGTACTCAAAATTGGGTGGAGCTGATCTTCGTAGGGCAGTACAGTTGAGGTAGGGAGGTTACTACTTTCGTGGGAACTGTTAGTTGTTCATATGCTTCATCTCTGAGACACGTTTTTTACTATGTTTCAATACTATGCATGTAATTTTTTACTAGGTATGTACTTGTCAGAATTAGTTCTCAATCTCAAAAACTTGGGTGGTAAGAGTTGCACTTGGCATCCACGTACAAGGTGGCTAAGTATACAACAGTTCCCAGCCCTATCAGACATTTGGATGCCTTGATAGTGAGGCCTGCTACCTGCAGGGTCTGCAAAACCTTCCCAAGGTGGACCAGATGATTCTGCCAGGTGGAGCTAAAGACAGCAATATCATCTAGACATGCTGAACTGAAGGTCTCCAGCCAAGTAAGGACTTGATTCACCAACCTTTGGAAGGTGGCAGTGGCATTCTTTAAGCCTAAGGGCATAACAGTGAACTGATAATGCCCATCTGGTGTGGAAAATACTGACTTTTCTTTTGCTCATGGTGTCATGCCAATCTGCCAGTACTCTGCAGTTAAGTCAAAAGTACTGAGAAATTTGGCTGCACCCAATGTGTCTATTAGCTCACCAGCTCTGGGTATAGGGTGAGTATCTGTCTTGGTTACAGTATTAAGACCTCTTTAGTCTACACAAAACCTAAATTCTCTCTTTCCACCCTGTGGGTGAGGCTTGGAACTAAGACCACTGGGCTGGTCCAGGAGCTCTCAGAATGTTCAATGACCCCTAACGCCAGCATCTTGCTTACTTCAGCTTTGATGCTCTCCTTAACTTGATCAGACTGCCGATAGATCTTTGTTTAGACAGGCAAGCTGTCTTCGGTTTCCCCATAATGGGTACACCAGTGTGTCTTTCCAGGGGTTAAGGAAAAGAGCTCAGCATACTGTTCTTGGACTTGCCTGCAGCCAGCCTGCTGTTGAACATAGAGGGTGTCTGTGTAGACAATACCAACAACTGATCCATATTTTGGACTGTAAGAGAGGAGGTCAGGGAGAGGTTCACTCTCTGCTTCCTAATCCCCACCAGTAAACATCAGCATGGTTATCTCAGCCCTGTCACAGAAACGTTTTAGGAGGTTCACATGGATCACGCTCTTGGAGACCTGCTAGTGCCCAGGTCTACCAAGTAGATGACCTCACTTTTCTTTTCAAGGGTAGGGTAAGGACCACTCCGTTTTTTTCTTGGAGGGCCCTTGGTGCCACAGGCTCCAAAACTCATTCCTTTTTCCCTGGTTGGAACTCCACAAGTGCAGCCTTTTGATCATACCAGAGCTTCTGGAGCACTTGGCTGGCCTCTACGTTTTTGGATGCTTTCCAATGTACTCGGCTATTCTGGAATGTAGACCTAGTACACAGTCCACAATATCCTGCTTAGGTTTGTGGAGAGGCTTCTCCCAACACTCCTTCACAAGACAAAGTAGTCCCCTCACAGGATGGCCCAACAGAATTTCTAAGGGGTAAACCCCTACTCCCTTCTGAGACACCTCTCTGTCTGCGAAAAGTATTGGGAAAGGACATCCCATCCTCCATTTTTAGTTTTTCAGGGAGTCCCATGATTATGCCTTTCAATGTCTTGTTGAATTTCTCAAGAAGGCCATTGGTTTGTTTTGTTATACGGTGTAGTGAACTCATAGGTCACTCCACACTCATTCCATATGTGTGTTAGGAAACTAAACATGAAGTTTGCACCTCTGTGTGAAACCACCTCCTTAGGAATCCCTATCCTGGTAAAGATACCAATGCTTAAATGTGGCTAATGCAGGGGCTCTCCAGATGCTGTGGGAGGTTCAAGTGGATCAACTATTTCCACCCCTACCCTTTCAGAGGGCACCCCAAACAATGGTAGTGGAATTAAGGGGGGCATTGGGTGGCCACCTGCCTTGCCACTGGCTTGACAAGTGACACAAGAGCTGCAGAACTCCTTCACCTTCTAGGATATATTTGTCCAGTAGAAATGGCTGACTAGCCTTTTCCAAGTTCTGGTCTGGCCAAGATGCCCAAATAGAGGGATGTCATGGGCCAATGTGAGGAGGAATTTTCTAAAGTGTGAGGCACTGTCCTAGTGGTACCAGGTATGGAGTCTCTGGCCTCAGTGTAAAGGAGACCGTCCTCCCAATATGTTCTGTGGGAGCCATTGACATCCCCCTTGTTCTGAGCAGCAGCTTGCTGTAACAGGCTTAAAAGAGTTGAACAGGTCCTCTGTCCTTGGTACAGCTGTTTCCTAGAGGGTCCCTCTGAGCAGAGGAGCTCAACTTGATAACCTTCAAGTTCCATAGGCTCAGTTCCCTCTGGGGGAGACAGGTGCTCTCCCTGAGGAGAGGGATCCTGAGCTTTTTGTTGTTCAGAAGCTGGTCCCCTAGTCTACTTACCTTTTCTCTTGGAAGGTTGGGCCATTATTCCAGGCTCCAACATTTCTTTTTCACCCTGTGCTTGTCTTTGTGCTCAAGTTTTTACAAACACCAATTTAGGGATTGCCAGCATGGCTGCATGGGATTTCAGTTCTTCTTCGCCCTATGCTGAGGTCTTCAGATCACTTCCTAGCAGACATTCAACTGGCATTGAAGAAGAGACCACTACTTCTTTCAGGACAGTAACCCCTCTCCATTCTAAGGATAACATAGCCATAAGATACACCTTAGTTGCATTGTCAGCATTGGTGACTGGATAGTTTTTTTTCAACCAAATACTGTCCTGGGGAAAACAGTTTTTCCATCACTATGGTGAAACTGGCATCAGTATTCCCTCGGAGCTTCTACTCTAGTCCCCTTAATCAGGGGTTCCTGTCCATATTTTTTCATATTAAGGGGCCAGACAGCAAGAGTGGCCAAATCTACTCATCCATCTTCATTGTGAATCCTGATTTGCTCTGGGCACACTGTTGATCCCACTTGGAGATGTGCCATACCAGTGCTAGCTGGTGGAGTACTGGGGGATACTGGGGGATTCTTTTTGAGACAGGCAGAATCTCCAGTTCTGTGTCCTAACTGTTTACATAGTTAACATCAGGCCTTTCCGGGATGTTTTTTTTAACCTTTGTACCCAATGTTGGTTTGTGAAGAGTTCTGGACCCACCCTCCTGTGCAGGGGTTTGGGGACCTTTAGAAGACTCTTTACTTTTATCCTTACGATCTTCACCCACTTGCCCATGGGGGGTTTTGTAACTTTTCTTTTGGCTACACTCTGTGTTAGCCTTGATCACCTTAGTCTTGACCCAGTGTCTGCATTCTTTCCCAATTCTTGGGGAGAAATTGGACCTAGGGCTACCATATACTGATGAAACTTTTCTTTAATGCAATTACTTAAATGTGTTCTTTCATAAACAGTTTATAAATCCCATCACAATCATGCACTTCACTTACAATTAATCAGTCCTGAAGTGTTTCCATTGAGCAGTCTATAGAGTCAACTCAGGACTGATGGGAGGTCTTTTGAGCCCCCTGAATCCAATTATATATTCCTCTGTGGTGAGTAAAAACCCTCAAGCGGAGTACCCTTTAGGCGGTTATAGGACAAAGCATCTGCCTCAGTGAGTGTCAAGAGTCTGCCCCTGCACTTACCAGTTTGTGATGTCATCACCATCCTCCTACTTTAGGACAAACCCTTTGGGGATTTTAGGGTCATAAGATTTCCCTCTGTCTCTAGGTATTATGTTGCGGGCACCATTTATGGGTGCTAAGCCCATTTCTGCTCTTTCCGTTTCTAAAGCCAGGAGTCTATCCTCCAGGGCTATTTTGTGAGTGAACTTTGCTAGAAGGATATCCTCCTCACTGAGGCTGTCCTCAGTGCTTCTTGGTGTGCCTGACCCACCTGTGTAGGAGCTAGGTACTCTTAGTCACTACTTTTGGAAAGATGGGTGCAGGGACCACATCTTCTATAACAAGGTGAGAAGGCGAGAATCATCCCCCTGATTACTATTTTCTTCTTCTGAGAGGAGGTCCTCCTCTTTAGTTGGGTGTTCCTTAGCATAATCTGCCAAGAGCTCCTGGGGCTTGGTCTTGGTAGGATTGCAACCAGTTTTAATTTTTTAAGTCTACAGAGGGTCCTTAGCTCCTTTATGCTAAGATGGAGGTAAGGGGTCAGACGAGTTTGATAACCATGCACTCTATATATATCACTTTACTAAAGTTGAGGCCTTTACATAAGAACTAAAGAAAAACTTCTAGGCACTTTTACTCCTAACTACAGTAGGCTTTTTAACCCCTTGCATGCCCGCCCCTTTCCCCGCCCAGTGCCGCGCTTTTTATTAGCGGGCGGAGTTCATGACGAGCTGGACTCGTCATGGGCACAGCGCCACCGCAGCCCATGACGAGTCCAGCTCGTCATGGGCACTGAAGGGGTTAAACTTTTAGAAGTGTTAAAGGGAATTAACCAAGGTCATTAAAAGAATTAAAAAAATGTAGAAAAATTATCAATTCAAAATTACAGTTGAATCTAAAGGCAATTTTGTCATCACTTTTTTTCAGAGTGTTTCAGCAAATGCAAAGTCGTAGATCCCACCGCTTATCCACCAATGTAGGAAGCTAGCTCTGTATACACTATACCAAAGTAAGGTATGTTGTGCAAAGAGTCCGATGGATCCCCAGAGGCTTTACAGAGGCTAAAGTAGATAATACTAATATTCTCTTTTGTTGTAGTGTGGGAGAGCGGTTAGGCTTATTAGAGAGCAGTGTGAATCATTTGTTGTACATACACAGACAAGAAATTATTACACAACCTCAATGACTAAATCGGACACCAATGGTTTGTAAAAATATTACTGATTTCTATATAATTTTTATGACCATATACACAGATCTGGGATCAATGCTTTCAGAGATATAAATGTGCAAAGTTCTAAAAAATAGTAGTAATTCAAGAGTTCAGTTTGTGGCAGACGTGACGCCAATACAGTGACAGCAGTGGTCACTGCAAAAAAAGGTATTGAGTTAATGGGTGGGAGACTGCCATCACATTTACTGTTGCGGTTGATGGGAAACACACTCTGTTGGAGAGTTTTGGGTCACCACGGCCACAGGTATTTCTTCACTGGTAGGATAAAGTTCCCGGGGTACCCATGACTCGGAAACAGCAGGCAGTTTCAGGTCACATGGATTGGAAGTACCGGAGGTGGTAGGCCATTGTCTTGCTCGTCACCTGTAGTGGTCTGCTACCGTGGTGGTTATAGTGCAGGCCGTAGCAGTTGGGGTGGTCGTGCCCAAGTTGCTACTTTGGGAACAATAGACGCCACAAGCAGGAGGGTGAAGGCTCACAGTAGGGGGGCTGTTTCCAGCATCGGTCACAGGTGCTGTGAGGAGCCCTCAGGCTGGTGGATGCACTGAAGGGGTCAGTCAGTCATATGTGGAGGACAACAAAACTTTGTTGCTGCAACTGGAGGGTTGGTGGCAAGTCGCGTCGACAAGGTCTGTGCCGGTCCTCACCACTTGGCTGTTTCTTTACTGGTGATGTACCAGGGACTTGATCCTCTAGCCCAAAGGGTGGTTCATGGAAATGTGCGAAGACTGTAGGGACTCTGAGGTTCTGGGAGGCCTCGTAGGGACAAGGAGAGACAGCAGACGCAATCGTCGAGTCCTTCAGCCGCTGGCAGGGTTTGTGCAGGTTTCTTTCTGCAGTGCTCAGTTCTTTATCCAGCAATACGTCTTATTCTGTTTCTTCTTTTACTACATCAAATCTGAAGATTAAGGTTCAGGGGTGCCCCTAAATACTAGTTTTAGGGGGGTTAGTGGGGTCAGAAGGTAGTAGCCAATGGGCTACTTTCCTTTAGGGTGACTACCCTCTTTGCATGTCCACTACCTTTGGGGAAGGGGCATTCCCCTGAACCTGTTTTCTAAAATCCTCAAAACCAAAATGGAGGATTTTCAAAGGCGGGGGTCTTTTCAGCTCAGGACACCTCAGGGGTGGACCTGCCTGGGAGGGAACACACCTCTCCTGCTTACTAATTTTACCGCCGGCCTTTGCGCCAAAAGTGGGGCTTCGTCAGAGGGACAGCAATTTCCAATAGCTGGAGAGGCACTGACCAGCATAAAAAGGGCAGAAAGCCCTTGAGGTTCACCGTCGTTTTATACATTTCCTGTTTGGGGGTAGGAGTGAAGCACCTCCAACCAGAACAGGCTTCGTTTCTGACCCACGAAAGTAAAAGGCTCCAGCCTCAGAGGGTCAGAAACATGCTTAGAAGTGGCACGCTGGTGCAGACCAGTCAGGCACACTCTAGTGGTTTGGTAGGTTTGTAGGGGGCACCGCTGAGGTGCCCTCTGAGTGTATTGATTAATTAATCCAACACTGGCTACGGTATGGGCTCATTATTCTGAGATGTTTGGTACCAAACGTTTTGGAATTCGGTAAAGCCATCACGGAGCTTTGGAACTCGCATTGACAAGCTCCAAGGCCATGTCCTCATTATGGCTTAACCATGCACTTATAATGTCTAAGAATGGACTTAGACACTATAGTGGCATATCTGCTTATGCAGTTATGCCCTCACATGAGATATAGTGCACACTGCCTTAGGGCTGTAAGGCCTGCTGATGGGGTGGCTTATCTATGCCTCTTAAAGTGCTGGTAAGCCAGGTTGACTCTTCACTTTTATCTGCACCAAAACAAGCTGGCTGCAGTGACACTTTGCTTGGTTTCGTGAGGGGTCTCTTTGGTTGGCACAATTAATGCTACGGCCCTTAGAGACCCTCTCTGGTCACAATGTTCTTGTTACCGCTGGTTCCTTTAACAAGAGACTTATATGTGGACCAGAGGTGTGCCAATTGTGGAAACAAAGGTACAGTTTTGGGAAAGAACACAGGCATTGGGAACCTGGTTAGCTGGAACTCAGTGCACATTCGGTCAAAGATGCATCAGAGTCAGGCAAAAAGGGGGGGTAACCATGCCAAAATGAGTACTTTCCTACAACCTTCTTTGAGATGTTGGTAGATAATCAAAGGCAAACCATTGATATATATCACATACCATTCATGAGCAACACATCCCCCACAGCTCCACCAGCTAAGTTCTGCCCAGGCGCCCTAAGACCTCTGTGTCAGGATGATAGAGGCCCTCTTCAAGGCGCAGTCCCTGGTGGTCCAGTAATAGAGCATTCTGCTCATCTGCCCTTTGTCTTTCTTCTCTGCCATTTATTCTTTTGTCTTTTCTACTTCTCTGGGCCTTTTTTCTGTTTGTGCCTGCTTTTTCTTTTTTCCTGTTTTCTTTTTCTGTGCCCCTTTTTCTTTTCCCCCTATGCCTACTTCCGCCTTTTCCCGCAGCTGTTGCCCATGCTGCCCCTCCATTGTGCCATTCCCAATCTCTGCTTCCCGCCTCCCAACTGACCCACACTGACCCTACTTAATGGCATCCGCATGCAGTGGCTGCGTCGCTGACACGCCAAAGGCATGCCCGTCTGTGCCGATCCGTGGCCTGACTGTGCTCAGTGCCAGGAATCCTGGCCTCCTGAACTGCCTCCGCTATGACTCCAGCAGCCTCCACAATCTGAACCCCGGATTCAACAACAACTGCCAGCTCTCAACGTCAAGCAAAACCCACAGCCCTCTCTCCTTCCTTCACCGACATCGCACCTTCACCCACCTCCGTATCCTAGCTCCACCTCCCAACCAATCGACCCTCACCGCACCCAAACCGATCAACTGCATCCTCCTCAAACACACCACAGAGATCTGGGATTTCCTGTATGCTGCCTCACCCAGCGTTGCCTTCCTTACGGAAGCCTGGACGAACGCCAGCTCAGCACCAGAAATCGCCTTCACCATCCCCGATGGCTACAAAATCATCTGCAAGGACTGCCCAAACTGGCCAGGAAGAGGCATCGCCATCGTTCACAACAGCACCCTACGCCTGACCACCCACCCAGACGACCCAGCAACCCTCATGGAACACCTGCACTTCTAGATCCAGACCAAATGGAAAACCACCCTCCGTGGTAACCTCCAGGCCCCCGCACCCCATTCACCGACACCATCATCGATCTCATCACACCCCAGGACCTTACATCTACAACTAAACCCTACTCAGAGACCTCAACTTCCACCTGGACAACCACAACAATCCAAACACCTACTTCCTCGTCCCTTGCAGAGAACTTCGCCAATGTAGGACTGAAACAGCTAGTCACCCACCGAAGCACACAGAAGGGCATACCCTTGACCCAGTCTTTGCCGCAGGAAACAGCGTCTCCTAGAGCCACTCCGCGGAACTTCTCTGGACGGACCACGACTGTATCCACTTCTCCTTCAACAAACCCACTGCAGCCAAGCACGCCCATCATTTCCCCGCAGATACAGGAACAAATTCATCCTAGGACCAGCTCATCACTGCCCACAACAGCACCTCATGACCGTCCACCTCCGACGCCAACACCGTAGCACACAACCTTCAACAATGAATCACAAACTGCACCAACATCCTGGCCCCCTCAAGAAAGCCACTGGCAAACACATCAAGAAAGCAAATGGGTTCCCACCTGCCCTCCAAGAATCCAGACACTCCTGCAGATGACTTGAAAAGAAATGGAAGAACCACAACACCTCGGAAGACCACACCACCTTCAAAGCACACACCAGCCACCACCTCATCAAAAACACAAGGAAGAAGGGCCTCCAATACAGATTTAACACCAATGAACACAACAGCAAAGAACTCTTCACCATCATCAAAGAATTTGCCAGACCCAACTATGAAACCACAGGCATCCCACCCTCCAAGACCTCTGCAACAGACTCAGCACCTTTTTCCACCACAAGATCAAGATGGTCTACCACAACTTCGACCACAAGGACCTCCCCACCGCATTAGCAACCTCCTCAACCAAAGCCCCCACAGATACTTTCCATTGGGTTCTTTGAGCGGCAGCAATTTTGAAGGTGCCACGTGATTGCCTGGTCAGCACACTAGCTTTTGCACGCCGCCCTGACTCATTCCCTATTTAATGAGCAGCAAGCGGTCGCGCAGCGCCTGACAGGTTTCTGGGGATATTTTTAAACTGTGTTTTTTAGACTAATATTGCGGAAACTGCACATAAAATTGTATTGCTTCACTTACTGAATTGAATGTTGTTTTTTAACTGACTACTGCGACTTTGGACATTTATTTCATAAACCCTGACTTTTTCCATTGGGTTCTTTGAGCGGCAGCCATTTTGAAGGTGCCTCACGCTTGCCCTGGTCAGCGCACTAGCTTTTGCACGCCGCCCTGACTCATTCCCTATTTAATGAGCAGCAATAGGTCGTGCAGCGGACTCGCGCAGTGGGCGCACCAAAGGCGTGCCAAAGGCAAGCCCGTCTGCGCCCGTCCGCGCCCTTTCGGGACTATGGGCCATGACCCCTGGTCAATTTCTTTCTAATATGTCTGCCCCTTTGAGGTATTCATCTGAACAATTATTGAAATATTGCCCTCATTCAGACTTGAACTGCAATATTAGTTTTGATTTTAATAATGCCTTTCGTTGCCCTGGTTGCAATTTTTCATTTTGCATGCCACTTTTGGATGACACTTGCGATGAAAATTCGATCAGCTCTCCTTCCTCATGTTTAAAAAAGTCTGTTTTGCCACTAGGTAACAATGCTGGCAAAAAGGTTTTTACATTTTGGAATGTGAATTGTCGGTCACTATCTAAGCAGAAATTGGATATTTTTGACTTTCTTGATAGTGAGCGTCCTGACGCGATTTTCCCTACTGAAACCTGGTTACACCCCAGTTCAGGCCCTGATGTCGCGTTGGCGCTACCAGCTAACTATGCTATAGCCAGATGAGACAGGGCCAACAAAAAGGGTGGAGGGATCGCTATAATTTATGACAAGTCCTACCAATGCAAATTGGAGGACTTAGCTATTTTAAATTCTGAAGCAGCACTATTAAAAATTACGCTGTCTCCTCAGATTACCTTTTCAGGTATTCTTGTTTACCAACCCCCAGGTCCCTCCAATCCTTGGGCTCGGCTTCTCCCCGAACTAGCTGCACCCTATCTTCTCAAAGCATCGAACTTCACCATATTGGGTGTCTTTAATTTACATCTTGAAAATCTGAATTGTATGACTAGTGGTACTTTAATTACGGATTTTGCTGCCTTAAATCTTCTACTTAGCAACAGTGGTCCCACTCATGTAGCAGGACATTTGCTGGATCCTATTTTTTCTAATTTAACTAGTATTCATTGTGACCCTGCCCTCCCCCTGTGCTGGTCTGACCACTTTGCTACCAAATTTCAGTGTACTTTTACAACGTTCCCTTCTGTAGCCCCTGTGAGTAAGCCTTATAGAACTCGGAACTGGAGTAAACTGGATCTTGAACTTTTTAATAGGACTCTTTAAGAAAATGCCCCTGTTATCTCACATGTCTCAACTCATTCTTCCAATTTGATATATGAATGGATTTCAGATACAGTTAACTGCTGTCTTCCTTTAACCCTAAAAAAGACATATAATCACCGCTTACCTGCCCCCTGGTTTACAGAGCAATTAAGAATAGAGAAAACCAAATACAAGGCTTTGGAAAGGAACTGGAGGAGGAATTATTCTCAGGATTCTAAATCTAACTATAAGTCAGCTTTAAAGCAATACCAAACCCATTGTAAATCAGCCAGAAAGGATTATGTATCATTGACCAATTCTAATGCTCAAAACTGCTCACGCACTTTGTTTAGTATGGTAAAAAAACTTGCTTGCTCAGATACGCAGTCACTCCCATCTATTCTTAACGAACAACAGTGCGATAATCTTGCAAGCTATTTTGTAGACAAAGTTGAACAAATCTACTCTGCCTTACAAAATACGCAGACAGGAGCATCTAGTACGACTCCTCTCCTACTTGAACCTGATCATAGAGCATGCAATCCTCTGAGTCTGGAAGCCTGGTCACTTCTCGATCTTACTTCCTTTAAAAAAATCCTAAATAGTATCAAATCGGGCTCTCCCCGCAATTTGATTCCGGCCTCTGTGCTACAGCAGCTGGATTCTTTTTCTCTGCTACTTATCATGCAGCTGCTGAACGCTTCGATTTAGGAAGCTGTCGTGCCTTCTGATTGGAAGCATGCGATGGTTCTTCCTCTCTTGAAAAAGGCCAATGCTGATCTTTCTCAGCTGTCTAATTTTAGGCCTATCTCCCTGCTTCCCATCTATTCCAAAGTTTTGGAAAAACACATTAATCAACAACGTACTCACTTTGTAGACTCTTCCAGTCTTCTACATCCTTCTCAGTCCGGCTTTCGAACAGATTTCTCTACGGAGACTACTTTGCTTGGAGTTTCAGAGATGTTACGGCAGCATTTGGATGTTTGGGACACCGTAGCTCTTATCTTGCTCAATTTCAGTGCCGCATTTGATACGGTGTCTCACACTGTGTTCCTAAAACTCTTGCAGTCCTCTGGCATTACCGGCACAGTCCTTGATTGGCTCGCGTCTTTTCTTACCAAGCGGACCTTTCAAGTTTTTTCTTCTAGAGCTACATCTAAAACTTACCCTTCTTCTTATGGAGTGCAACAGGGCTCTATTTTGAGCCCTATTCTATTCAATCTGTATGTTAAACCCCTGGCAACAATTGCAGAGGAAGCAGGACTGAGACTGTTTTCGTACGCCGATGATACTCAGATCATCTTCTCCCTTTCTTCAGGACAGCTATGTGGACCTTCGGTGCTCCAGACGGGCTTAAGGAATATTGCATCGTGGATGCAGAGTAATCTCCTTAAGCTCAATGGCGATAAGACCGAACTCCTCATCTTAGGGAAGAATAAAGAACTTTGGGGTCCTCAGCATTGGCCATGCGAGATGGGGGCTCTTCCTCAGCCCTCAGCTTGTGTCCGTAACTTGGGAGTCTTGATTAATGTTAATCTATCCATGAAACAACAGGCTGTAAAAGTAGCTGCCACTTGTTTCACCATCTTAACATGGTTGAAAAAAATCATTTGGATGCTCCCTGCGTCCACCCAGAAAACCGTAGTCCAGGCACTTGTGACCTCGAGACTGGACTGTGGTAACATTCTCTATTTGGCTGTTAACAAGGAGATCACACGGAAATTACAAGTGGTGCAAAATTCGGCTGCCAGGCTGCTATGCCTGCTCCCTAAAATCTCCTCTACTTCAAGTGCTTTGCATAACCTGCACTGGCTTAAGATTGGAAACCGAGTGAAGTTTAAAGCCATGTGTTATATGCACAAAATTAAAATGGGCTCTTCTCCAAAGTTTCTACAAACTTTGGTTCACCCCTATTTACCCTCTCGTATGCTTCGTTCAGCTACCCAAGGTAAATTTGTGGTGCCTATCGTTAAACTTAAAAGAATGGGCGGTCGTTCTTTTGCCTATCTTGGTCCAGTGCTTTGGAATTCTCTCCCAATAGCAATTCGCAATGAATCGTCATTCCTGGTCTTCCGAAAACTTTTAAAAACCTGGTTATTTGACCAATAGTCTATATCCGTAACTCCTCATATTGATTGATTGATCTAGTTCTCTGTCAGTCTCAGCGCTGGGAAACCCTAGTTGGGTAGCTGTGCGCTCTACAAAATTACTTTAACATAACATAACATACCTTCCTCACAGGCAGAACACAACGGGTCAGATTTCCACCATAACTCTCAGAACTGACAGAGACCAACTACTGAGTGACCCAGGGCTCCGCTCTAAGCCCCACCCTCTTCAACCTCTGCATGGGTCCCGTCTCAACCATCATCAGGAACCCCGGACTCAACATCATCTCCTACACCGGCAACACACAGCTGATCCGCTTTCTCACCAATTAACCCAACGCCACCAGGCACAACTTCCAAGGAGAGGTCAAAGCCGTTGCAACCTGGATGAAGAACAGCTGCCTTAAGCTCACCTCAGACAAGACAGACATCCTCATCCTGGGATCCACCTCCTCCACATGGAATAATACCTGGTGGCCCTCTGTGCATCACTCATTATGGACCACCAGATCAACTCAGTCTCCTCTGCCTGTTTCAATACCCTCCGCCTGCTGCGAAAATCCGACAGATCTGCAATATCAGAATCGAAGGAAAGTCCTTCTCCTTCCTTGCTGCCAAGACCTGGAACACCCTACCCCTGCACCTCAAACTATCTCCCACGCTAACCCAGTTCAGGAAGGACCTCAAGACCTGACTATTCAAATGACTCTAGCACTTAGACAGATCTGCTCCCCACCTCCCCCCAGCGCTTCGAGACCCTCACGGGTTAGTAGTTGCGCTTTACCAACCCTTGATTGATTGATTGGTTGATACCATTGAGATTTGCAATTAGGAGGAACATCCCTTTAACCCCTTCCATGCGGGGCGGATTCCCCCGCTGTGCTGAGCGCTGCTTGCGCGGGCGTGGTCATGACGGAACGGTTCCGTCATGAGCACAGCTCAACCGACGCTCATGACGGAACCGTTCCGTCATGAGCGTCGAAGGGGTTAACATGCCCTCCTAATTGTGATTCGAAGTGGATCTCAAACCCAATTTGGAGTCAGATAGACTTTTCCTTCTCGCAAAATGAACAATGTACATACCACCTTTGCGTTCACAAACACTGTGATTTTGAAAAAGCAAATGTGTTTAGTACATCAAGCCCTTAAATTCTTCTGAGCCTATTCACAAAGGTTTAAACATTACATAGGCTAATACTCCTGTTGTACACTTTTATCTAGTATCTCACAAAAAAGGGTCTAATTGGAGTATTTATCACCATCCAACGTACTACTCTACTTAACATATCTCACACAGTGTACGGGGATGGTAAAAAAGGAAGGAAAAGAGCAAAACGGCAAGAGAGGGACTATGAAGCACAGTTGTGTTAAGATGGGAACCATCACTCACACTAGGGTGACATGTTTCATCATGGAGTCCCTCTTCACACTGGGACCGCAAGGTACCCAGTGTGGGCTTCTACTTTCCAGTATGAGAGGGAGGAGCAAGGTTTTTTTTTGCTGTCAACCGCAATACAAATTCTATTTTTTGTTGGGAGGGAGGGGCAGAGTGATAACAAAAAGTGTGTATAGATTAAAACTATCTCTTGGTGGGTAAAGACAAATTTTATTCTGGTGCCCCCAGTGGATAGAGTTAAAAACGAGCTCGGTGAGATAGGGATATCAATAATCTCCTATTCTATAATCTGGTCAACATGTTTCTACCTATATAGACCAACAGGTTCATGGCATTCCTCAGGACCAAATCTATAAATCACTCTGCTTGAGACTGAAAAAAATTGGAAAAGTGAAAACCATACTTTCACTGGCATGGATCAACCTCGTGGTACCAACATCTGGTAGGGTCCACGAGATACATTTTTAGTCTATCAAAATAGCTCCACCTTCATCAGTCCCTTCAGGATGGGTCCGAGTTTTGATCGCCGCGTCAATGAAGGGCCGGCAGAAGAGCAAGAGCTGGAGGGCGCTTGTATCGAGCGAAGGCGTCGGCCCTTTGTAACGCTCTCCTGGTGACCATCAGGTGCATCCAGAATCACTGGGCTTTCAGAAATGCTGTGAAGACTTGTGTTTTTCTGGCCGAATCCCCAGCCCTATCTCTTTTCTGCAATCTGATCTGTAACTAGCGCTGGGACGCCCCGTTGCTGGGGCAGACATGCACTCTATAAATCCAGTAACATAGCATATAATTTGTAGTAGTATGGGATTAATATGCCCTCAAACCCCTGCCCCATAACTACCTACAGACAAATATGTTGCCCTACAGATTTCAGATACAGTTTAAAATTGTTTGCCTTCTACCTTGGCATCAAATCTCTTAACAGCTTCCAAAGATCTCAGAATTTGCCGAATTTTAATAAGGAGGTATTTTCAATCTAACGAGGCAGCAAATTGCAAACCCAAATAGGTAAAACGGGGAACTCTATTGACTTTTAAATTGTCTATTGAATGAGCTTTGATTTTAGATCAACCAAGTCCACTAGTCATGATATAAAATTTGGCTCGGTTAATATTTAAATCCTGTGGCGGCTTGTGAACTTTCCGATAGGTGAGGCGAAAGGACTGCGCTGAATGATCCTGAAGAAGCCCAAAATCTGTGAGGGAAGACTCCCCCCCCATGAATACATTTTTGAAAATATAGATGCCAAACAGTGAATTTATGGTCTCTTTTGAAAATAAATTAGCTAACACCCAAGGGTTTAACAAATAGATCTAAGGAGGAACCAAAAAAGTCAGCAGTGAGACAATTGCGCTGCTCTGCTGTCTCATGGCATTAGCTGCTGATAGTTTCTGCCCTAATCAACAACGGAACCTTACAGCTGTTGAAAACACACAGTGCTGCCAAAAGTGGCGTTTTAACACTGAAAAGGGCAGAATTAGATTCAGCCATTGGTTTGGGGTGGATCCACAGACATTTTAAAAAGGTGAAAGTGAAAGAAAATAAAAAACATGGACGAAAAAAATACAAAGTAATAACTTTATGCAGCACTTCTTATTACAGATCAGCTATTTCCAAGTGCGCCAAATATTACGAAATACTGTTGATCTTGCTGTATATTGTCACTTTTTGACAACATGTGCCTCAGCTGCTTGGGGAAAATGAAATTCAGAAAGCTGTCTGTAACTAGATGCATTCATACTGAACCGAATCAAATATGCTGCTCCGTCAAATTAGTTTCATTAAGTGTCGGAAAAATGTACTTTGTTTAAATAAATAAAAGCAATAGTACTTACCGAAGTTAGTGTGCATGGAAGACCTGGGCTGACGCTGGACACTTACACCATCCCTTCTTTCAAGACAGATCACGAGCTTGACTCGGCAGTGATGAGTCAACAGACCTAACCAATCCTGAAGCTGTTCTCATGTCGTTTTTTAGCAAGAGAGTAGCTCCATGATTGGTATGAGCAGACAAACACAGCGCTCCTTTTAGACTAGGAGCCTGGGCCTGCAGTCGCCCATTTGTTACACAGCTCATATAGGTGTGCTGAAGTGCGCATGTCGGACTGGCAGTCAAGACGGCCCAGCCAATCTGACATACACACTTTATGTTTAGGCAAGTCATACATTCCTGCAGAATGGCCCCACCCCCAAGTCAATACACAGGCAGTGCAATGGTCATGCCAATTGACCAATGTATTACATTTACGTTTTCTGCAGCTGCTGCACAGTAGCAGGCAGGGCGACGCTCCTCCGTCCTATAGGGGGAACTGCATCTATTTAAAAAATAAAATTCATATAAATGTTAAATGAATCAATTAAAAGTTGAAGGCCATTTGCTGTTCCTGATAACAGTATGGTGGCGTCCACATATAGTAAAACCGGGACTCGCTGTCTCGCCACCTGTTGTAATTCTTTCTGCCTACCATTTAATAATTGTTCCAAATTGTGTTAATATAAAACGAAAATAAAAACGGAGGAAATACACTTACTCCTTGTCTATACACATACATGCCTTGGTGAAGTGGCACCAAAACATCTAAACGAAAATAAAATGGGAATGTTCAGGGAGAATTCATATCCAGTTCAGACAAACAGAAAGGTCTGTGATTTCTTAGCACTTTTAATAAAAGGGTGTCCACTTTTCGGGGCTGAATCTCAAAGGCATGTGAGAGTACATCTAAGAGTACTACTGTAGCACCAGTTCCCATAGCTATAAATGGTATAACGAATCAACTCCAGAATGCTTAGTAAGAAGCATTTCACTTCCAGTGACCTGTGACCCCTGAAGGGTTAAACTCAGTAAATAATCACTTTTTGACTCACTTGTTAAACTGGTTGGTCATTTTAGGCGTCACCTGGAGCAAAACAAAAGCTCTAAAAATAGCATCTGATTTGCAGATTTCTAGCTTCAATAGCCACAGGCTTCTTTCACTAGAACAGAGAAAGAACGACAAACCTTTGTTCCATCTGAAATTCGAGAGCATGACTTGCAGAATTCTCTTCGTAGAGGCAGTTTGCACTGGGAAGGCAGGATTCCTCACGTACTGCGCCTAACATCTGTACCTTCCTCCCATCCGACTGCAGACGGCCCTCATAATCTTTTGTTCCAATTAATAGATTTGACTTTTTTCTGGTTGCTCTCTTGCTGATTTTAGTTAATTATGTTTGATGACTGTTGCATTTCACTTTACAAATTGATATATTTCTTAATGATCTGTTAGCTAACAGTGACACTTTAGGTGAAAGTTAAACGGCATGATAATTTTATCAATTCATCGATCAATCGATTGATCTCAAATAACAAGCTGTGTGTGAAGAAAACGTGATGCATTGTTGTGTTCGTTTGAGCAAATATCTGCACAGGGGATTTGTTACAGTTCGCAGAAAGTGTTTGCAAAATGTGCATCGTCGACCTTTTTCGACCTATCTGATTTTGTAACTCAACTCATGACCTAATAGGTCACATTTCATCATTATCAGGAGAGTGTTCAGCTTGGAGAGCCAAGGCGGCGCGGTGCCCGGCAGAGTCCATGGGGCGCCTAAGGGGACCCCATGCATCTACCCCACCCTCTGGTGTTTACAGACAGTGACTTATTATTCCTCTTATCCTGTGGATTACGCCCATGGACACTGTATCCTGCTGCGGGGAACCCCTAGACGTTGCTTAGATCCCCCCGTGGTGTCTTGGGATTCCCTTATATAAGGCCCAGACTCTTGATGATCCTCCCCATAACATATAGTTGGTCGGCGCACTTTTAGGGGACCAGTGCTTTCCTTCTGCTTTGAAAGGGGCATACACTGATGCTTTGCCTACCAGAGGGGGATTTGCATCCCTGTGCTTGCTCCTTTACCGTGCAGTCCCTTGTTGGACACAGATAGCCCCTACATGGCAGACGGACCACTACACTCTGTCCAACACCATGGCCCACACCAAGACAACTAAACTGACGGTCACACTGGATATCTGCCAAGCCATACAGGGTCGTTCTGAGGGCTCTCTCACGCGCACACACGAAAACTCTATCCCACCCATTAATATGTCGCCATCACCTGACATATTGGACATTCGCTTGCAGGTGCGCTATAGAGAACAGAATTGACACGTTGTTGACAGACCTTGGAGTATTCGGTGATAACAATCATAAACTCTATGACAAAGTAAAAGCCACCAAGACTGCACTAGCCGAAGGGGTCCCCAAGCATGCCTCACGTTCGTCCGCAATTGTCAAACTACACAAACAACTCATGGACCTACAGGATAGAGTGGAGGTCGCTAAAGGCGGTGCTCCTCATCGCACATCGCAACAATGTATGCATAGTCGGATTGCAGGAGGGTACGGAGGGGTCAAACCCAACACTGTTAATGGAACAGCGGCTCCAGAAGATAGTAGCCCCACAGGGACTATCAGCCTTGTTCAGTGGAGAAAGCACACTGCGTGCCAACCCATCTCCCCCCACCTGGAGCACTGCCACATCCTATGGTGACATGTATTCTCAACTTTAGGGACCATGATTTCCTATTGCAAAAGGCCAAGGAGAGTGCACCAATTCTAGTGGATAATGTGACAGTGTCGCTTTTTCACGACTACACCTGGTAGGTTCAGCGAAGTCGAGCATCATTCACAAAGGCCAAACACAAGCTGCGAGCAGAAGGTCTTCAATATGCGTTACTATTCCCAGCATGCCTGAAAGTCATCCATGACCAGTGCTCCTTAATCTCTGACACTCCTGACACAATCTGGGGCTAGTTAGAACAGCAATACCCTAACACACGCCACCCTCTGCCTACAGAGTGTATACCTGGAGAGGCGCGGAGGCCCTCCTGACGATATTGCCATGGGCCCCCTGCATATGCATTAGAAGGTAGGCAGGTGGTCTTGGCCACAATATTCTCCTTTGGTTCGCCTTGACACCGACTTCCATCGATCTCCTCGGCCAGTGCGGACACTGATTTGGACTCCAGCAAGAGCATAGCGCTCTTTTCCTCTGTGACACCACAAACTGCGGACACTTTGATTTGATACATGCCTCCACGTGGTGTGTTTCACTGCCTATGCAACCGCACAAGATGTCAAGATTAGCTAGGCTTTTCTTGGTGTTGGGTCTTCCTTATCCTTCTTTTGTCCCTCCCACTTCTATCTTACATATGCTAGTAGTATCCATTATATACAGACTCATTGGTTTTCAGAAGGGCTGGAACCAGACTTACATGCACTGACCAAGACGTCGCACAAAATGGACATGGGCAGGTATTGGTCACGTGGATATACAAGGGACATCGTGCACACTTACACACCTCACTGCTCACGTTAGGACCAGCTAAGAATTTGACCTCAATCACTCTCTTCATGATAAGGCATGAAGATTTCTCCTAGCATATCCCAGCATGATACCCCATAACACACGCTTTAAATGTATGCAATTCTTGACATTACACAGGGCATATTTAACCCCTTCTAAACTTCAGAAGATGATCCCTGCTGCCTAGCCCTCCAGCTCGCACTGCCATGCTGAAGATACAAACTTGTTACACATGGTGTAGTCCTCTCCCATATAGCCATCCTACTGGACATGAATTAGAGTCTCACTCAGGACCCTGCACTGGGAGTCGGTCGAACATTCCATTTTTGGGCTGTACCCTTGTTCTAAAACTTCCAAGGCTGAAGTTATGTGTATTGACCTTGTGCTTTTGCTTACCAAAAGGCAAATTACACAGTGTTGGAAGTCTTCCACAGCTCCCCTGGTGTCAGGCAGACGGGAGGAGGTATGGCTTTGGGGCTCTGCAGAGAGCCATGCATTGCATAGGGAGGAATACCACGGGCTTCGTAAGCAACCCATAGCTATCATACGGTATACCCTGTTGGAACAATTTAATGCTCAAGAATAATTCTCAGATTAGCCTCATCCTACACGCACAAATAGACACACAATTCTTTGAATCTGCCTATATCCATTCTCCTACATAGCTATGTTTTCAATAGGATGTGTGTATAGTCATCTGAGTGCCAATGTGAAAAGGGAACCTCTTACACAAATTGAATCGTACTCAAAATTGGGTGGGGCTGATCTTCGTAGGCCAGTACCGTTGTGGGGAATGGGGGTTTATTACTTTTGTGTGACTCGTTTGTTGCTCCTATACTTCATCTCTGAGACACGTTTTTTACTGTTTCAATACTATGCATGTAATTTATTACTAGGTATGTACTTGTCAGGATTTGTTCTCAATTTCAATAACTTGGGTCGTAAGAGTTGCACTGTGCCTCCACCTACAGATCCAGGCCCTATCTGGAATTTGGATGCCTTGAGAGTGAGGCGTGCTGGTTGCAGGGTCTGCAAAACCTTCCGAAGGTAGACCAGATAATTCTGCCAGGTGGAGCTAAAGACAGCAATATCATCTAGATATGCTGCACTAAAGGTCTCCAGGCCATCAAGGACTTGATTCACCAACCTTTGGAAGGTGGCAGGGGAATTCTTTAAGCCAAAGGGCATAACAGTGAACTGATAATGACCATCTGTTGTGGAAAATACTGCCTTTTCTTATGCTCATGGGGCCATGCCAATCTGCCAGTACCCTGCAGTTAAGCCAAAAGTACTGAGAAATCTGGCTGGATCCATTGTGTCTATCAGCTCATCAGCCCTGGGTGTAGGGTATCTGTCTTGGTGACAGTATTGAAACCTCTGTAGTCTACACAAAACCTCAATTCTCTCTCACCTCAACCTGTGGGTGAGGTTTGGAACTAAGACCACTGGGCTGGCCCAGGGGCTCTCAGAGGGTTCAATAATCCCTAATTCCAGCATCTTGCTTACTTCAGCTTTGATGCTCTCCTTACCTTGATCAGACTGCCGATAGATCTTTGTTTTGAAAGGCAAGCTGTCTCCGGTGTCCCCATAATGGGTAAACCAATGTGTCCATCCAGGAGTTAAGGAAAAGAGCTCAGCATACTGTTGAAGGACTTGCCTACAGCCAGCCTGCTGTTGAACATATAGAGTATGAGTAGACAACATCATCAACTGACCCATGTTTTGGACTGTAAGAGAGGAGGTAAGGGAGAGGTTCACTTTCTGCTTCCTGATCCTCACCAGTAACAATCAGCATGGTTATATTAGCCCTGTCACAGAAACGTTTTGGGCGGTTCACATGGTTCACCCTCCTGGGGGTCCTACTAGTGCACAGTTCTACCAAGTAGGTGACCTCACTTTTCTTTTCAAGGATAAGGTAAGGACCACTCCATATGTCTTGGAGGGCCCTTGCTGTCACAGGCTCCAAAACCCATTCCTTTTTCCCTAGTTGGAACTCCACTAGTGCAGCCTTTTGAGCATACCAGAGTTTCTGGAGCTCTTGGCTGGACTCTAGGCTTTTGGATGCTTTTTCCATGTACTCCACTATTCTGGAGTGTAGGCCTAGTACACAGTCCACAATATCCTGCTTAGGTTTGTGGAGAGGCTTATTCCAACTTTCCTCCGCAAGACAAAGTGGTCCCCTCACAGGATGGCCAAACAGAATTTCAAAGGGGGATACCCATACTCCCTTCTGAGACTCCTCTCTGTATGCAAAAAACATTGAAAAAGGACATCCTATCTCCTTTTTAAAAAAATTTCGGGGAGTCCCATGATCATGCCTTTCAATGTCTTGTTGAATCTCTCTAGAAGGCCATTGGTGTGTTTGTTATAAGGTGTAGTGAACTTATAGGTCACTCCACATTTATTCCACATGTGTTTTAGGTAACTAGACATAAAGTGTGCATCTCTGTCTAAAACCACCTCCTTAGGAATACCTACCCTGGAAAAGATACCAATATTTGGATTTGGCTACTGCAGGGGCTGTAGTAGTAGTAATGAGAATTGCCTCTGGATACCTGATAGCATGATCTATTACTATCAAAATGATGTTGTTTCTGGGTGGTGTGGGAGTATCAAGTGGACCAACTATTTCCACCCCTACCCATTCAAAGGGAACCCCAACCACTATTAGTGGATTTGAGGGGGGTATTGGGCCACTACTGTCTTGCCACTGGCTTGACAGGTGACACAGGAGCTGCAGAACCCCTGCACCTTCTAGGACATTTTTGGCCAGTAGAAATGGCTGACTAGCCTATTCCAAGTTTTGGTCTGGCCAAGATGCCCAGCTAGGGGGCTATCATGGGACAATGTGAGGAGGAATTCTCTAAACTGTGAGGCACTGCCACTGTCCTAGTGGTACCAGGTTTGGAGTCTCCGGTCTCGTTGTAAAGGAGTCCATCCTCCCAATATGTTCTGTGGTAGCCATTGACACCCCCCTTTTCCTGAGCCGCATTTTGCTGTCACCGGCTTTCAACAGTTGAACAGGTCCTCTGTCCTTTTTACACATCTTTCTAAGAGGGTCCCTCTGGGCTGAGGAGCACAACCTGATAACTTTCAAGTTCCATAGGCTCAGTTCCCTCTGGGGAGACAGGTTCACTCCCTGAGGAGAGGGGTCCTGAGCTTTTTGTTGTTCAGAAGCTGGTCCCACATTCTTCTTATCTTTTCTCTGGGAAGGTTGGGCCATTATTCCAGGCTCCAACATTTCTTTTTTACCCTGTGCTTGGCCTACAGCTGACATTAAATGACCATTCATCAGGGTCCCCCCATTAAAGCAGTGCACTTTGTGATCTGCATCGTACATGTTCTTTGCAGCAGGCATATTAATCCTCTGTGCTACCTTTCCAGAAATCAACCCTTCCACTAGACCAAACTCGGATCTCTCTCTAGGAAGAACATTAATCACCGAAGTTATCATGACATTTTTATTGTTTCTGAAAATTGCTGGAGGCCAGGAAGGTGGCAGTAAGTTTTTTTTAAACCATAATATACTTGCAAACACTACGCACCCACCCGAAATAGGTACCCAGGGCGGTCACACCGTTTGCACCGCCCTAACCTGCTCAAGGTTCATGTGACCTCAGTGACAGAGTCACAGTGACTGGATCACTGTTGATCTAGGGTGTGCTGCTTCGTAGGCCTGCCCGCAAGACTGGAGATGAACTTCAGTATGGATTGTAGTGGACAGGCCTTCAAGGTTAACTTACAATTGACACCACTAGGGTACACCTGCTTGTGCTAAGACATCAAGCCTTCTAAGGTCTAGTGGGGCCTTGTAAGGTCTAGCATGGGAATATGCTCCCTCAGTAGAGTGGTCTGGTGGACTGGTCATGAAGGCTGAACCCAGTTCCCTCTGGCCATAGTGCCACATCCTCTCCCCCACTGAACACCATACTGCCCCACTGAGAGAAACTCACACCGCCTTCAGCTACAACCTAATTGTGCCCGCTATAAACATTTGGATGTGGCTCAATTCAAATTATGCACTTGATAAGAGTAATATGCTGTCTAAAAAAAAAAAAAGTAAAAGCAAACACTCATAGGGAATGCAAGATTAAGTAAAGCACGTGAAATGTAAGCAGAAACAACATGGTTACCTTAACGATCTCTCACCCACTCACTATTCAGAAATCAGCGAGTGGTTTTACCTGAAAAGTTAAGGACATGACTACAGGGCCCTTAAGGGAACAGTTTCAATGTCCATTGCTTATATCCTTAATAAACGTAAGCAGTATGGTTTAAAAAGACCACATCCATAAACAGAGCCATGGTACACATTTTGTTTTCCAATCCATCCATCAACCAGGTATTGCAGTACCTCCAGGAATGGTGCACTTCCCCACCTGGGGACAACAATGCTGTTCCAAGAAAGACGAGAAAACAAAAGTAGCGCTTCACTGCAAAGTCTGTAAAGTGATGCTGATGTATTTGGATGTGAATAAAACCAATCTGGCCACTTTGCAACCACTCTGTCTTGCTTTATTTAGTTATGTATTTATTTTTCATATTTAAAACCTTCTATTGCTCTCCATCCCGCTGCACTTCGGAATAGAAAAATGTCAGAAAAAGGGCATTCCCCACAAGAGTGTTTTTCTTTTTTGGATCCATTTCACGGGGAAGCAACTAAATGAAAGAAGGAAATGGTTGTGAACCTTTCTTCAAGTTATGGTTTTCAGTAAGTGAGGAGCAAGACAGAGAGAGATGAAATATTAGGAAGACAGGGGGGGACAGCTGCCAGCACAAAAAAGAAGAGGACATTGCCCGAGTCCTATTCCTTCCCCGAACGTCCACGAAAGCAAGCCGAGCCTTATCTGAATGCCTTTGTCCACACCCAAAATAGTGCCGCCTGGGGCGGACCGCCCCCCCTAGCTACGCCGCTGCTTGCAGGCTTCCTTCTGTGATGTCTCCCTGTGCAGAGAAACCCAGTGAATCACTATGACGTGCTGGGCTTTCTCCTTTTCAGATGGCCATCAGAAAAAATAAAGGTATGCAGCATTATGCTTTTTTTCTTTTGAAATGGCGAGTTTGAGTGTGAGGTTCGCAATGTTTATTCTATGTCCGGACCGGAGGCTTGGGATTAATTATTCTCTTCTTTGTTTTTTAGGTCGAGCCTAAACACCACTTGCGCTGTCAGCCTAGGTACTTTGTGTGGGCCTGACTCCTCCCAGGCTTTGGACTGGCTTTTGTCTATGTCCCTAAAAAATCATAGCTTGCAAATGGCTAATGGTGGGTGTATTGTGGAAAACGTGTATTATTTTACTTGACATAAGCTACAGCCATTTTGGCTGCGGTGTCCATTTAAGTTTCCTTCGTAATTCTTTAGTCTTTTCACTCTGCTTGTGCAATCTATTTTAGTTGACTTCCTGACTCAGCTAAAAGCTTGGCACGTGCTGAGGGTTTGTAGCTGCCAGAGCACCTGGTCTCAGAAGTTAACTGTCAACCATTTACTGCTGCCATAAGCATTCCTGCTCCCCCTCCCACTTTGCTGATCAAGTGGTTATTCATCTGCCCTTGTTTGCCGATAACTATTTCTAAAACTTGTTCTTCCTATTTCTGTTCACATGCTTACACTGCAGAAAACCTGTATAAAAGACCTGTGTTCTGTGACTTCAGTGTACTACCTCAGGCAGCACTTGAGAGTGCTGTGTGGATGTGGTCCCATTCATGAAAGATTAATAAACTTGTTATTTATTTCCAACTCCAGTGCTGATCTCTATTTTGTTGGTCCATGAACCAATGGACAAAAGGGTGACCCTGAACCAGTGTACCCCTAAAAAGGTACATTTCAACAGTATGTCCCACCTTATTTTAGAAGTTCACTCCCAAGGAGTACTGTCACGTGAGCGAGCAGCAGTGCGCACGGTGGCAGATTGCTGTTTCAGGATGCACGCTTTGCTACGAGAGCTCTCCTCTCCATTAGTATGTTTTTCTGTGGCTGGAACACCAGCGCTCATGTTTTGAGTTGCTGTTAGTTTCTGGCCATAACATTCTTTTTACAGCAGTTTGCTTAACTCAGTGGTTCCCAAATTTTTCTCCCTGAAAATAATTGGGATGAAGCTGATGAAGGTGTTATAATCATATATGCAGGGTGTTTCGTATTACTAAGGCGGCGCCTCTAATAAAATGTTCCTAGGTACACTTCTTTGCCCATGCCTTTTTAGAGTACCCTCTCAAACTTTTTTATCCCACTTATAGATCTAGATAGCACCCTTATGCATGCAGGCCCCATTGCCAAAGTGTTTCTGCGCTTGAAGAATATTTGCATGCACCTCCATTTCAACCCATGTCACACGTGCCAACACATCTGTCTCAGCAGGGTGACTCATGATTTTTTAAACCATATACAGCTTTATTTTTGCTGTTTCCTCCCTAAAATTGCCTCCAAATCAATGCAGCTAAAATACATTTCTCAGATTTTTTTTTAAAACGCCCCTCTTTCTTGCTTCCAAATGTTGGCATTATGCCGTATATAGTGTTTTACTTCCCTGTACTCAAGGAGAGAGAAGGTCTTTCTGGAATTGTGTGTACTGAAAGAAATGTGTACTGGAAGTAACTATGATTCAAGTGCAAATTTCAATAAAAAATAATACTTAGTGTGTTTAATAGACAGGACAACTGTACTTTCCTGATAACCAGCATTATTGTAAAATGCATTTGGAAAAAAACAAACTATTAACAAGTCTAACAAAATAAATCAAGGCATCTTCCACTTACGTTGAGAGTGTTGGAATGTGGGGATCCAGTGAAATATGGAGGTCATCTCCCTCGACATGCCATCAGCTAAGCACTACGTTCACAGCTTTAGGCATGTCACTTACAAATCATAGATATCATGCGTTTAAGTCTAATTAGTTTACCTGAAGCCAACAACCCTGTCAACATTAAATGCATTAAAGTGCTTGGTGCGTGGCTCCCCTGGCTAGGTTTGGTGGCTCCCCAGGGAGCCACGGTACACAGTTTGGGAACCACTGGCTTAACTTGAAGCAGTTGCCACAGGAACCAGCTGGGATTTGCAGTGGCTCCTGCTGTGGCAACACCAAGCGCGGTGCGTACTTTGCTTACGCTGCTCATGAACTCGCACCCATGCCCATGCTTGTCTAAAATTCTGATAACGAAACATAATTTGACTTGAGTGACTGTGCAACAGACCATTGTGAGTCATGCCCACACTAAGGAATGGAGGTGCTTTCATATTTTGCCTTGCCAATTGTAATCGGATATGAATTTGTGGTCCACACATCCCTACCCTGTTTGAAGCCACGGCCCCATGCACTGTCCCTTTTAGGTGCCCGTAGCGCAGAGTTAGCTGGCTAACGTGCAGTGTTTAACAGTTCAGCGAGGGTGCGCTGTAAATTAATTGCGTATCACTTTGTGCGATGCACCTCTGATTGGGCCATACCTCTGCCCGTCACTCTTGAAAAGCAAGTATCCCAGTTGCATGGCTGAGGCTCACCAGCGATTCTGCATGGCAAAGGAGCAGAGCCGCCGGGGATGAGAACGTTCTCTATGTGTGGGGGTGGCTATGTGGTAAGTAGCCACATTGATTATAGTGTGTTAAGAGGGAGCTCCAGCCCTATAGACACCAGTCCTGGTTCTTGGGGTTGGGGAGGGGGTTGACAGGAGGGCCAGGCCCTCTCAAGAAAGGCCATTGGCCCACCCAAGGCCCCTCCATGAATGAAAGTGCATCTGTTACAGTTATTTTTAATGCAGGAGTTTTCTGGCACTCACCAGTGTGATAAGTAGCAGACCCATAGTCATGTATGACTGGACGGTCGCTCAGGGATGAGGGCTGGGTCTATTATCCCTTGTGTTAAATTATCAGCTGCTCTGCTGCAACCAGATTGGGCAGTGATGCCAAGAGCCTGATCGTCTTCCTCAAGGGTGACCCCTCACACCCATGCAGGAGCTGCGGGTCTTGTTTGGGATCCTGTGTTAGCTGGTGCTGCCGCTCTCCTTTCTGGCAGGTAAAACATTTCTTCTAACTTGTACCCTGTCTGTGGCAGTGATTGCTATACCGTAGCCAACCCAGCACCTGTACAGGTGTCGGTCTGGTGTTGTTTTGTAGCGCCTACTGTTGGCATTGTTAGCTCAATGAGGATAGAGACATGCGGTGTGATAAGTGTTGTGCACAAATTCACACATGGTGGTCAAGTGGAGATCCCAAGTACTGCACTTCTTTCATTCGAAATGAAGTACCAGCACTTCTCTGCAGGGTCCCAATACTTTCAAAGGGAGAGTACAGGCACTTTGCAGTACCAGGCTTGTGCTGTGGAATGGTGTGTACTCTCATTTCTACATTTCAGTTTGAAGCACTGGTCTTACTCCAGGGTGTGAACGGGAGCAAAGGGGTGACATGGCAGAAGACCGCGAGGTAGCTCAATTGGGTAGCATCCTTGCTGCAGGTGTTGATGAGAAATTGAGGTCACTGGTTCAAATCAACGGGGCTAGCTTGGCCTTTTATCCTACATCAGTCAACACAAGGAGTGCTATTAATTTGGGTTGTAATGGCACCTGATAAAATGTGCGATCCATGCTGCTTTCACATGATGGAATTGACATACATGTGCATGTAGTCTCCCTTCTGTTGCAAAATATCTACACAGCTTGTCTTTACAAGTTCAAAACTGGCCTGATATGTGAATGAGGGCCACTTTTATTTTGGTGCCAGGCCATCATTTCTGTCCCAGTCCGACAATGTAGCGGTGTGTTTATGTAGTGTGTAAATATATGTGAGGCTGGGGCCTTCCTCAAGTACACCACAAGGCATCCTTAATCATTTATACGGACACATGCTTGGTCTTGTCCGCTCTGTTTCTAGGCTGTGGGAGACTTAAATGTAATCAGAAGGCAAAATAGCGTAATTATCCGCAGAGAGAGCCACCCGGTCCTTCCAGGGAGCTGGAGCCCGGCTCTGCAGCAACAAGCACTTGGAAGGCATTTGCTTGTATTGATCAGTGACTGAGTGCAAAGTGGGGCTTTATTATAATAACGCATTGTTGAGGTTAGTGTTTCTTTGAGTCTAAAGACTTTTTAGGTCTGCGAGACTGCTGTAGTAGAGTATGGGAGAGAAGCCGCGCCCACTCTCCTCCCATATTTTTCATTGGCTTGTATCATTGTCTTTCGTAAATGCTGCCTTAGGATTCGTTAATAGGCTTGTTAGTCCCTCCTTAGTACGGCCTTGTCTTCATTTGTACCCTCCCATGGCGACTGGCCCTTTTCTTCGTTGTTACATGGGGCCTGTTATTTAGTCTGTAAGCACTATTTTCTTTATTGAGTTTCTCTTACTGCAGGCCGGACATGTGCTGCTTCAGCTGAAACCGCTTGTGGTTTTTTAAGCAGCACAGCCGCCCCCGTAACACGGGTGCCTGCTTCAATCGCTTTAACCCGGCATTATCTTTTGTCTGTTTCAAATCCCCCCAAGTAAAATGGATTTAGAAATGATTAGCGAAAGTCATGTGAATTCCAGGTATCACATAATCTTGTGCTAATGGGCTGAAGCTGACAACGGCACAATCTGTGTTACATGTCATCTGTACTAAAGCCACCTGACCGGTTGTTTTCAAAAGCCAGTTTTATAAACACCACCACCACCAATACCAGCACCACCAATGCCACCACCTCCACCAATACCACCACCTCCACCAATACCACCTCCACAAATACCGCCACCACCAATATCACCACCAAAACAATGACCAATACCAACACCACTGCCACCAATACCACCACCACCAATACCACAACCACCAATACCACCACCACCGCTACCTCCCACCACCAATACCACTACCACCACTACCACCAATACCACCACCACCACTACCACCACCAATACCAACACCAGCACCAATACCATCACCACCGCCAATACCACCACCACTGCCAATACCACCAGCACCACCACCAATACCACCGTCACCAATACCAACACCACCAAAACCACCACTATCACAAACACCACCACCAATTCTTCCACTACCACTACCCTCACCAACACTACCACAAATAACTACCAATACCACCACCACCAGTACCATTACTACCAGTACAACCACCAATACCACCACCAATACCACCACCGCCAATACCACCACCAATACCACTACCACCACCAATACCACCACCAATTCCACCACCACCAATAATACCACCACCACCAATACCACCACCAACAAATACCAATACCACCACTACCACCAATACCACCACCACCCATACCACCACCAACAATACAAATACCAATACCCACTACCACCATCACAACCACCAATGTCACTACCACCACCAACAATAACACCAGCAACACCACCACAACCACCAATACCACCACCAATACCACTGCCACGAATATCAATACAACCACTAGCACTACCAGTACCCCCACTACCAGTACCACCACCAATACCACCACCAATGCCAACACCAACAATACCACCACCACCAATACCACCACCAATACCAATACCACCACACCCACCAATACCACCAATTCCAATACCACCACTGCCAATACCAATACCAATACCACCACGACTACCAATACCACCACCAATACCACCACCAATACCACCACAATACCAATACCACCACCACCAATACCACTACCATTACCACCACCATTACCAATACCACGACCACTACTAATACCACCACCACCAATACCACCATCAACACCACCACGACCACCAATACCACCAACAATATCACCACCACCAGTACCAATACCACCACCAGCACTACCAGTACCACTACTACCAGTACAACCACCAAAACCACCACCACCACCAATACCAACACCACTAATACCACCACCAATACCGATACCACCACCACCACCGCCAATACCAGCAATGCCAATAACACAACCACCACCAATACCACCACCATTACCACCACCAATACCTCCACCATTACCAATACCACCACCACTACTAATACCACCACCACAAATACAACCACCAACAATACCACCACCATTGCCACCACCAATACCTCCACCATTACCAATACCATCACCACCACCAATGCCACCACCAATACCACCACCCCCAATACCACCACCGATACCACTACCACCACCACCACCAATACCACCACCACCAATAATACCCCACCACCAATACAAACACCAATACCCACACCGCCAATACCACCGCCAATACCACCACCAATACCACTACAATACCAATACCACCACCGCCAATACCACTACCATTACCACCACCATTACCAATACCACCACCACTACTAATACCACCACCACCAATACCACCATCAACACCACCACGACCACCAATACCACCAACAATACTACCACCACCAGTACCAATACCACCACCAGCACTACCAGTACCACTACTACCAGTACAACCACCAAAACCACCACCACCACCAATACCACCACCAATACCAACACCACCAATACCACCACCAATACCGATACCACCACCACCACCACCACCAATACCAGCAATGCAATACCACCACCACCACCAAAACCACCACCATTACCACCACCAATACCTCCACCATTACCAATACCACCACCACTACTAATACCACCACCACAAATACAACCACCAACAATACCACCACCATTACAACCACCAATACCTCCACCATTACCAATACCACCACCACCACCAATACCACCACCAATACCACCACCTCCAATACCACCACCGATACCACTACCACCACCACCACCACCACCAATACTACCACCATCAATAATACCACCACCACCAATACCACCACCAACAAATACCAATACCACCACTACCACCAATACCACCACCACCAATACCACCACCAACAATACAAACACCAATACCCACACCGCCAATACCACCGCTAATACCACCAATACCACCACCATCAACACCACCAATGTCACTACCACCACCACCAATACCACCACCACCAATACCACCAGAAACACCACCACAACCACCAATACCACCACCAATACCACCACCACGAATATCAATACCACCACCAACACTACCAGCACCAACACTACCAGTACCACCACCAATACCACCACCAATGCCAACACCACCAATACCACCACCACCAATACCACCACCAATACCACCACAACCACCAATGCCAATAATACCACCACCAATACCACCACCACCAATACCAATACCACCACAACCACCAATACCACCAATGCCAATACTACCACTGCCAATTCCACCACCACCACCAATACCACCACCACCACCAATACCACCACCAATACCACCACCAATACCACCACCAATACCACCACCACTATTAATACCACCACCACCAATACCACCATCAACACCACCACAACCACCAATACCACCAACAATACCACCACCACCAGTACCAATACCACCACCAGCACTACCAGTACCACCAATACCAATACCACCACCAATACCAGCAATGCCAATACCACCACCACCACCAATACCAATACCACCACCACCAATACCAATACCACCACAACCACCAATGCCAATAATACCACCACTAACACCACCAATACCACCACCACCAATAACACCACCACCACCAATACCCCCACCAATGCCATCAATAATACTAGCAATACCACCATCAATACCAACACCAATACCACCAATACCACTATCAATACCACCACCAATACACCAATACCACCAATACCACCACCACTGATACCACCACCATTACCACCACCAATACCACCACCACCAATACCACCTATACCACCACCACCAATACCACCACCAGTACCACCACCACCAATACCACCACCACCACCCATGCCACCAATACCACCACCACCAATACCCCATCACCAATACCAGTACCACCAATACCATTACCACCACCACCAATATCAGTACAACTTCCAATACCAGTACCACCACCACCACCACCAATACCACCACCAATACCACCACCATCAATACCACCACCTCCACCAATACCACCACCACCAATACCACCAATGCCACCACCAGTACCACCACCACCAATACCAGTACCACCACCAATACCAGTACCCCCACCACCACCAATACCACCACCAATACCACCACCACCAATACTTTCGGTCAGTGTCTCCACAGAGACGACTCGAGGCTCAACGCAGACACTGACCGAAAGTATCGGTCCATTCCTCTGCCGGACTACTCCATGGGGCATGTTTGGCAACAAGCCAACTAATGCTCTAAGAGGGAATCCCCCTCTCACATGTAAAGCACCTTAGTGAGTGCTACACATTTCTCAAAATTACACAATCACTTAAATCTAAGTAATTTGCACCTACACACTTTGGTCCTGAGGAAAGCCAGTTTTAATCATAAAGGCCTGGCTGAAACATGTAGACCACACCTGGATGTAGGAAACCCTAGTTAACATTCCTATAACATCCAACAGCCTTTTTTAATGCTAGCAGTGACCCAGTTATTAAAATATAATTTACCCTCTGGTACTGGGATCCCTGCATAGCTTTTAAATCGTCACCTTCACGTCACTACACTGCACACTCAGATACATACCTGCTCCGCTGTATCCAGGCGTCGAAGCACACCCGGGACACACTTGGTGTCACTGGGTGGACCCGATGATGAAGCATGCCACCAACTAGGTTGGTGGGTGAGGGCTTCATGAACAAACAAAATGGTTTGCACCCTGCCTTACAGTCTTGAGTCTATGTAAATTCACAAATAGGCTAGTCCTTTTTGATCTCACATATAAACCCCGGGGATACGGACTAGCTACCTAATCCTCTCTCTCTCCTTTGATAGTGATATACTGTGAGATAGCTGACATATAGGACAACATATCCTGAGGGAGTGCATAGAATCAGCCCTGCACCATCCCTACGGTTACATCGTCCACAAACGTGCAGTTCCTACCGTAGGGTGGAAACTACTACTTAGTGCTGGTGCCACAGAAGTTGGCTAGAAAGTATCGGATGATATGCTGCCTGTCCTGGATGGAAGGGGTATCAGTCAATGACATCATAGATCAGGTGGACTGTTTAGTACCTTATGCCAATTTGACATGGCCATACAGCACATCAGGTCATGAGGCCTGGACTCAGAATGGGTATTTTACGTTATATTACTGCCTTCTTCCAGTACCTCCGGCAGATTTAACTTGGTGGGAATACAATTACGGGTCAAGTATTTCACAGACAAGTGCATACCCATGTGGTGTGCTGTGGCATGTGCAGTGTTTGAGAAATTCAACAAATGTACTAATTCATTGGTGGGCTTGCATTAAGTCTTCACTACATAGATGATGTTTTGCTGGTGGGTGTGGCTGTGGTGGCAGGGGAATGCATGCTTCTGATGAAGATGTCTGAGGTGGTGGCAGACAGGCTTGGGATCCCTTTGACAGCAGAAAGATTTAAGGGTCCGACGACTAGGCTGATGTTTTGGGCATTGAGCTGAATTCAATAGCAATGTTTTCACGGCTGCCAGTGGAGAAGTTGGGGGCTTCGAATGTGTTGCAGGATGAGGGAAAATGCAGAACACACTAGGGCATTTATAAGTCGCATTTCAGGTAGTGGTCTGAGGTAGAGCGTTTTTTAGTAGTCTGGCATTTGCAATGAAGAGAGCTAGCAAGCCACACCACAGGATCTGGAGGGTGAGGGAAGACTTAGGTATGTAAAAACGTTTTTTGATATGCTACAATGGAGTTAAAATGTGGCTGAAAAATGACCCACTGATATGGAAAGTTGAAATATATACTCTGAAGCTTCAAGCACAGAAAGGTTCGGGTGTATTGGGATGGTGAGTGGTGTGCAGAGCATTAGACACAGGCTTGGAAGAACAGAGAGCACAGCATTATGTTCCTGGAGTTCTTTCTCCTGTTGCTCATGATGAGAGTTTGGAGGGATGAGCTGCGATACCAGAGAGTGATATTTATATCGGACAATACAACAGTGGTGCAAGTAGTGATCAAGATGATGGCACAAGATGTTTGGGTAATGAGGACCTGATATTGTAATGGCCAGAGGGGAACATTCTCTTTAGAGCAAAGCAAAGTGCGGGGTTGGAGAATGGGATGGCTGACCCACTCTCTCACTTACAGTGAGCAAGGTTCCATGGTTTCTCCCCAGGTGTGTCAAAAGTGGGACTGAGAGTGGCAGGTGATCTGTGGGACATCAGCCTGTGAGTATATATCTATTGGTGGAAAATTCAATATCTGCCTCTAAGAGAAGGATGCATCATCAGAGCTGGAGGGAGATCCTGGAGTCGGATGCAAGGACTGGTTTTAGATGATTGGTGGAAAGAAGAAAGGATATATTGGCCTTTGTGATGGGGCAGGTCAGGAGAGGGTTTCTCTGGTGGAGGAGAAAAGGTAAACCGGTCAGCAGATTATGTGCAAGTAAGGAGATGTAAGGAGGGGTAAAGGTGAAATGAAGCAAGACGTGATTCAAGGAGGAAAGTCTGGTCCAAGGGTAGGCTAGTTCTGCAAGAAATTAGTAGATTCCTGGGTGAGGACCATAGGGACATGTGTTAATGTTTAAAATGTTGCGTGTGGTTGTTTCAAGGGGTGAGAGTATGTAAGGCGGGAGGGGTTCGGTTAGTATAAATGGTAGTCAAGCTGGCAGTAAAGAGAGTATGGCTCAGCCGAAGAGTTAGGATCTTTGCTGGCTCTCATAAAGTGCGATTTTTTACTCAAAGCAAGCAGAGTAGTGTGATCATTCCCTCCCAATGTGGGGTGTTGTAAAAGGCTGATGATGCGTTAATGTTTGTAGCTTGATCATTTCCTCCTAATCAAGGCCTTGGGCTTGGGAGGCACGAGCACGCTCTACATCAGGGGTGTTTTGAAGGAAGTTGAGGTGCGATGCGATGACATGGCAGCTTCATGGCAATCAATTGTACTGGGCCATGGGGAAACATCTTTTCATCTCACCTCCAGTTGAACAAAAGCCTATCTCCCACCTTGGAACCCAAGCCTAAAGGGAAAACTTTTTTTTGGGTTATAATGGTTTGTTGGACAGAGTTATTTGAAGAGATGCGTTATCGCAGGAGCAGGTGGAGAAAAGGAAAACTGGAGAGGTGATTACGTGCAATTTGGGAGATGTAAGAAGGAGTAAGGGAGAATAGAGGCAAGGCTTGATTCACAGAGGAGGGGCTGATTCAAGGGAGGGCGGGCTCGGCAAGGAGATAGTGGATTCTCAATAAGGACCACAAGGACACGTTAATGTTTAAAATGTTGTACGTGGTTGTTTCATGGTGGTCACAAGGTGGTGGGATTTTGAATTGGAATCGGAGCTTAATTTGATCCCTCATGAGGAAAGTAACAACCATTGGAAATGTAATCAGTCTTGCATTTGTTTGAGTTAGAGCTTTTGGTGTTGTAAATGCCAGTGTATTTTACCTATGTGTTATGGAGTGTATGTATGTGGTATGCAGTGTAATTATGTGGGTAGGATTCATTAGTTGTGGAATTGTGTGGTGTGGAATGAATTTGTGTAGTGGAATTATATGGCATGGTGTGCTGTGGATACATGTGAATAGTAATTATGTGGTATTGAGTGTACTGGAATTATGGGATTGTGTGTTATGGAGTGTAATTATTTAGAATGGTATTTTGTGTTGTGGAGTGGAGTTTAATTATGTGGTGTGCTGAATTTATGTGGAGTGGATTGGATTTATGTGGTGTGTTGTGTAATTGTGTTCTTGAGTTGAATTCTGTGAATTGGAGTCAAATTATGTGGTGTAGATTGGAAATGTGTGGAGCTAAAATGTGTGGTGTGGAACTGTGTGGACAGCTTTGCCTTTTTGGTGACATTAAAAAAATAGGTAGGAGCTAAGCTCCAGATCGGTGTTTGTGAGTGTTTTTAAAAATAAGAAAATGTGTAATAAATGTGATTTTTAGGTGAACGCAAGTCTTCAGATCATTACACACAATATATATAGACCAAATTTACTGCAGAAATTGTGATGGCGAAATCCTACAGATCGAAAACCTAGTTTTGGAAATTAGCCTAATTTATTATTTAAAACACTGATGAGGCTCCTATTTGCATGTATTTTTAGATATGACATGCTCAGAACGGAGAACAAAACCCGGCAAGATTTCCCCGTTTGTTTTTTAAATTAAAAGATTGTTTGTGTGTCCTCTAGGTACGAGCTGTTGTCATGGCAAAATACCTATTTATCTAGATGCTCTGTTAGCTTTTAATGAGAGAGATAGCTGAATCAACCAAACATGTGAATACATCCAAGGCAAATTGATTTAGACTAAAAAAAGTAATGAAGGTTTAAGCAGCTTAGCAGCGAAGTGATTAAATGTGTATTTACACATTTTGCACATGTACTGCACATGTACTGCAAACTCTTCCATTGGAAATGCTAGGAATTCCACAGCTTCAATTCCAGCAGCATGACCTCTGTAGCTGCTTCACGTTTAACCTAATGCCCGCACAGAAAGTTAGCGCTTTAGTTCTACATTACGGCGACCCTACTTTTTGTGACACAATGAAAAATAGATCGTAGCCCCTGCCCTTTAGATCCAATTTGAAACCTGGACTGGTCTCAGTGACAATGGATCCATCTATTTCCTTGCAATGATTGGTTCACAAGGTTTTGCTACCTACCACCTTCTCTCATTGGCCGGCATAGCTACACAGAAACAGAAAGGAAAATTTTCAAAAGCAAAACCTCATAGTCCTTTGAGCACATATTTGAACAGCAAAGAGAAACGGGTGTGACTGAGTTATTACCATTGTGTCTGACTTTTATGAATTGTGGAGGAGTAAAAAGTCAAATGAATGGTAACTTGGTACGTTTTTACCGGGTACCCGATAGAGTATAACACTGTTTTGTCATTGATAGGTATTGAGCAAAATAGGAAATTTTATACAATATCGCACACAGGAACATTTGGATTTAGAGTACCAAATACGCTGTGTTTGGAATATATAAGAACATTTTTTCTACAAATATGGCTGCAACTATATGATACAGTAAAAGTAGCTGCAGACTCCTTTTCATGTCTGTGGCATTTTCTACTCCTGCTCATGTCTGTCCTATGGCACCGGGCACACCCTCGTGTCACCTTCCAATCGCTACATCTAGTTTCACTCCTACACTTTGGGGCCGATTCCGATCCGGGTCGGAGAGCACTCTGACCGAGTCGGATTCGGAGTGTTTTCTGACCGAGCCGGACCCCTACAGTCCGACCTAGCGAGTACGATGCGCACGTATGCTGTCGGACTCGGTTCGGTCGGACTCCCATAGAAGTCAATGGGAGCCAGTTGTACGACGCGTACATGCGCTCCCATTGACTGAATGGGTACGTCTCGAACAAGTGCGTCCCCTACAGTGGGTACACGTCGGTGCCATCCGCACCGTACATGCCTGTGTTGGGGAGACCCATAGGTCTCCCCCTGTGTGCGAGTCGTACGGCTGCGGGTGTCGGGAGGTCCGACGCGGACCCCCGAAGTCCGACTCCGGGAGCTTTTGCGAGCCGGACACTCCGGCTAGCACAGGCTGTCCGACGCGTGCATCGTACTGGCTCGGTCGTGAATCACATCCATTGCACGCCACGGTTAGCTTACGACCGAGACGTACGGAGCGGTTCGGACCCGGAAACGACTCGGTCGGTGAATTTCATGTAGCTTGCAGCGTATAGTGACTCGCTCGTACAGCTGTACGAGTCGGGCGGAAAACAGGCGTACGACCCGGATTGGAATCGGCCCCTTTGAAATGCACCGCTCAATCAGCGCCATACAGCTGGACACAGGCAGGCCTGTTCTGGGGCTCTTAGTGGCAGCAACCAACTGCACCGCCAATTTTTCATAACACCCCTTCAATTTTAAAGGAAGTTTGTTGTTATAAATCATCAAAACCTGTCAAACGTAGACAACATCGTGTTCATGGCCACTGCTATATTGTAACACCCGGCAAGTAAAGCCGCCGTACAACGCTTCTGTGCCTCGCTGGGGGTGATAAGTGCTATTATAAATACAATTTTTTACTTTGAAGATGAGCGTGCGACCACTTCAAGGGCGCCGCGCTAATCATGACAAAGCGTGCAACAAATACAAGCATTGGCATAGCCAATAGGTCTCGCTGTTGGGACCTTATACGTTTTTAGCCAGAGCTATTAGCTTTGCCGATGTCTTCAAGCTACAGTGTAGAGCAATGTGGCTGCTGTGCAGCATGTTGAAAAGTTATAATAAAAAAGCGTTGTAAGCATTTTTGTTATTTTATATATAACCAAGAAGATGTTATGTAGAACTGAACCACCCTATTAAAGAAGTACTACAGTGCATTTACATTTTTTTCAGAAAGGTACTTGTTTATGTGGTTTCCTTTGTTAGAATAAATGGTGATAAACATGGAAGTACCCAAATACTTCCAGCAATTAATCTCTATTTTTATCTATTTCTTTGTTAGTAGACAAGATCCACATGACCATTTAATGGTAACTTTACACAATTGATACATAGTAATGTTAAAAGCAGAATAGAATTGTACTCATGAAACAGAAGTAAGATTAAAAATAAATTTCTTACCAGCTCAGGAACTAGTCAAACTCAATCTTAAAATGTAAAAAAAAGATTTCTGCACAAGATTATCCCCCACGGTAGCAGAGAATCAACAAAGATCCAGTGTGTAGAGCAGACACAGAGGTTGTGGTGGTAGCACAGTGCTTAGATGTCAGGCAGAGTGCGGCTGAAGATGCAAACACAGAAGAGGCCTGTGAATATACTGGGATGCAGCGACTTGAGATCTCTAAAGCGCCTCACAACAAGAGAGGCTGAGCTCACTTTTCTTGAGAGGAGGAAACAAAGTGTGTGTGGTGGGTAAGACGGGATGTGCATCTTACCCGGGGATGTTGGTATCCCGCGAGGGAAAAGGGCGTCCATTCTGTGGTGTGTGGTGGTAGAGGATTTTGCGGCACCGGCGCTTTACTCATGTTTAAAGGTAAAGCGCCGGTGCCGCGATTGCTGCAAAAGTAAACAAATAGAAAAAAACATCTATTTCTTTACTTTTGCTATAATCGCGGCACCAGCGATTTACTTTTAAAATTAACAGTAAAGCGCGGGTGCCGCGATTATAGCAAAAGTAAAGAAATAGATGTTTTTTTCTATTTGTTTACTTTTGCAGCAATCGCGGCACCGGCGCTTTACCTTTAACCCTGAGTAAAGCGCCGGTGCTGAGATTGCTGCAAAAGTAAAGAAATAGAAAAAAAATCTATTTCTTTACTTTTGCTATAATCGCGGCACCGGCGCTTTACTTAAAAGTAAAACGCGAGTGCAGCAATTATAGCAAAAGTAAAGAAATAGATGTTTTTTTCTATTTGTTTACTTCTGCAGCAATCGGGGCACTGGCGCTTTACTCATGGTTAAAGGTAAAGTGCTGGTGCCGCGATTGCTGCAAAAGCACGGCACCGGCGCTTTAAAGCCGGATGGCAGCTGTGCACGTCGCGTAACAGCAAGCTGGTGGCCGGCTGCCTCTGGGTAGCACTTCCAAAACCCGCTTACTAAATGTCTCGCTTGAGACAGCGCATGCGCTGGCTCAGGCGAGACCTAAAAAAAGGAGCTAAAACGTGAAGCAAGGCTTCCGTGAAGCAGGCGCCACACTCAGCTTTAAAGTAAATAATTGTATTTATAATAGCACTTACCACCCCCAACGAGACATGGAAGTGCTTTACAGCGGTGAACACGTTAATCCAAAAACCTAGGTTAGTGGTAAATGGAGCGCAAACAGCACACACAGCTGGTAAAACAAGCATTGGCATAGCCAATAGGTCTCGCCTATGGGACCTTATAAGTGTTTAGCCATGCAACACTTGATGTTGTTGCACCAAGGATATTGTGCTGGATAACTAAACACTTATAAGGTCCCAAAGGCGAGACCTATTCTCTATGCCAATGCTTGTTTTTTTGTTTTAAACTAGTTTAGCACTGACACTGGAGCATTGCGTCAGAGTACTTCTTTTTGAAGTTTTCATTGTACCCAATGTTTGCGCTGCTCTGTGATGGGCCAGCGTCTCTGCTGGGCAGCTTGACGGAGTCCTGGTTGGGTCTGTTTCTATCCATTGTCTATTCTTGCGCAAAGATCCTCTTTGGAAGTTTTCTCCTTCGTCGGTCGTGTGGCTGGTTCTAGGTTGTGTATCTAAATCGTCCTCTGTAGTTCATAAATGCACATGTTATTGTGTATTTCAGGTGAGGAGATGCCATTCAATGTCTTGGTTCATCCTCGAAGTCCTTCTGTTCCTCGTCACAGTCTCACGGCTGGTGGTTAATTTGTGCAGGTGCTTGCTGGTGGTCACCTCTGGTGCTAATTTCCATGGACTAGGACTCTTTTTCACCACCTCTACTCTTCTGCAGCCTAACATAACAGGGGGACAGATGAGTCCTTCTTTTATTTTCAGTGGGAGTAGAAATCGAATGGCGACCAATACCTTCATCATTTCACAGTGCAGGGGATCCTTCTTCTGGTTCTATGAACTAGACTTGGCTGCTCTCTCTGGGCCTTAACTGTACGGGGGGGCACCTGGAAGAGGTGATCGGAGGCCTGCCTTCCCTTCTGCTCACACCACTTCTTCAGACACATTTTGGGGACCAGCATGTGTTTGTGTGTAAATTAAGCGCCGGCCACACCCCTCCTTCCTGTCTGTGTCTTCTACCAGTGTGTCAGTGCTTGAAGTTTACAGCCAGTATTACGGGGTGAAAGGTCGGGTATTTGGAGGTCTAGGGGAGGAACTCCAGGTGTGCATCGTCACCTGTTTCCCAGATATGGACGGCTGTGACCCCAACATTAGTGTCGTGGGTTGGTAATTGGAGCATTGCCTCCTGTGCCCAAGCTGTCCTGGCACACCTGGCGTTAGCCTTCTGGCTGCTTGAAGATGGAGGCCTGACATTGTGCCAGCGTGCGCCTGGCATCTGCCAGCAGCTGCCTCGGGGGTCTCCATGGGGCGTTGTGCCAACAGAGACGCATCTCCACAGGCCTCTGCAGGCCCAGAGCTGAGCGGTGCTCATTGCCCGGCCTGCACCTCGCATCAGCTACGTTGTTGACATCGTTGGCACTGCACACCCTGCTGCGTAGTCCTCCACTTTCACATCTGTGGAGGCGTGCGCCTGTGTGCAGCGTGATGCACAGCGAGAGTGTGTGTACATCAGGGGGTCTCATCTACTTCAATCGTTAAATACAGCACTGAGCTGCTGCCCGACAGAGGGTCACGATAATGTACACAAAGACCGAGTACTCTCCAGGCGCCTCTGTTCCCGCAGCCCTGCTTCCCGCGGCCCTGTTTCCCGTGGCCCTGCTTCCGTGTGCACAGCACCAGGGCACAAGCGCTGAGTCACAACAGACGCACATACGGGGTGCACAAAAGGCGCTTGTGTTCATTCTGTGGTGTGTCTGCATCACCTCTAAGCAGTGAGTGTCCCACTAGCTCATTGCATCCTTGCCGTGCAAGATCCAAGATGACGCTGCACTCCCTGTTTGGCGAAAGCCCACGTTTCTTCCAAGGCCTGGCTAACTACCCGAAGAGCACTGGGTTCATATCCGCAAACCAGAAATGTATTACAAATATACATTGTATCCTTAACTAGGACCATTCAAACATACCTCTGTAGTCCAACCCCGCCTCACACGAAATATACTCGTCAGCTCATCATAACGCGCAAATGAATGCATGAATAGATTGTTTTAAAAAGCTAAACACCATAAAGAAAGGGTGGAAATACCTAAAGGCAGAAAGAAAAGAGAAACATTTTGCGAGGGTGGGGGGCTGAAGCAGGAGAGGCTGTCTGAGCGGCCATTACAAGCGTGTGGACGGCGCTGTAAATGAGAAAAAAAAGTGCTTCAAGTCCTTTAAAGGAAATAGTGTAAACCCGCCCGTAAACGATCGAATCCCGGTGGACGGGGCTTAAAGGAGACAAGGAGGGATTGACATCCCTTCGGTGCAATCATTGCACCGCCTTTGGCATAATTCGTGATGCCAAACGAAGCGCACGAATGAAAGCGGAAGGCGGAGCTGGGACGAGGCTTCTGGAATCGTATTGATTCCAAGAACCCTCGTAAGACGAGTGCAGCGCATGCGCTGCTTATGTCAGGCCGAGACCTAATAAACCATGAAATGCAGCATCCATGAAGCCGACTCTGTGCTAATTAAGTACAATAAATAGAAAGGGGCTGAAACATGAAGTGAGGCACCCGTGAAGGAGGTGCCACGCTCAGCTTCAAAGTAAATAATTGTATTTATATCAGCACTTACTACCCTCAGAGAGGCATAGAAGCACTTTACGGTGGTCAACATGTTAATTCGGAAACCGAGATTATTGGTTAATGGTGTGCAAAACATGACACATGGCAAGATAAATAAACCATGATGAAGGGTGTTTGTGAAAGGGGCTGTGCTAAACTAGAGAAAGCGGGCAGAAAATAGAAAGGGGTTGAAACATGAAATGTGGTGTCCATGAAGCGGGCACCGTGCTGATCAAATTAAACACACTGAGTTTATGAATTACCAGAGGAGCATGTTTCCATGTTTCTATCGTCATGTAACATGAGTGAGAGGAAAAACAAAATAGTGCTCGCAAACAGCAAAAAATTGACAATATTGTAGAGGTAATGCAATAGGGCCAGTGACCATGGAAGGGAACCAAGCCCACAAAGGAGGGACAAAAAAGAACCAACCGATATTGATGGGTGTCCCAAAAGCCCATAGAGGAGATACAGCATGTCATGATACAGCCATAAAGGAGCTACAGCATAGAGACTGTGCATGCATGCTGCCTAGGCTCGACCATAAATCTGTGTGGCGTTATGGTCAGAATTGGCAGTAAACTAAGTTTCATTTAGATCAGAAAACAAAGGTTGAAATCACTGCCAAAGGCTGCAGGTTTGCAGGCTGGAAGAGGATGTTTATAGAAGTACCAGAAAATGTGTAATCGGCAGTGAAGTCCTGGACCTTAAAGAGGGCCCTGGAGAATTAGTGATCATGTCAAATTATAACAGTGGTAATGACCAACGTAATATGCCAATTTGGGTGGCCATCGTTGATGCAAACAGGAATCAAAGGTAGAGTAACAGAAGCAAAGACATGTCCTTGGATTGGAAGCAAAATGTAATAAATATAATACATCCACAAGCAAGAAACAGGCTGACAGCAGTTGAGCAGTTACCGTTCACTGCAGATGACCAGAGAGTGACTCACTGTACTACCAACTAGGCTATGCTCCATTGCTTCTCTGCTGGCTCTTTCCAGTCCGAGCAAAGTGGCTCAGGAACTAAGGTGCCAGTAAACAGTTTCACTATAGTTTCCTATGCACAGATCTCTAATGCTATATTAATATTCTGCTTGGTCAACGACAGATAATATTCTGGCTGAATATCATCAATCTCCTCAAGTCATTCATCTGCTCTGCTGACCTTCCCTCAAGACTGCCTCTTAACTAACTTATCCTCCTGCTCAACCCCTAGCAGTTACGCCTTGCAATACACCCAGCTGTCAGCATTCTACACTGATGCTGGCCAGACTGACTTGCGCATAGCGCTATTGAAACAGAGGAATGACAATACAGTGAGCACCAACAAAGGCACCCATGTTTGGAAAGGGTCCAGGTTAAGTTCAGTTTAGGTTCACAGTTAAAAGAAACAATTAACAACTCAATTCAATTCAATCAGCTTTATTCGGCAATTAAGACATAAAAGCACATTTACAAACATTTATTTACAATTATATAAATTACCTAAAAAGAGAATAAAATTCCAATTAAATTTTTCAATGTCCGTCAAGCTAATTCATGCTTTAAGAAAAAAGTTAAAAATGAGCACCACAATCATAAAATTCGAACCAGCTCATATCAGCTTAAATTGCACAGGGAATAACATAATATAACATTGTGGGCACCCTGATTTCCTACTTATAATAACAACAGCGGGTAATGTTAACAAGATGTTGTGTTACTTATGGGTAAAAAGTTAACGTTAAGTTTCAAAGCTTTTAACCTTATGCCCCAGGCCCATCCTATAAACTTAGCTACAACTACACAGATCGGAGGTGCAGGGTCGGTGCATAGAATGCGAAGGGCAATAGCATATCTTTTAATGCCCATGGACTTACAAATTGGTTTTATCCATTTTTCCCTCGGAATTGCATACAATGGGCAAAAGAATAGTACATGACCTATATTTTCGCATTCATCTACGCATCTAAAGCACCTATCCTTATTAGTGCCTGCTCCCCCCCATCTAGAGGTGAAATCTGCAACAGGTAGTGTACCCACCCGCAGTTGAAAGTATAGCTTGCGATCAGTGGTTTTTTCAATGATGTCCCAGAACTTCTCTTTGAGGGGTTGGGATTTAAACTCTAGGAAGCGGGACGTTAATTGAGAGGAAAGGCCTTGGGCAATTTCAAGTTTATAAACCCATTCCCAGTACATCATTTTCAGCTTTTCTTTGGAAGGAAAAACTGCACGTGTTGGATTTTTCCAGAGTTCAATCAGGCCTAAACTGCCTAGTAGGGATTTGATCTCAAGCAGCCAGGATATTTTTTGGGACCTATCGGATTCAATTATATCCACAAAACCACTCCTATAGTGCAAGAGTTCATCTGTGCACCAGAGTCTACGCCAATATAATATTGGACGTAACCTCGCCAGATGTTCTAGGGTTTTTTTGCCAAGATCCAATAGTAAGGGGCGCAATGGCGTACTGGGTGGAATATTTGTGATTTTGCGGATAAAAGCATTTTCTAGGACCTTCAGCCTATTCAGATTGGCAAAGCCCCAGAGCTCGGCCCCATAAAGGCATGAGCCCAGGACCGACAACTCATTTCAGAGTCTTCCGCTCGTGATGAAGGAGCGGAAGACTCCGAAACACATTGAGATGTTGTTGCTAGTGTTGTGCTGTTAAACAAGCTGTAACACCGGAGCCCCGGTACAGTGGTTTGTCAAGACTGGAGTGGAAGCTTACAAGCATTTGTGGATAGGAATATATATATATATATATGTACATATATTACCTACTGGCGGTCGCCAGTAGGTAGTTATAGTTAGGACCGTGTTTCCATAGGAAATCTCAAAATTTTATTTTGAATAACTTTGGCGCCAGTAGACAAATCCACGCGAAATTTTCAAAACTAATGGGGCGCTCCGCTCAGCTCCTACCCTAAAAGTTTCGGGGTGATTCGTCAAGCGGGGGCCGAGAAAAAAGGGGGGTCCCAAAACGCGTTTTCCCCATGCATTTTTCTATAGGGACTTTAGTCGCAGCTACAGCCCGAACGGCTGAACAGAATTATGTGAAATTTGGCAGAGAGGTAGCCATAAGGTCCATGAAGTGCCTTTTGCAGGTTTGGTGTAAATCTGTTCAGTATTTCCTGAGAAATTAGCATTTAAATCAATATATATATCTGTACGCGCGCAGCGTGTGCGCACTGAGCAAGTCCTGTGCGCGCACCCTGCCGTGCGCGAGCGCACTTCTGATTGGTTGTTAGATGTTAGTAAACATTCGAATCGGTGGAAATCAGGAAGCGGCGGCCGCCATTTTGTCTCTCGCATAAATAGGGGGTGATAAACAAAGGGGGAGAACGTGAAAAGGGGGCAGAGTGGGGAGATATTGACCCACTAGGCATTGTAAGGGGGTCACAGTAGGACCTTGTAGGGCAAAAAAAAAGATTTATATTTTGAAAAAAAATATCGCCGAGTGCGCGCACCCAGCGCGCACCCGAAAAATGTTTAAAAACAAAAAAATTATAAAAATTCGCAATTAAGTGAAAAGATATAAGGTGGCTCTAAAAAGAGCCCTTGTGTTTATTGTGTGTTTTTTGGTACCTACAAGTAAGTACCGATGCAGAGTCTAAAGTTCAAGAGGAAGACTCTGTTGCCTTCATCAGTGAAGTGTACACCATCTCCTCTATAAATGTCTTGCATGCTGTAACACAAGTTGTTGTGGTATATAGAACCCATACCATAGTCTCTGAGGAAAGCAGAAATAGATTTGTTGACGTGCTTCCTTGCTTTGTCAATCTGCGGACAAAATTGGTTGGACCAGTTCCACTTTTGCCTTTGGCATATGTTAGAATATACAAAGGCAGTTTGTGGAAAAAGCGACATCAATTGCACAAAGGTGTCCTTAATAAGCATTTCCAGACCTACCCCAGTTAAAGTGCCTAGGTCATTACCACCACAGTGCACAATAATAAGGTTAGGTTGTGGGAGATGTAGAAAGGTTTTCACCAAAGGCATTAATTGGTGCCACTTTAACCCTCTCTGACCAATCCATTTAATGTCTACATTTGGCAAAGCAAGGTCTCTCACCATACCTCTTTTTTCTGCAAATTTTTCACTCCAGAAGACATAGCTGTGACCTACAATCCACACTGTGAACATCTTCCAAGGAGATCTGGATGCACTCAGGAGGTGTCTTTCAGTAGAAAGGCAATATGAAATGAAAGACAGTTGAAAAATGGAGGCACACATAGTTTTTTTTATTAAAAGATCTCATTGGCTGTTTCAAACCATTCTACACTAAAAACTAGGCTGTATGTTTAAATTTTAAAAAGCATGTTTTGTATTGGTTCAGAAAAATGTGTTACCAAAGAACATTACTATGGATTTGCTGTTAGGTTTGAAAAGTCAAGCACTCTTGCTCTTTGGATATGAAACATTGTCTGCTGAACTTCTGACCTCTCTCCTCACAGCAGTGTTCCATGACCTGTTGCTATGGTAGCAGGCAGGAGACAAGTTGGGGGAAGGGTACATTTGGAAAGGGGTTGAAGTTTTCAACCAATAGAAATGTGTGATTTCATTTGAAAAAAAGAGGGAAGCACTGAGATTTGAAATTAACATGTATATGTGTGAAAAAAGAGAGGGAAACATTGCCATTTACTGGTTCTGGAGAGAGGAGAGAGGTGTGGAGCTCTGATATTCTGACTCTGATAGTCTGCTGTTTGAGTGGCACATTTCTTTCTCAACTATTTTAAAAGGTGAGTTATGAGTTTGAGAGGGGATGTATGTGGTGATTTTTGAGATAAATATTAGAATTGTGAATCTTCTTCAAAAGTTATGTTTTACATTTTGAGGTTTGTGAGATATTTAACTGTTTTGAACTTGTAAGATATTATGGAGTATGTTTTCACAATAAGTTTATGTGTACTGGTAAGAATGAGGAATACTGTTTTGTGCCTACCATCAAACCATGAGTCTGTGTGCAGAGAAGAATTGTTGACAGAGATTTAATTTGCGTTGCTGTTGAAAAGTAAGACTTGCAGTTGAAAGGAAAGGACAGCTTGTTTTTAATTGTGATGGTTAGGATTTAGCAGAAATCACTTTGAAAGAAAAGAGAGGAAAATGGCAGCACATTTGAAATTAGCATTAGTTCTGTAAGAATTGCTGACCCAGGAAAGGGGCAGCCTGTGTTTTGTGCCTACCAACACAGCATGAGTCTGTGTGCATATAGGAATTGTTGTCTGAGATTTAATTTGTGAAGTTGTTGTTCTGTAAGGATTGCAGACCCAGGAAAGGGGCAGCCTGTGTTTTGTGCCTACCAACACAGCATGAGTCTGTGTGAATATAGGAATTGTGGCCAGAGATGTATTTTGTGTTGCAGTTGTTTTGTAAAACATGCACTTGCAGGAAAGGGACAGCTTGTTTTCTTCAAATGTGGTGGTTAGCACTCAGCAGAAATCACTTAATCGCAAATGAGAGGCAAAAGCTAAAACATTTGAAACCAACAGGGTAGATTTCCCTTTCAAAATAGCAAAGGCACAGGTAGTTGCCATATGTTCAAAACTGAAAATAACCCTTAGCACACATGCACTGTTACATACATCCCAGCAGTCTTCATGCAGTTTTGGAAGTCTCTTTGCTCATCTGTCTTGCACCAGACAATACACAGTCTCCAGAAACACACTCTTGGCACACACGCAGCAGCTTCTCCCACACTCCCATGTGTAGTACTCAGGTCTGTGTGGTGTTTCAGAAAGCACTGTGTAACGCAAACACATTCAACGTCAACAAGGCTCATTTCCTTTGCTCTAGTGTAGTCACTCACCCAGAATGCACATGCTCATGGTCTCAAGGAGCTGTTAGGACATGTGCTTTTTTCTGCCTCTGTGATCTACAAGGAAAATGTGTCAGGCTGTAACACTAATTATCACTTGCTCTACCATAGTAGTAAATGTGCTTTGAAATTGCAAATCAAATTCTGTTTTCTGCTTAGAAGCACACTATGAGGCTGAGTGCATATAGGAATTGTGGCCAGAGATGTAATTTGTGTTGCAGTTGTTCTGTAAAACATGCACTTGCAGGAAAGGGACAGCTTGTTTTCTTCAAATGTGGTGGTTAGCACTCAGCAGAAATCACTTAATCGCAAATGAGAGGCAAAAGCTAAAACATTTGAAACCAAAAGGGTAGATTTCTCTTTCTAAATAGCAAAGGCACAGGTAGTTGCCATATGTTCAAAACTGAAACTAACCTTTCGCACACATGCACTGTTACATACATCCCAGCAGTCTTCATGCAGTTTTGAAGTCTCTTTGCTCATCTGTCTTGCAGCTGACAATACATAGTCTCCAGAAACACACTCTTGGCACACACACAGCAGCTTTTCCAACACTCTCATGTGTAGTACTCAGCTCTGTGTGATGTTTCAGATAGCATTGTGTAACACATTCAACGTCACCAAGGCCTCATTTTCATTGATCTAGTCTAATCACTCACCCTGTAACACATGGTCATGGTCTCAAGGAGCTGTTAGGACATGTGCTGTTTTCTGCCTCTGTAAATGATAAGGAAAATGTGTCAGGCTGTAACAGTAATTTGGTACTATTCAGGAACACTGTTTTGTTCCAAAAAACATAGCATGAGTCTGTGTGTATACAGGAATTGTGTGCAGAGATTTAATTTGTGAAGTTGTTGTTCTGAAAGAAATGCAGTCCCAGGAAAGGGGCAGCCTGTGTTATGTGCCTAAAATGACGATATGAGTCTGTGTGCACACAGGAATTGTGGGCAGAGATTTAATTTATGAAGTTGTTGTTCAGTAAGAATTGCAGTCCCAGGAAAGGGGCAGCCTGTGTTATGTTCCTAAAATGATGGCATGAGTCTGTGTGCGCACAGGAATTGTGGGCAGAGATTTAATTTGTGAAGTTGTTGTTCAGTAAGAATTGCAGTCCCAGGAAAGGGGCAGCCTGTGTTATGTTCCTAAAATGATGGCATGAGTCTGTGTGCGCACAGGAATTGTGGGCAGAGATTAAATTTGTGAAGTTGTTGTTCAGTAAGAATTGCAGTCCCAGGAAAGGGGCAGCCTATTGTCTTTACACAAATTATCCCTTAGCACACATGCACTGTTACATACATCCCTGCAGTCTTCATGCAGTTCTGGAAGTCTCCTTGCTCATCTCTCTTGCAGCTGACAATACATAGTCTCCAGAAACACACTCTTGGCACACATGCAGCAGCTTCTCCAACACTCCCATGCGTAGTACTTAGCTCTGTGTGATGTTTCAGAAAGCAGTGTATAACGCAAACACATAAAAACATCATCAAGGCCTCATTTTCTTTGCTCTACTCTAATCACTCACCCAGGTTGCAGATGCTTATGGTATGAAGTAGCTGTTAGGAAATGTGCTCTTTTCTGTCTCTGTAAACTATAAGGAAAATGTGTCAGGCTGTAACAGCAATTATCAGTTGCTCTACCACAGTAGTAAATGTGCATTTAAATTGCCAATCAAATATTGTTTTCTGCCTAGAATCACACCTTGAGGCTGTGTGCACACAGGAATTGTGGGCAGAGATTTAAAGTCTGTTGCAGTTGTTCTGAAAGACTTGCAGTTGCAGGAAAGGGGCAGCTTGTTTTTTTTCAACTGTGGTGGTTAGCACTCTGCACAAATTAGTAAATTACAAATGAGAGGCAAATGGTAAAACATTTGAAATTAATGAAAAGCTTAAAAAATATTTTAATGAATTATAATTACAAAAAAGATTTTTTTTTAAGTTTCTTGCAGCAACAGTGTAAAAATTAAAAAATGCCTTTAAGGACAAAAAAGAGGAAAGAAAAGCAACAACAAGTATATCTGGACAAAACTGGGGGGAAAAAAATAGGAGGAGAAGCATGTGATGGAAAAAAGAAAAACTCTACTGGTAAGAAAACTAAAGTTTTCTTTAAAAATATCTTCAAAAAAAAGAAAATGGCAAAAATAAATGTAAAACAAACAGTGTTTTATGTACAAAGCAACAAGAGAGTCAACAGCAAAAAACAAAAGCTAATGTACAATCAGAAGTATGTAAAACTGATTTAACACGAAAATTAGATTTTAAAAACATTCGTCGAAAAATGTTTCAGAGAAGAGTGATGTTAAATTTGCGAAAGGATGTGAAAAAATATAAGAAAAAATCAAAATTTATTAAGAAAAAAAAATGTATAGAAAATATTGTAAGTAAGGCTTTGGAAATAAAAAGAAAACTTTTTATTCTAATTTTGAATAGGATGCGTAGATTAGATAAATTAGTCAATGCAATGAAGTCACAAAGCAAAAGGAAAAGAGAAGTGAAAAAAAGTAACTTTTGTAAAGTGCTCTTGGGAGAATGGAAACACAGTTCAAGTACTGAACCATTTTTTAATGAAGAGAGTTATCTTCAAAGTAATAGTTTGTTGCATGCAGTTGACACCAATGGTAGAGCATATGAAGTTAAGGATGGTTGTGTGATGGAAAAAGAGAAAATGGTCCCAAGAAATGAGGAAGAAGTAATGGCTGCTGAGGCTATGGGGAGATGTCCAAAAGCCCCAGTGTACACTTGGAACTGTAGTAGTATTTGTACTGTGCGTCAGGAATCTATTGATAAATTACGTGACTTTCTAAGAGAATATAGTAAAAAGAGTGTAAAACAGAAGATGAAGGTGCTTCAAACACTAGATCCATGCAGAGTGAGAGAGAACACTGGTTTGCAAGGACATTCTCTGGCTTGTCTATCTAGAAGTGTGTAAAAGTGTTTTTCATCATTTTAGGATGCTGGCTGTTCATCATACTGAAATGAGAAAGTTTGTGAGAACATTGTATTTTGCTGAAAGTCCAGCAGTAAAGTTGAATGAGTTGAATAATGCTCTGTTCCGTGGATCTGTATCAGATGTAGTGAAGGTTACTGATGAGATTCAGTTTTGTTACTTTGGTCCAGAACAAGAAAGTGCAGAAAATGACACAGTTAATGAGGAAAATGAGGAACAGAATGTAGAACTCATTATTACTGAAAATTTTGAGGATGAAATGACAAAATTTACTATCATCTCTAATGAAAGACCAAATATTACTTGTATTTGTTGCCACAGAAGCCATTATAAAATTCAAACAAGGAATGTTGATCTGTATAAAAAAAGTGAAAATGAAGATAATTATAAGTGGAAGGATTTTGCAACATATATATTTCTGGAAAATTGTTTTGAATTGGGTGAAGATCAGCGTATTTGTAAATACTGTTATAACAAGTTAGAAGAAAATAGAATGCCGACCAGAGCTGTACATAATAATTTAGAATTGGATGCTATTCCTGCCGAACTTTCTGATTTAAATACATATGAGTCTATACTCATTCAATGTGTTCATCCGTTCCAGACCATAGTACGTATGGAGCCCAAAACTGGTAAATTACCTCCTTCAGATTTACTGAGAGGTTTAAAAGGAAGAGTGGTGTATTTGCCCTTGGATTTGAAAAAAAATATGGAAACTATTGATGCAGATACTTTGGAAACTGAACCATTAGTTATTCTGGTTAATGGTGTACCTACAAAGAATAAGAAGATTTGGCAGGAGCTGGTAGATGTACGGAAAGTACAAAGAGCAAATTTCTATTTGAAAAGGAATAATAAATGGTATGAATCAATTTATATAGATGAAGAAGAAGAAGATTTACAAGAAGACACAGAAACACCAACTGGACAAATTGAAAAAGTGGACAAGTCAAAGGAAGAAGAAATTTATGAACATTTTAGCATACATCCTCTTCATTCAAAAGAAGTTATGGGAGACACTATTGATCTGTTTCAGATGAAGAAAGCAAAAGGAACTCCCGTGAGTGTATGGGAGAAGAGCTTGGAAGCTCGATGTTTTCCTCAGCTGTTTCCTACAGGAAAAGGTGGACGATACGATGAACGCCCAGAACAGATTCCAGCTTCTGAGTATCGGACTACAAGACTATATGCTGAAGATTCAAGATTTCGTCAAAGTATTCCCTATTTGTTTCATCTTTTATTTGAAAGCGACTTGTCTGCATTATCTTATGCAGTAAATCACATTTTAAAAAGTGGAGTACATCTACATAATGTGTCTGCTAAGGATTTTATGGAGAAAGTGCAGCACCGAGATGATCATTTGGAAACACAACTGATCAATCTGATGGCTTGTCAGCGTGGGACAAATGAATATTGGTACCGACGCCATGGTGAATTAAAATGCATGTTACGGAATTTAGGAACTCCTACATGGTTTGTAACCCTAAGCTGTGCCGAGTACGCTTGAGATGATTTATTGGATTTTCTACGAGAGGCAAATTCAAACATTAAAAACATTGAATACAAGACAGCAGGAGAACTGTGCTCATTGGATCCGGTTAATGTTTGCAGGTATTTCAATCATAGATTTGAGGCTATGATGTCCTTCATCTGCAATAAAAAAAATCCACCTCTTGGAGAAGTAGTGGATTTCTTTTGGAGAAAAGAGTACCAGGCAAGAGGTGCTCCTCATATTCATATGCTGTTGTGGATCAAGGATGCCCCAAAATTTGGAACAGATGCTGATGAAGCAGTGTTATCTTTCATTGAAGAATATGCAACATGTGCTATACTCGAAATACAGAAGAATAATTTGGGTAAGCTTAGGCCTTGCAGGAATGAGAAATCGGGTACTGTAATCTGTTGGAGAAATTGAATATTTGGCCGAGAATGACCCAGAAAGTACAGATATTTTGAAAACAAACATGTTGGACACATATTACCCAAAAAGAAGTCATCATCTTGAGAACATGTGTCTCTATGAAGTGCTGCAGAACTACATTTTTTCACGGAAAGCCACAGAAGACATCAACAATGGAAAATATAAAGTCATTGGTGAGGAAGGATGTTTGGTGAAGCAAACAAAAGGAAGTTTGATAAATCACAGGAAGCTGAGTTGCGACACTACTGACAAAAAGGAATTTTACTACTTGGCTCTTTTACAGCTGTTTAAACCATGGCGTTCAGAGGACGAACTACTGGGAGAATTTCAAAGCTATGAAGATTCTTTTAATGCTAGCAAAGATAGCATGGAATGCAGTACTTTCACAACTTATGTCCAAATGTTAAATGAAGAAAATGAACAGGAAGCAAAAATTGCAGCTGAAGTAGCTAGAGACAGTTCTCAAGACAGCCAAAGTTCAGGAACACTTAGTCAAGATCCCCTAGGACAACCAATCATAGAAAATGAAGCTGCAGTAGCCATGACTGAAGTAGAAACGGCTATGACTCAAGCACAGGAAGATTCAATCGACTTACTAAATCTGGAACAACAACTGAATGAAGAACAAAAACAAATTTATGAAGAAGTCACCCAAAAAATTGATCATGGATTACTACATGAAAAAAAACAGTGCTCATGCACATCATTTGAACCAATCAGGATGTATGTGAGTGGACAAGCTGGAACTGGTAAAAGTTTCTTAATAAAAGTCATCAGAAGCTACCTACAGCAAAAAACAGCTTCAAATTTGTCTTGTGTGGTAACTGCTCCAACTGGGTTAGCAGCCTATAACATAAAAGGAATTACCTTACATTGCTTGCTAATGTTACCAGTGGAGCATGAGAACAAAATAGAATACCACAAGCTAACTGGAGAAGCATGCTTCGAAGTTTCAAGAGTGTTGAAGAAGATGCAAGTTCTCATTATTGATGAGGTGAGCATGGTTTCAAACTTAATGCTTGCCTTTGTGCATTTAAGAATGCAACAAATTCTTAAGAGAGACTATGACGTGTTATTTGGAGGTAAACACGTCATAGTTTTTGGAGATCTTTTACAGCTCACTCCAGTTAAAGGACAACCAGTGTTTAATACTGTGACACATGAAGACACGAAGAAGTCATTAGGAAGCATTGGTAATGCGAATATTTGGTCGTTCTTTGAGTACAAAGAACTCACTACCAATATGAGACAAGCAAACGACGAAGATTATGCAAGTATTCTGAAAGATATCAGAATTGGACTACTCACAGAAGTTGGCAAAAAAGCATTACAGAGTAGTATGCTACATAATTTATTTCCAAATGAAGAAATAGTTGCAGAGAAAATATACAAGAACATTGCTGAAAAAAATACTGTAATCTGCTTAATGCCAACACTACGTGAGTGCTCAATATTCAATGAGGAACTTTTGAAATTGGAAAAGGAAGAGATTAAGAAAATGGAAGCAGAGGACAAAATTCAGCATGAAAGAATTACTTTTACATTAACAGGCAAACTGAAAAATAAATTGGATTCACTAGAGAAGAACATTTCCAAAACAGCTGGATTCGAAAAAAATCTATATGTTTGCATGAATTGTCGAGTGATTTTAAGGAGAAATTTGGATGTAGAAAAAGGTTTAGTGAATGGAGCTATGGGAAGAGTTGTGGGTTTTATTAATTATCAGAAAAAAGAAGGAATTGAATGTTTAAAAATAAAACTTGATCAGATAGAAGAAGTTAAAGACATTTGTCGTTGTTCAGTTCGTTTCATGCTTGTGAAAGACTTATATGTGCGTAGAAAGCAGTTTCCATTTTCTCTAGCATATGCTGTAACTATTCACAAGTCTCAAGGATTGACTGTAGATAGTGCTTTTGTAAACATTGGTTCTACTGTGTTCAAAGAAGGTATGGCATATGTTGCTCTGTCACGAGTAAAAACATTATCTGGTTTATTTATGATAGACTTTGATGACTCAAAAGTTAGTGCTGATACAAACTGTGTAAAGGAGTATAATAGATTAAGAAGAACCTATGCTCCTCATTTAGGACAGTATCCTGTGATTGAAAAACATGTTGTTTCTCGGAAAAGGAGATTTGAAAATATCTGTAATGTGGATGAACAGAACAAAAAAAAAAGGATAGTGATGTGATAGCAAGGAAAAAGAAAAAGGACAGTGTTGAAGAGGTTGTTGGTTGCCATTTTGAAAATAGCTCTGGTGTCAACTGCTATGCAAATGTAGTGCTGAATGTTGTATTTTATCTTGAAAAGTTGCTAGAACAGATAATAGTAAATCACGGAAAAAGATTGTGTTCTCTGCTGAGTCTCCTTTATGAGAAGCTGAGTACTGATAAAACTGAAATAGAAAGTGCTACTGATGTTAGAAATCTTTTAGATGTATGTTGTGGTTCTACACAGTTTAAAGAAAATGTCCAGCAAGATGCACAGGAATTCTTAATATATATTTTGAGTGTACTTGAAGATGAAGGAGTAGAAGTAGAAAACTTATTTGGTGTCTCTTACAAATGGGAACATTGCTGTGAAAACTGTATGAACACATGTAGTAGTAATGTTGATTCAGAAAGGTTCATATTTTTACCATTACCACAAAGTAAATCAGTGACTTTTAGTAAATTAGTTAAAGATGCCAATCACAACATGGAATGTTCTGAATGTAAATCTGACATGTTTTCAACGTTATTTTTACAGAAATATGGTCAGTATGTAATTTTAATGATGCAACGTTGTAGAGCTGATGGTTCAAAATTGGATACTTTAATAAAGATATTTACAGGACAACAATTATCAATTTCCGGAAAAACTTTTGTTAGAGTTGCAATAATTTTTCATGAAGGACCTACTGTAACTTCTGGACATTACACAGTTTATCTTAAATGTGAAAAAGGCTGGACACTGTGTAATGATTCCCAATTGATTTTCAAGCAACGTTTGCCTTATGATTTACCCAATTCTTACTTAATTTTTCTGAAACCTAAATTTTGAAAAATAAAAACTGCATCTGAAGAAAGCATTTTTTGTAATTTTAAAGGATTATAATTGAAGATATCACTTAAAAAGAATTTTGAAATTACTAGTTGGCCTAAAGGAAAAGTAATAAAAACAATTGTGGACTCCTTTGACAGAAATTATTTTGGCATGTGTGCTTTTGCGACAAGGTTTAAAGACGGTTTATCTAGAAAAATGTTATTCATCTAGAAAAGTACTTGTAATATATATGTAATATTTCTAACAAGATATATTTTAGTGAGGATAGTTTTTGGGCTTTTTTTAAACAATCTTTTAGATTGTTTTTTTTTGCCCGCTGTTAAATGATGAATACAATTGTTTTCACTATTTTAAGTGAAAATTAAAAAATTCTGAAAACAGCAAAAAAAGGGCAAAAAATTGCTTTGTAAAATAAGTAAAAACATGTAATGTTTTTTGTTATGTATGATTGAATATTAATACTTTTTTTCTTTTTTTGCAGAACTAGAAAGAAAAAATAAAAAAAGAAATTCTGTTTCCTTGCAAAATACAAAAAATTATTTTTTACAAATAAGTTATTTTTAAAAAAAAATAAGTGAAAAATATTTGTATTTCTCAATCCTCCCTTTTCATGCTTCCATTTCTTCACCTCTTTTTGTACATTAAATTAAAAAAAAAAAATTAAAAAAAAAATTAAAAAAACATCCTTGGGTGCGCAAATAAATAAATCCCCCCAAAAAATTATGGGGTTTAGTTTTTAAGTGGCTCTTAAAAGAGCCCTTGAGTTAATGGAGGGAAACAGGAAGAGAAAAACGAAAAAAAAGAAAAAACATCTATGGCCTACTGCACTCATGCGCATCAAATTTTCTCTGAATGAGATCAAGACTGGTCTCACACACAGAAATAAGTCGACCGCAATCAGTGCAGCGTGTGGACAACCTCGCAAAACAAGGTGGTCCAAAAAGAGGTGTGGAAGAAGGCAAAGGCACCACTGCAGAAGAAGTGCTCGCCTGAGCTGCCGAAGATGTGCTCGGCTGAGCTGCTGCAGATGTCGTCGGTTGAGCAGGTGGAGGGTTTGCTCCAGAAGCTCGACGAAAAGTCACTGGATGCATTTTGTCAACATGCCTCAACATAGTGTGAATGCTAAAAGAATACTTCTTGTTAGGATTCCCACGTGACAAGACTTTTTGACAAAGTACACAAGTAACTTTAGGTGCATTTACCTTTTTTTGTCCCTCTGGAAAAGTGAAAAACTGCCATATAAAGCTGTCTTTCTGCTTCCTGTTCCTCTGCCTCTCAAGAGTGTCCTGGTCACTGTCTGAAGATGGTTGCTGTTCAGCCATTGTCTCTCAACAACAGAATAGTTCCTTCTCCAAAGGAATCAGAACTAATAATGAGGGGAGTAGGTGTGGTTTGGGAAGAATCTGGAACTGAAAGTACTTCAAACCAATCAAAAGTGATGATTCATGATCACATGACTTGCCATGAGGGGATTGGGTGTGGTGTTGAAACAATCAGAAACTGAAAGTAATGATAACCAATTAGAAGTGTTGTTTTATTAAGCATATAACCCGAGGTGCGCGCACTGCGCAAGCTCCGAGCGCGCACCTTGTGATTACGCATGCGCGAACGCGTAGGACCGCATGTACATACATCATATGCGCGTACGTAACGCGCATACGTTGAACACGCGTATACGTGAACGTTAATGCGCGTAATTTAGGCGTATGCGGAAGTGAACCGCGTGGAGCGCGTACGACGCACGCACGCATGCGTACGTACGTACACATACGTACTGGGTGCGCGCTCCCAGCGCGCACTATAACGTATGTATGCGTACGTAAATAACGTACGACGGTATTCATAAAAAACTTACGAAAACGTACTAGGTGCGCGCTCAGAGCACGCACCCCAAGAATTTATATATAAAAAAAAAAGTGGAGAAAAATTAATTGCTAAAATAAAATAAACTGTTCAACTTTATCCTAATTGAAAGTTAAAAAAAAGAGCAAAAACAAATAAAAGGATACAGATAATATATAAATGAATACATAGGAATTTTATTTTAAATAAAAAAAAAAAAAAAAAATTTAATAATTCAAAAATTAGCATTTAAAAAACCGTACAAATTCACTGAAAAAACCAAAGGTTTCACACACGTTATAGTTAGGAATTAGCATTTAAAAAACCTTGCAAATTCACTGAAAAAACCATAGGTTTCACACACGTTATAGTTAGCTGGACATTTCTCTCATACAAAACCAATGAAATTCCCCCGTTATAGTTAGTTCAGCTAACTATAACTCGCGCGCCCGCAATGCACTGCTGATGACGTCACATATTACATCACTCATGACATGGTCAGTGACATCACTCATGACATCACTGATGACATCTCAAATGACATCACTGATGACATCACTGATGACATCATCCAGTGAATGTGTGTTTTTTTGAAAATTAAATATTTAATATCACTCACTAACACACTCCATACCTGCAAAAGGCACATGCCTGACCTGAAGACGACCTCTCTGCCAAATTTCAAGTAAATCTGTTCAGCCGTTCGGGCTGTACCTTCGACTAAAGGTCCTACGGGAAAATGCATGGGGAAAACGCGTTTTGGGACCCCCCTTTTTTCTCGGCCCCCGCTTAACGAATCAACCCGAGACTTTCAGGGTAGGAGCTGAGCATTAGTTTTGAAAATTTCGCGAGGATTCGTCAACCGGCGCCAAAGTTATTCAAAATAGAATTTTCGGATTTCCTATGGAAACACGGTCCTAACTATAACTATCTACTGACGACCGCCAGTAGATAATATATATACACACATATATACATATATATATATACATCATCCAGTGACTGAGTGTTTCTTTAAACTTTAAATATGTTTTGCATATATGCCAAGATGTATTGAAGAATGAGTGGGTGTATAAGTGTCTGGATGGAGAATTTAGTAGGTGTGTGACTGACTGGATAAGTGAGTGATTAAATGTGTCTTACTGAATGCATGAGTTAGTGACTAAGGTGTGTGAATGTCTGTATCAGTCTGTCTGTTGTTGTATAAGCTGCTGCATCGGTTGGTCAGTAGGTACATGAGTGTCTATATGGGTTATTGATTGGTTGCCTGAGTATTTGTATGGGAGACTGAGTGTGTGTGTGGGTAGGTGGGAGGTGTGTGACTCTGTGCATAGATGTGTGAGTGGTTGATTCACTGGGTGTATGAGTTCAAGAGTGCATGTGGAAACAGCTGTATGGGTGGGTGACTGTGTGTATGGGTGGGTGAATGGATGTCTCAGTGGTACATGTCCAAGTAACTACATATGTAAAAGGCAGTGTATGCGAGAGTTGGAGTATATAAATGACTATACGTGAGAGTCAGTGATTGTGAGAGTGGCTGTATGGATGAGTGTGTACTTGCATCAGTGATGATATAAGAGAATAAGTATGCGTTAGTATCTGTATGAATAAGTGAGGTGGTGTGTGTATAACTGTATAGGTGAGTAAATGGGAGTGTGATTGATTCTTTGCATGACTGACTAGGTGTGTGAGTAACTCCATGGATGAGTGGTGGTGTGTGAGTGTCTGTATAGGTGTATGAGTGCATATGATAGTGTTGTATTGATGAGTGACTGCATGTATAAGTGATTGTATGGGTGAATGAGTGGATGTGTGTGTAGATCTAGGAATCAGTGAGTGTGTATGTAGTAACTGGTATTGGTGTCTCGATGGTTTTGAAAATAGTAGTCTGTATTTTACAGGGGGTGTATCAAAGGTTTTATTAGAGTGTGAGGAGGTGGATCAGATTTTCATGTGGATGATGTCATCAGTGATGTCATTTGAGATGTCATCAGTGATGTTATCAGTGATGTCACTGACCATGTCTTGAATGATGTAATATGTGACGTCATCAGCAGTGCATTGCGGGGGCGCAAGTTATAGTTAGCTGAACTAACTATAATGGCCGAATTTCTCTGGTTTTGTACGAGTGAAATGTCCAACTAACTATAACGCCCCTGAAACCGGTGGTTTTCTCAGTGAATTTCTAAGGTTTTTTAAATGCTAATTTCTAACTATAGCGTCTCTGAAACGTATGTTTTTTCTGTGAATTTCAAAGGTTTTTTAAATGCTAATTTCTAACTATGCCTACAAAGGTAGCACATGTGAAGAAAGACGAAGAAAAGCGCAGAAAGAAGCCGGACAAATGCAGAAAGAGGCAACATAAGTCCAGAAAAATGAAGAAAAGTGCAGTAATAAGCAAGAGATGTGCAGAAAGAACCAACAGACGAGCAGAAAGTCCTCCGGTGCCCCTAACAGTTTGCTGACGGGTACTGGTGTTAACTGACTCTGACTAACCAGGCCTAGAGCCAGTGCTATGCTAAAAGACACTTAGAATACAGTTAAAACACCTACATACACTAGGGAACTTTATGCGTTGGGGTACCCCTGTGATTAGCATGAACTCCTCTGTATTTGCCATGAGTTAGTGCCTGGGTCATTGCATGAGTACATGAGTACTGATTGGATGATTAGAGTACTGCAAGGAGAGTGCACGGTGAATTTATAAGTGCTTGGATTTTGGCGGAGTGATTGGATAAGTACATTGTGCTCGCTGGGTGATTGGAGGAGTGCATGGGTAGTGACAGGGTGATGGCTGGACTGCATGGGTGGTGCTCAGGGTATTGTAGCAGTGCATGAGTTAGTGCATGGGTCATTGAATGAGTGCATGGTACTGACTGGATGATTAAAGTACTACAAGGAGAGTGCATGGTGAATTTCTAAGTGCTTGAGTTTTGGCAAAGTGATTGGATAAGTACACACATGTCACATCAAGGCTCCCCCCACCCTTCACCACTGTGCAAATGTGCCCCGTGGCGGGTTTTAAGTTGGGGGATTAATTTCCCTTAAATTGTGAGGGTCCCTGGGGGCCAACTAGCCCACCAGGTACCTCGAGTAAGCGCCACAGAGCTGCGTTGCAGAGAGGTGGTGCAAGAACATGCCCCTTTTTACAGCTCTCTGCAACACAGCTCTGTGGTGTTTACTGGAGGTACCTGGTGGGCTAGTTGGACCCAAGGGACCCTCAGGATTCAAATGGGACTTAATACACCCAACTTACAATGCACCAGAGGGCCCGTTTGCACAGTGGTGAAGGGAGGGGGTGGGGCCTGATGTGACAAGTGTGCAAACGCGTCCCGTGGCGCGTTTTGAGTTGAGGGATTAAGTCCCCTTGAATCCTGAGGGTCCCTCGGGCCCACCTAGCCCACCAGGTACCTCCACTAAGCACCACAGAGTTGCGTTGCAGAGAGGTGGTCTGAGGCCACGCCCCATTTTTTCACCTCTCTGCAACGCAACTCTGTGGCGCTTACTGAAGATACCTGGTGGGCCAGTTGGCCCCCAGGGACACTCAGGATACAAGGGGACTTAATCCCCTAACTTCAAACGTGCCACAGAGCACGTCTGCACACTTGACACATCAGACCCTGCCCCCTGCCTTCACCACTGTGCAAACGCGCCTCGTGGCTTGTTTTAAGTTGGGGGATTAAGTCCCCTTAAATCCTGAAGGTCCCTGGGGTCCACTTCGAGATTGGGGCTTCGAGATTATACCTGAGCAATACCGGTGTTTATTTATATCAAACTTGCAGCATTTCTTTCTCTAACGCGTTTCAGATGTACGAACAGACTTGTTCACAGGTGAGCTGAGTAATATTGCAGGGTGATGTAGGCCTTAAATACAAATAGAAATTTGACCTTTTTTTTAGAAATTGCACCTGTAACGTAAATACATTCTGTGTAAGTACACTGTCATTTTTTGTTTTGCTTCATTCAAAAACATTACGTTATCGTGTAGTCCAAGTGCACATAATATTCAATTATAAAAAGACACGCATTGAAGGGAGGTGCAATGTGGAAGTTGTATTTTCTAAATAGAAGAATTGAGATGTCATCAGTGATGTCACTGACCATGCCATGAGTGATGTAATATGTGACGTCATCAGCAGTGCATTGCGGGGACGCGAGTTATAATCAGCTCAACTAACTATAATGGCCGAATTTCTTTGCAAACGTGCCTCCTGGCGCACTTCTGCTCGGGGGATGAAGTCTACTTTAGTCCTGAGGTTCTCAGGACACAGGAGGACCTCTTCGCCCCAACAGCAATGAGCCAAGAGGCGTGTTTGCAGAGTGTTGGAAAAAGTGGTGTGGCCTCGGACCACCTCTCAGCAATCCCACTGTTTGGGGCTTACTGAAGGTACCTAATGTACTAGTTGGCCTCTAAGGACCCTTAACATTCAAGGGGACTTAACCCCCCAACCCAGAACGCATCAGGAGGCACGTTTGCAGAGTGGTGCAGGGAGGGGGTGGGGCCTCCGGCGAGATGCTCCAGGGCCTGACTCATTAAAAAAACGGGAAGGAAGCCTCGCGGCCACCCTCCCAAGACTGATTTCGGCCCCGTGGACCCCATCCCCCGGGGCATGGCCTCATTTATTTATTTTTAATTATTTTTACGGGATGGGGTACATGTCCCCCCTTCCGTGGGCCACTATTAGCCCCCGGCACCTGGCCTCAACGTTAGGGGCCATGGGGGAAGCCCCAATGCCCCCGTGGTCCCAGACAGCTCCCTGCCTCCTGCAGGAGCCGGCATTGCTTTTGGACAAGGAGAGCTGCTGAAATGCCTGTGAGGTTCCCCCGCCCATAATTTAAGAAAGCCCTGGGAAGGTGCCAGTCCCTGGGGCTTGGGGGACCCACGAGCCCCTCGCCCATAATTGAAGAAAGCCCCGGGGAGGTGGCGGTCCCAAGGGCTTGGGGGGGCCTGTGAGACCCCCCGCACATAAATGATAAAGCCCAGGGAGTTAGCAGTCCCTGGGGCTGCAGGGTCCCCGCCCATAATTGAAGAAAGCCCAGGGAAGTGGCTGTCCCCGGGGATTGGGGGGCCGCGAGGCCCCTCTGCCCATAATTTAAGAAAGCTCTGGGGAGGTGGTGGTACCCGGGGCTCTGGAGGGCCCACAAGGCTCCCGCCCATAATTGAGGAAAGCCCCGGGGAAGTGGCAGTCCCCGGGGCTCATGGGGGCCAGCAAGGCCCCCGCCCACAAATTTTAAAGCCCCTGGAGAGTGGAGGTCCTCGGGGCTGTTGGGCCACCCCATGGGCCCCCACATATATTAACAACATTGGCCCCCAGGCCTGGCCCACCCGGGGGCTTATTAAAACAAAGTGACTCAGTGCGACTCCTGCCAAATCTTTTTTTTTTAAATGCTATTTTGTCTCTTGGGGTCCCTGTGGGACCCCTTGAGCAGGCCTAGGGGGTCAGGGTGTTTCTTCCCTGCCCCTTTTCTTGTTTTTTGACCTATTTTCTTGTGAATCGGCTCTACTGAGTCACAATATAGCTGCCAACACTTTCTAGTTTGAAGTGCTGACATGCCGGCGAGCCCCCCCGTCCATAATTTAAGAAGCCCCAGGGAGGTGACGGTCCCCAGGGCTTTCCTACATTATAGGTAGATACTACACCTGAATGTTATGACTGAACATATCTGAGGTCTGGTCTGCTAGCTTTAAAACCCCTAGGGATGTTCAAAAATTCTCTTTGCAGCACTTAGGGCCAGATGTACGAACAACCGATTTGCGACTCACAAATTGGGATGTGTAACAGTTTCTCAGAAACTGTTTGCGATTCCTAATGTGGTGGCAAAATGCATGCGTCATGAATATTAATGAGGAAGGCGCAATTTCCTTAAGGGAAAACAGGATGCATTTAAAATAGAAAAATGAAACGTTGCAGTTTAATTTTTTTAAGGGCAGACCGTGGTCCCTGGTTTGAGTGGAATGCTGATTCTACATATGTTCCTATAAAGACCTGCACATCATTAATGATAGTTTGAGCATCAGTCGATCGCTGTGAACACACCCATATAAGTAGAGAACATGAATCAATAGCCAATAACATACATTTAAATACACCATCCAAATGTAAGGGTCTGCAATGTTCCAAATAGACACAAGTTAGTTGTTTATTAGAACCTAGAAGGGGTGTAAGCAGTGGGCGGGCAATGGTGGAACTTTTAATTTGTTGGCAAATGTCCTAGGAAAGGACATATTGTTTAGTCTGTTTATAAAGACCCTGCCACCAGTAGTGTTTCTGTAAAATGGAAACTGTAGATGTCACACCAGCCTGGGCAGAAACGAATCCTTCATGTGCAGCAATTATTATCTCTAACCTGCGGTCTTGGTTGGGTGTCACTCGATCACCCAACCCAGGAAAGCGAGCAAAAGAAATGTTTTTGGCACTCAACATATAGGAGTATTTTGCTGTACATTTTTAGGTAGGGACCTGCCACTAGCTAAAGCAGTGACTGCAGCCATAATGTCATCATCTATTCTTGTATGTGAACAAGTAATCGCAGCTGCAACAACTTTGTGAACTGCCGCTTTGGCAGCTTTGTCAGCCAATGAATTCTCTACATCATGTACACCAACAAGTTAATGGCTCAATGTATGACTTACATGAGCCCTTGGGAAAGGATGTTTAAGAGCTGCCACCTTTCCCCAAAGGAACTTTAGCTTGATAGTGTTTCCTTTCGAGTTGATGAATCCATTCAAGCGCCAATAGTATAGATTTTCATTATAGGACTGGATGCAGTAATAAAAGTCACATACAATAAGTTTTGGGGAATTCTGGATCCGTATGCTGCAGTGCCAAAACCAAAGCTTTCACTTCAGCAAGCTGAGCAGTGTAGTCACCCAAGGTTTCTGTATATGTTTTGTGTGCCTGACATTCACCTTCTTTAATAACACCCTTCACTGCAGCACATACTATCAAGTACTTGTGCTTAGTATCAACTAACTGACTGACACATCATTATATATTATGAAATCATACTGAGCTAGTGGCAAAGTTTTGTTCGACATAGGGTATTCTTGCTCATCCTGGAGACGTTCCTGTGTTCTTTGTGTCAAAGACATACTCTACATCAGTAGCTGTCACTGGATCCATCGTGGGTGTGAGGCTTGGCATTAGGAACATTTGCTTTTGTAACAGCCTCTAAGACTGGAATGTGAAAAACCACAATTATGGATTTGTCTTGAGCCAATGGAAGTTCCTTTCGAACAACTGTTTGGACCACGGTCAGATTTTTTCAATTGATGCCAAACACATTTCTGCATTGGAGTATAAATGCGATTTGCATACCTTCGGTAGGGTTTCACCTTCATTTAAGGTGATATATGTATAGGCAGTAGAACTCGCAATGATGTCAAAATTAGTTTTCTTCACAACAAGTGAGTGAGTGTTTGGATGCAAGTGTAACTGTTTGCAATGTTCTGAGAATGTCAGTATGTTCTGTGGTCCAATATTTGTATGAAAAATGAGGGCGCATCAAATCGTACAACTGATTAACTTGTTGTGCATGATCAGGTATGTATGTTCTATCAACATTTTGAAATCCTAAAAGTGTAGAGTCTTTAATGTATTTACTGGCTGGTGAAGAGCACACTTCTCTTGGATGCCTGGGGCAAGGCTTCTGCCTTCATTTGATAATTCATACCCTAAAAATAGGGCACTATAAAAAGCAATTTTGCAATTCCCAAAATTATGCGATCCACTCTGGCCAAGTGTTTTTTTAAATTATCATCTGCGAGGTCAATGTCATCAACGTAAGACAACGCTCCTATGTCAATTTCTTGAAGAACTGACATTACTTGGGCAACAAACAGACATGGACTGTTCTTATACTGTTATGTGTTCTAACCTAGACCTAAGTAGCAAAGTGACCTTTTATCTACATTTGTCCTACCTTGCTCTGTATAATGGTTCTAGCACTGACCTTTTACCCAGTTATGTGCTGAAGAAATGTAGATTGGTTTCCTTGAAACCAGCCTAATTTATTTTGTATGAGAAGTCTTAGTAATATCCCCTGCACATGAAGTACATAAAAGGATTAACATACTCTGTAAAAAATAAATCACTATCTTCATCCTAGGTGTAAGGGCTAATTACAACATATTGATTGTAGTAACCCCCAAGGCTACCTTTTTGGTATAAAAGAACCACACCTTCACTAGTTAGAAGGAGGAGATGCTTCTACGCTGACACAAGACACAGAGGTCCCTGCACGCTGATGCTTCAACATGCAGTGATCTGACATCCTTTGCGGGGTGTCCAACTCGTGACCAAGACCGAGTCCTTCGTTCTCTCCCATCAGGTAATGGGGTTGCCTCTTTCCCAGGGGATTCTTGGCTTTACACCCACATGCATGCTAAGTACACTTAGGTAGGGTCTGCATCGTAGGAGTACGCTTGATTACTGTCATGAATATATGCCTGCATACATTCACTGTTGTATTGTATTGTATTGTATAAGATTCTTGCATAGCGCAGCTGTCACCCAACGGGTATCCTGGCAATTAGAGACCATGATGGATTAGGTCAACGAGAACCGGCTGAACCAATTAATCAGGTGTATTACTTCCTATTCCTGGCAAATAGCCAGGTCTTGAGACTCTTCCTGAAACCCATCAGGGAGTCTGCTTGTCTAATGTTTTGAGGTAACTCATTCCAGAGACATGATGCTGCTGTACCAAAGGCCCTGCCTCCCATCCTGGCCAACTTGACTCTGGCAATAGATACCAGGCTTTGACTAGTAGATCAAAGAAGTCTTTTGGGCTTGTACCAGGAGAATCTCTCTTGCAGGGCTATCGGGCCTATGTTATGTAGTGCTCTATATACCATGCATAGGGACTTGAAACTGATTCTGTCTCTGATGGGCAGCCAGTGGAGGTCCCTCAGGGCCAGGGTGGCAGAAGAGCTACGCTGTCTATTAAGAACTGGTTTGGCTGCCATGGACTGGACTCTTTGCACCCCCTGCAAGATGTACTGAGGGGCACCCAAATACAGGGAATTGCAATAGTCCAGTCTGCTCAGGATTATGCTTCTAACCACCAGGGGTCTAGCCTCGCTGGGTAGAAGAGGTAGAATCTGCCGAAGAGCTCTTAGCAGGACGAAGCAGATGCTGATTGTTTTATTGGCCTGAGATTGCATCTGAAAGTCCTCATCCACCATAACACCCAGGTTGCGAACCGTTTTTGTTGCCACAAGGGGATCGTCCTCCAGCCTAAGCCTAAACTCACACGATACAGGTTTAAACATTCTTGCTGCAGAGTAGTAAAGCAGCTCTGTCTTCCTCCCATTGAACTGCAAGGAGTTAGCCTTCAGCCAATCCGAGATCTGGCACATACACTCCTGAAAGGTGTCCATAGACACCGCGTGCTTCCCTTCCAGGGAAAACACCAGTTGGGTGTCGTCGGCATAATTGACCAGGTTGATCCCATGAGATTTTATAATGGGGATCAGAGGGCGTAGAAAGACATTAAAGAGGATTGGACTTATTGCCGAGCCCTGAGGCACTCCATAGCGGACCGGAGACTTGGGGGAGGCGAATTGCACCATGGTTACCACCTGTTGTCTATTTGACAAATAGGATTGCAACCATTTCAGGACACAGACCTTCACCCCCAGTCTCTCCAGCCTTGCTATCAGTACCGCATGGCTAACTGTGTCGAAAGCGGCCGACATATCCAGTAACACCAACACCGAGGAGTCACCATTGTCGGCTCGCATTCGTAGCTTGTCCAACACAGTTGTCAAAGCGGTTTCCGTTCCATGACGGGGCAGAAATCCAAACTGGTCCCTGTCCAATAGATGGTTTTCTTCAAGATAACGTGACAGGGACTTGCTAACCATCTTTTCCAGGATCTTAATGGGGAACGGCAGGAGGGATATGGGTCGAAAGTTGGCTGGTATTGCTGGGTCCAGGGATGGCTTTTTCAACAGAGGGGTTACCACTGCCTGCTTCCAACCCTCAGGGACTACTCCTTCACTCAAGGATTGGCAGCATATTTGTCGCAACCATGGGAATAGGTCAGGACCATACTCCTTCCAGATCTTGTGAGGAAGAGGGTCAAGGGATGATCCAGAGGATACCTCCTGGGCGATGTTGTTAAAGAGCTCTTCAGTAAGGGGTTGAAAGTGCTCGAGAGATATATCAGTCCGGGCTTTCTCGTCAAGGGTGCTGGTGATACCCTGATCAAACCGCCCCACAATTTTGGTGACCTTGTCGTCAAAGAAAGTGGCGACTTCATCACATAGATTTTGTGATGACTGCACTTTATTAGCCCGGCATCCGGGGTTAGAAAGGTCCCTCACGATATTAAAGAGAACCTTTGTACCATTGGGTGCTTGTAAGATAGAGCTGGCATAAAATTGTGATTTGGCCCCGATGATGGCCTGTTTATATTGCGCCTGTGCTAATTTCAGTGCTTTAGTGTCTGTTTCTAAGTGTGCTCTGCGTCACCTCCTCTCAGCCTGTTGGCGAGCAGTCCGTAGCGATTTCAGCTCCTCACTAAACCAAGGGGCCAAGGGTTTTCTCCTATTCTTAATCTTTTTCATAGGGACATATCCATCAAGGATATTGGTGATATAATTACTATAGCTATAGTAATTCTTATCTACTTAATCGCTTGGGTTAAAGAGGGTCTGTGTTGTAGCACCATGGCAGAATTCTACCTTATATTCACTCTGTTGGTAGTTGTAATCATTTACATTTGCTTCTGTCTATTGATTGTCTTAGGGAACATGTTTTATTCTAGAATGACACTGGTTCAATAAATACTTATTGAAAATGTCCTCAACATTTATTCTGTGTATCTCTCTGACATTTAGTGAGCACAATTGACTGAGCAAAAAGTACTGTCCTGTTTCCAGGATCCCTGAAGGGTCAAGGGTTGTCATGTTCAATGGTTGCCAGAAACGATTCGCTCCTTGGTAAGGTTCGGCGGCTTATAGTGGCACTGTGAGCTAGCTGGTCTATAGGCTGAAATATCCTGTGGGGGTGTCCAGAATCAGTCTAGACACCAATTCCTTAGTTTATGTTGTCCAACAAACTCGCAGATCCTATGTATTCTTAGGAATTACATGAGAATACGCCTGTGGGAGCTGACAGAATTTTCTTTGGGTCCCAAATGTGGTAAACACTGTCAAATCTCTGCTTTCAGGCACTATCTTTTGACAGAAAATATCCAATGTAGTTTTTTATTTTTTTTTATGAACAATATAGTTCATTAAAACTGTGCTGTGTGGATTTTGTATTGCAAAAGAGTGTGTATGACTGTTTAAATGTCTATAGTGCAAGACTATGCGATAGGAATGATCTGGTTTGGCTACAGGAAAAAAATAATTATTCATAGGAGAGATGCAAGGCTCAATCACGCCTTGATATTCTAATTGTGATAGAATCTCACTAACAGATTATCTAGCTTCATGTTTAATAGGGTATTGGGTTTGCGCTTGCGGGCTGGATCATATGGGTATGATATGATAAGGCGAGTCCCTACTTGATTGCGATATCATGCAGGGGTCTTTGCAAGAGCCCATTCTGTGGCATTCACTTCTTCAACATCCTCTGGAACAAGAACGGAAAAGGATGGCAATATTACCTCCTCTCCTTGTGGGACTTCTCTAATAAACTCAGGTGGCACTCTACTTCAGCCAAGAGAATGTCATAAGCATTAGACAAGTTCTCCAGAATATTACTTTAATGGAAGGCAGTACATCACCCTCGATTTGGGTATTCAAATCAGAAAATCTGGAGGGCTCAGCTGCTGATTTGGGGCTTCAACTTGAATACAGTCTTTAGTCGGTCTTGCCACCAGAAACTCTGCTGCACTGTCGAGCAGTGTTTTTACCCATGTCTATTCAGGAAAAGCGCCCTGAGCATTTGTGGCATATTTAGCAGAAGTTCCTGCCCAGAGAGTGGGATAAGGCGAACATAGACAGGAAGAGTCTGTGAGTTTCACATACTCTTCCTGTCTATGTTCATCTTATCCCACTCTCTGGGACTGGCTGTCTGAAGAGTCCTGAAAGGAATGAGAGGGATGTGTATAAGAATACTGATACCTGTCAGGCTGTTTGTATCATGGTTACGTAAATTATAACACTTTTCAGTAGACTCCTTTTGGAAGACTAAGGTGTCTGTTTGGTTTCATCTGAATCAGATTTGTTTTAATTGTGGCTTACCAGAACTGATTCCCAAATTATCATGACCTTCAGAAGCATAGGTCTCAGAAATAATTTGTGGTAGTTTGTATTCCTGATTTGCAGCAGGTGACCATTGCAAGCCTTTGCAGAATTGCCAATGATGCTGCTCCCATGTAATGTTACTTAACATCATTTAGGATACTGCAGCAAAGTTGAACATTTATTTAATCCCCAGATCCAAGGCAGGGGTCACCCTGTATTCATTTTGAATTTGCTTTAGCACTTCAGGCAAAACAATTGATAGGGTGCTGTGTGTTACGGTATATATGGCAGCAAAAATAATACCCCATGTCGCCCAATCCTCAATTGAGGGAACCATACCAAGTGGAAGACATATAGTGAGAATTCTAAACTTATCTTGAGGCCCCGTATAGGAAGACACTACTTCAAGCTGATTTGTTTTTTGTGCTAGCCAAATGGAATTTCTTCCCATTTGGTGGGTACTTTACCCATGATGGCATTAAAAGTATCTGGACCAATGTCAGGCACAGCTCACTGTGGCTGCCAACCTTGAACAGACCTTGCTGGAGTAGTTGGTATTCTAAGTGAGTGTAAAGAGCATACAGCTTGTGATTATTTAATGCACCTGCATTTGGAAATGGTGTGTAACTGGCTAACACTGGCCAGGTTAACCCGTCGTTACTGAGAGGACCCAGTGTTACATTTTGTAGTGTGCATCGGGGACACCTTAGGACCAATTGAGATGTTCCAGGCTGTGCTTAATTTGTGAAAAAAATAAGCGCCAGGGCCCTCGTCAGGAGGGCACTGCAGCTTGCGCCACCCATTGCCCCTGCCAGAGCTCCCAATGACAGCACCAACACACTACTAATCTTCGCACTCTAATAAAAGTATGACAATTCCAGGCCCCCAAATATATAGAAATAGCCTGGGTGGTAGGTATTGGTGATTTTGTATTGTGCATTGAATTTAAAACAGCTGTTGTGCTTATCTCTAAATTTAACTGACAGCGCCACGTGTTAACAATTAAGTGCCGGTGCCAAGCCCCGGAAACCACTGGCTAAAATTAAGCACTGCGCTTGGTATGTCAATGGCATTTGTAAATATTCATAGGGACTATGTATACGCGGGGCTGCTGCTTCAGTCTCTGTATGAAATTTTGTGTGTTAGCATCAACTGCAGGAAAGTTTACCCAGGAATAGTAAACTTTACATTTATAAGGTTTGTGTGCCTCAATCACAAAGGTAACATCTCCCCCACTATTGGCGAGCCCATGCTCAATTAAGTGAACAATTACTACCTGTCTATAATTTACAGGAATAACCACAGCTAGTGCCGTGTCTAATGAATGGAAATTCAAAGGAAGGTAACACTATATTGGGGTAATTCTTTTAAAAGTTTCAAGTTTGAACAACCTGCACACATAAATAGGTGCTATCTATTAAGCTGAGGATGATAAATATTTTTCACCACAGACGTCTCCATGTAGAGGTGAAAAAGAGCCTTGGACACACGTGAGAAAACTACTCAGGAGACCTATTAAGAAAGTACCTGACCTAAAACGTTTGTGGCTCTATGTTTTAAGGTTCCTACAAATATAGGAGGACTGTGTATCAGTCCAACACGAACTTCATAACATAGAGACTTAGTCCACATATACCAACAGTAAGTGTTGGTGAGTTTTGGCTAGCTCACAGTACCACATCTGAACCCTAAACTGACCAGGGTAACACATGTTATTGGCAACCTCAACAAGCATTGGTAAATGCATTAGGTTTCACCTATGGGATTTAGAATAAGTTACAAGGTGTGGGAGCAGTGTATGAGTGCAGGGACAATTTTGTGAGTGATTTTTGTGCAGGGTGAGTGGTGCACGAATGAAGGTTGATACGTGTCTGAGTGCAGGGTAAATGTGCCACAATGCATGGTGATTGGTGTGTGTTCAGTGGAGAATGAGAATGGTGTGACTGTACAGAGTAAGAGATGTTACCTTGTACAAGGTAAGAGGTGTGCAAGTATAGGGTAAACTGTATGTCAATAGTATAAGTACAGGATGAGTGGTTTGAGTTCAGGCTGAGAGGTGTGGGTGGAAGATGAGAGAAATGTGATTGCTGGGTGAGAGGTATGTCAATGGTGTGTGGGTGCAGAGTCAGCACTGCGTAAGTGGTGGGTGAGCAGTATCTGACTGCTAGTGCAATGTCAGTGTCACTACGCAGGGTAAAGTGTGGGTTAGTATGCAGGGTGAGCAGTATCTGAGAGTAGGTGAAAGGTACATAAGTGAACAGATGTATAATGAGACTGTCAGGTGCGGTTAAACTGAGCTGGGTCAAATGAGAGGCTTCAACGGAGACAAGCTGTGACCAATGAGAGAATGCGGGGAAGACCTGTGTCCACGTTGAGACAGCTGTGTGTCAAGGAAAGGTGCTGCATCCATTAAGAGACATCAAGCCCTACAGGGTAAGAGCTCTATTCCATGAATTATGGGCGATTGTCGCTAGAGAAGAACTGCATTGAAGAGGTAGAACTAGATGCCAGAGTACAGTGATTGAGTCGAATGAGATGTGGGTGAGTGCCAAAGAGTAAGAACTGTTTCCTTGAGTGACCGCTGAGTGCCAAGAAAACATTAACTATGGCTACTAAAAGACCACTGTGATGTGTCTAACAAATGGCTGCTTGGTGCACACGAAGAGGGGAGACATCTGTGAAGTTCTACCTTACTAAGTAGACTGTCACGTGTGATGATAAAGTATAAAAGTATTTATTGTCGGATAAAAGTATAACCGGGTGAACAGAGACATACATCTCTCAGGATGAAAAGCCTGGACCAACTGACATTATATGGAATCTGGGAACTACCAGATCCTACCACCAGATTCCATACAATATGATTGGTCAGGATACAACACACACCCTCTTGTTAATACATGAAATATAATACAACTAACAACAGGCATTCATGCATAAAATATAATGCCAACAGGATTAATGTCTGGTTAATATAATAAATATAACTCGTAAACACATTAACACCTTACATTATCTTAAAGAATGAATTGGAACAATTCAATATATATTTAACGATAGTAACTATCAAGTAGAAAAATATACATCAAACCGTTACTCACTCAGACATGTAAAAATCTTTGCACCAAGTGGTTTTTGCTTTCAAGTAGAAATTATTCAGCAATAGCACTCCCTGTCACATTTACATTTGGTGATTTTCGTCATAAGTACATCGTAATAAATGCTTGCGTTCACAGGAAAAATGTCCGCTAGTGATGTATATTCATCTTCTTTTTATTCTTTTGTAAGGAATTTCCCAGCAGCAAAAACTTTTTGAGATCAGGCCGACAGGTGTTTCGTCCGTAACATAATATGTATGCAGACTTTATCAAGGCTGGAAAAAGATGAAAATATGTATAGTATATGAGACTGCACAAACAGGTTATCAACATTATATACTATTACAGATTAGTGTTTGTCTCTTAATTCCGTTGAAAACAACATAAGTTGTTAAGTTAAGAGAAGGAAGAGAATAGGACTAGAGATAAGACCAAAAACAGAACCATGTAAACCGTGAACAGAAGTCAAGTGCAAAGAGACTCACCCGTGTATAAACACCTAAGGATAAAGCTGCACCCTGTGTTTGAAAAAAGTGAATAAGTAAAAGAGTAAAAAAATATAAAAAATCAATGGCGATCCTCAAGTGCTAAAAATGTCAAAATAGCACTCCAAGAACCAAAAGATATAGCAGAATGCAAAACGTTTGTAAAACTGTGAACATCTACAAAGGTGTAGAGTAATAATAAATAAAGAGCACTGAGACACACCCGACAATAGCTAAGGTCAAAATCACTCGCAGTGGTCCTAAGGATGTGGAGTTCCCGGATCGTATAAGGAACTGGAGAGAAGAATAGTAAAAAGATAATTACTCGTAAACACAGGCCAGTGAAATAAGCCTGGTCTAAACAGCGAGTTTAAACAAGTAAAGACAAATCTATTACAATGGTTGGTAATAAGTAATGTATCGTATGTGGCAAATCTAAAGTGCCCAAAGGTTATAGTAAAGTGGCACAGAAAGTATCGTCAAGTGAAGACAGTGACCAGTATGTCCGTCAAATGACCCACATACTAAATAGTCTAATTTAGAGATTCATCAAATTGGACAAGGTATAAACATCGTAAAAGAAATGACCCAAAGGTAATCCCTATAAAGGATAATATAATAAACATGGCAATGTGAAATAAAGGGGTCTAAAGCGGGCATCATAAACAGCCAAATACTAGTTCTCAGTAAGTAGGGAAATAAGTGAAAGAAAAAACATCTTCATACCATTCACCAAGGCCACACAAATTAGGTTGGAAATCCTAACGTCGTATAAGTGAACCTCAGGTGATGACCGATAGTATCTTCGGCATTTCAAGTCTCAAAAATAGAGAAAAAACCTGCATGATATGAGAAAACTGAAGTAAATGACTATAGTGGCCACAGGATATAAAAGTGTGAATACACCGAAAAGTATAAGACACTCACCCAAAACAGTCAGAATTCGGGTATGTGTCAGGTGATGCAAGAAGTAGAGTCACGTTATGAATTTCGTGTCTAGAACCAAACATATGGTAGCCCCGCCTTGATAAGCCAGCTTCCTATAAATGTAAGTATAAAAGACCCCTATTATTCAGTATAGTGCACTGAGCTCAAGATACAGTGATAAAGTTAAATATAAAGGGGAAAAATGCACGGTCTAAAAAGTAGCATAAAGTGGGGGTGTCTGACAGGTATCTTAAAGGGGGTTGCATACCTAGTGCCGGTGTCGTCACCACTCGAACAGTACGTCCATTAAAGTCCCGAGGTAGAAAATAGTAGATGCGAGCCTTCCTCTATTTGAAAGAGACCGTGAAGTTGTCACGTGGTCACGTCAGAGCACGTGATCAAACTTGTAATGAGTTAGCTAAATGTAAAAGTGTTGATGGGTTTTCTCATTATCGATCGTCTTTGTGCCGCCATTACAATGTTAGTGCTACTCAGTAAATCGAATATGATTTGCTTTATGCATTACTGTCTCAGATATATATATTTTTTTTCGTCCTTTAATAATGAGGTCAGATACCAGCTACCCTAATATTATCAGGGTATTTATAAAACTATGCAATATAGACTGTGTTACATATCCCGCTTTGCACTTACTACTCTTATCAGTGCAGTTTTGCTATTATTTCTTTAGTGTGGACGCATTTGACTCTTCATTGTCCCTACCACCTCTACTAGACAATTTGACCTCCACTATAAGATGGCGGATTTACGTCCCCATCAACCCTTTTACGTTTAGCTAACTCATTTCAAGTTTGATCACGTGCTCTGACGTGACCACGTGACGACTTCACGGTCTCTTTCAAATAGAGGAAGGCTCGCACCTACTATTTTCTACCTCGGGACTTTAATGGACGTACTGTTCAAGTGGTGACGACACCGGACTAGGTATGCAACCCCCTTTACGATACCTGTCAGACACCCCCACTTTATGCTACTTTTTAGACCGTGCATTTTTCACCTTTATATTTAACTTTATCACTGTATCTTGAGTTCAGTGCACTATACTGAATAATAGGGGTCTTTTATATTTACATTTATAGGAAGCCGGCTAATCAAGGCGGGGCTACCATATGTCCGGTTCTAGACACGAAATTCATAACGTGACTCTACTTCTTGCATCACCTGACACATACCCGAATTCTGACTGTTTTGGGTGAGTGTCTTATACTTTTCGGTGTATTCACACTTTTACATCCTGTGGCCACTATAATCATTTACTTCAGTTTTGTCATATCATGCAGGTTTTTTCTCTATTTTTGAGACTTGAAATACAGAAGATACTATCGGTCATCACCTGAGGTTCACTTATACGACGTTAGGATTTCCAACCTAATTTGTGTGGCCTTGGTGAGTTGTATGAAGATGTTTTTTCTTTCACTTATTTCCCTACTTACTGAGAACTAGAATTTGGCTGTTTATGATGCCGCTTTAGACCCCTTTATTTCACATTGCCATGTTAATTATATTATACTTTATAGGGATTACCTTTGGGTCATTTCTTTTACGATGTTTATACCTTGTCCAATTTGGTGAATCTCTAAATTAGACTATGTAGTAGGTGGGTCATTTGACAGACATACTGGTCACTGTCTTCACTTGACGATACTTTCTGTGCCACTTTACTATAACCTTTGGGCACTTTAGATTTGCCACATATGATACATTACTTATTACCAACCATTGTAATAGATTCGTCTTTACTTGTTTAAACTCGATGTTTAGACCAGGCTTATTTCACTGGCCTGTGTTTACGAGTAATTATCTTTTTACTATTCTACTCTCCAGTTCTTTATACGCTCCGGGAACTCGACATCCTTAGGACCACTGCGAGTGATTTTGACCTTAGCTATTGGTGGGTGTGTCTCAGTGCTCTTTATTTATTATTACTCTACACCTTTGTAGATGTTCACAGTTTTACAAACGTTTTGCATTCTGCTATATCTTTTGGTTCTTGGGGTGCTATTTTGACATTTTTAGCACTTGAGGATCGCCACTGATTTTTTATATTTTTTTACTCTTTTACTTATTCACTTTTTTCAAACAAAGGGTGCAGCTTTATCCTTAGCTGTTGATACACGTGTGACTCTCTCTTTGCACTTGACTTCTGTTCACGGTTTACATGGTTCTTTTTTTGGTCTTATCTCTATTCCTATTCTCTTCCTTCTCTTAACTTAACAACTTATGTTGTTTTCAACGGAATTAAGAGACAAACACTAATCTGTATTAGTATATAATGTTGATGACCTGTTTGTGCAGTCTCATATACTATACATATTTTCATCTTTTTCCAGCCTTGATAAAGTCTGCATACATATTATGTTACGGACGAAACACGTGTCGGCCTGATCTCAAAAAGTTTTTGCTGCTGGGAAATTCCTTACAAAAGAATAAAAAGAAGATGAATATACATCACTAGCGGACATTTTTCCTGTGAACGCAAGCATTTATTACGATGTCACCAAATGTAAATGTGACAGGGAGTGCAATTGCGGAATAATTTCTACTTATATATGCAGGTTTATGATCTGTTATTAGCACTGTTGGGTAATCGGTGCCTCAGTTTGTACAGCACCCCTTTTCCAGTAACTGTTTATGCGCTTTATTATCTATGTTACCATTGACAGGCTTTATTCATTAGAAGTGCGGCTTATCCCTGTTGAGGGATTACTATTACCATTCATTTTTAAATTGGTTTTTGCTTTCACTCTCGATGACAGACTTCTTTTCACAGTATCACCCACTTGTGATCTACTAACACCACTACTATGACTTAAAGAACAGTCTGTGATGCTATTTCCTTTTGCCCATAAATACTTGGGTACCTTCACGACCTTGCTCATACTCCACACATTGCAATCAGATAATTCTACCACCTGATGACCAATTCTGACAATTTTCATGGGAATGAAGTACTTTGACTCTCCAGTCTTAACCAACCTTCCTTATTTCACACGCACCCAATCACCAATATCAAATTGATGTGTATGCCCTTGGTGCCCGTGATGAGAGACACATTCCTCATTAAGTAGCCATCTACGATTTGACTCTAACTCTATTGTACAATCAACCTTATTTTTCACTTCCACCATCCACATCTGGTTGAGACATCACACAGTTTTTCTACCTCTCATTTTTTTAAAAGGAGACAAATCTCCCGACATTTTTGGCGTAACTCTATAATTCCATAATAAATCCTTGAGAGCTTGGGTACAACTTTTACCATTGGCCAAAGCCAACTGAAGACCTTCTTTTAATACTCTTATCCACATTTCTACTATGCTGTTGCTTTGTGGGTAATACACAGAAGTTCGTAAATGACTAATTCCAAGCTTATCCAGGGAGTCCCTCATTTCAACAAATTTCAACTGCAAACCATTGTCAGTGACTAAGTACTTAGGGAAACCTTCTTTTTCAAAAACATTGTTTAAAAATTGAATTTTCGCCTGAGAATCTACATGCTGTACTAATTTAACCTCCGACCACTCTGACAGTTGATTGATGAGAACAATGCATAAATACTACTTTTGGATATACACATAGGACGAGCAATATCAGGAGAAATCCTTTCACAAACTTTTCCAGGTCTAGAAACAGGAGCCTTCTCATAGCTAACTTTTTGGGGATTTGTCACTGACCGCACACTCAATACAGGATCTAACTTTTCCCTCAGTGAACCTGTCAATGGCTGGACACCAAATTTCAGAATGAATTCTACGTTTCATACTGGACATGCCAGGATAACCCTTGTGAGCCATATCTAATATGACTTGTCTCAACTCCCAAGGTACAACCAAATACACACCTCCAAATAATATATCATCAATTACAGATAATTCATTCTCAATATTGAAATACGGTAACAGTTCTACATTCAATAGTTTATTCTCTGGCCATTGTGATCTATTATATTTGATAACTTCTAGAATTTCCTCATCATTATTGCAATCACTCTGCCATTCATCTTGGTTAATACAGCCATTAGACACTTCGCAAATGTAAATTACCCTATCCATGTCCTCATCAATACATTGGTCACCCTCCTCCTTGATTGAAAGACGAGATAAACAATCTGCCAAGATGTTTCTGGCACCAGGAATAAATTCAACATCAAAATGAAAGTCTTGTAATTTGTATTGCCATCTGGCAATTCTGGGTGTGGCCTTACTGCAACCTTAGTGGTGAACAATTCTACTAATGGACGATGATCTGACCTTACTTTGAATTGTGTGCCATAAACATATTTCCGAAAATTCTCAATTCTCCACCAACAAGCTAAAATCTCTCTTTCAAGTGTGGAGTATTTGAATTCTGCGTGTCTGCTCATTCTGAGTGTCAAAAGTTTCCAGTGCAGGAGCAGATGCAATTTATTTTTTAAGATTCGCAAATTCGATGACACAATCTTCACTCCACGTAAATTGTTGATTTTTTTTTTCATGAGATTTCTCAGGTGAATTGTTTTATCAGCAAACAATGAAATCATTTTAGCATAATATTCTGCCAATCCAAGAAAAGATCTAAGCTGATCTTTGTTTTGAGGATCAGGAGCTTCCTCTATAGCCTTCACTAAACTACGCTTTGGAGAAATCCCATGCTTGTTGAAGTGTCCCAAATAATCCACAGATTTAACTTCAGATTTGCATTTCTCTTTTGTTGAAGTAATACCATGACTCTGAAGGATGCTGAAACTTTACATAGAGTCTCTGCATGATTTTGTTTGTTGTTACCAAAACTTTAAAATATCGTCTTGGAAATACAAGACCTTTTTTTTACATCATTCAACAGTTTATGCATAACTCTTTGAAATACTGCAAAAGCAGAAATCAGTCCAAAAGGCATCTATTTGTACCTGGATGCACCTTCTGGTGTTATGAATGATGTGTAAGGTTTGCTGTCCTTGTGTAATGCATTCTGATGATAAGCATTTGACAAGTCTAATTTTGAAAATACAGTGGGCCCCCTTCAATGCCGAGAACATTCCTCTGATGTTCGGCAAAGGATGAAGATCTACCCACAAACATTAATTTAGATCTCTTAAATCAACACATAGTTTCATCTTTCCATTGGGTGTGTGCACAACAACCACAGGTGACAACCATTCCGATGACTCTATCTCCTCAATTATATCCTGACTACATAATTTGTCTAATTCTTCCTTTAAAGCTTGTCTCATAGATAAGGAAATATTTGTGACTTTGTGTACCTTGGGGATAGCACCGTGTTTCAGTATAATTTTATGTACAAAATTCTTTAACAAACCCAGGTTATATGAGAATACCTTGGGAAATAACTTTTCCCATTCAAATGATTTGTCTTTGACAACTTGAGAAATTAAGTCATGGTAACCTAAAACTTGTTCTGGATGATTTGGATCTAATGTGGTGAGCAAGTCCCTTTGCTGTGGCCAACCCAGCAAACAGGATCCTTCGTTGGCAACACATACATCGCAATGACTGATTCACCCTCTAAACGTATGTCAGCACTGAAGTAGCCTAAACATCAATGGGTTTATTCCCATAACCAACCAATTTTATGTCAGATGGTAATAATTGTACATTGGAAAATATATTTAATCATTGACCAGAGTTGACCATAACCTTGACATCTTCTCCATTAATGGTTATAACGTAAAATGGAGAATCTGTTTTTATCATTGACCTCTTAAATGCCTAAAAGAAATTCTTCAGATGAATCATCAAACTCTTGATGAATTTCTTTAACTTGAACTGATCTGTTTCTGTCTCTGAACCTGTGTTTTTTTCCTGCACATTCTGGCGTAGGGTCCTTTATTTTTGCAATAGCTGCAAATCTGTCCAACTGCTGGACAGAATCTGTCATTAGCTAGGTGACCAGATAAGCCACATTTGAAACAAACATAATCTTTTTTTCTATGCCCTGTGAACTAGGATTAGGTCAGATTTTGCTATTTTCACTAATGGATTTATGTTCATACACATTTTTCTTTACAGTCTGTACTTCAGAAGTGTGTTTAGCAGCCAATTCCATCATACCTGACTTCATATCCTCAAATCTATGACTAATGTCACTGGTTTATTCTAATGTGAGATCTTCTACAGCCAGCAATTTCTCTTGTAATTTCAAATCACCAATTTTATGGACCAACTGGACTCGTAACATCTGATCATGAAACTCAGCATATTTACATTAATTAACAGAGTATCCAATTGTAAAATAGCTGTATCATAAACATCAATAACCTCCTCATCATCTTCATCTCCAACCAAAGATGGTAAGTGTCTTCACACACGCCTACCTTCCACCCCTAAATAGTGCTTTAGAATGACTAGTTTCCTCTTGTCAGTAGAAACATCACCCTCAATGGCTTCTAAATACACCTCAAAGCCATCTTTCTATTGCCTCCATTCCAGAACAGGATCAACTGGATTAGGCAGCAAAGACAAAGGTGCAGCTATACCATCCATAACATTGATATGATAATACAATAATTAAAACACTGTTTGATTTCTCTTTAAAAAAATGAGTAATTGGATAATTGATATGCTATGTGCACAAATCACCATGGCAATAACCTAGTATTTTGTATATATATTGAATGGCAGGTAACAATGCTACATAACAACTTATTGAGTTAAATGTTGGAGGCATTAACAGTTAAATAGTTTATGCGTGTCAGCACGATGACATCCAGTTACTTCTGTGGCTGACCACACCAAGTACAGTATGTGCTGATAAATATAAATGAAATGCAAGATTCCACACTAGCGTAATATGGCCTCTGGTGGACACTTAGTGTGATTTCACAGTCGGTGGTCTAATCTTACAATGCCTGACTTCTCGGTATACAGTACAGGCAAAGCTAAAATGGACGAATTTACATTTTTACGGTGGCATGCATGCGGGTAAAGAACTCCTCGCAGGTGCCTGACTAGTGCAAACTGGACAGGCAAGACAAAATGTCCATGCCACATGTCAGCACAGCATCGGCCTCAACCAAACAGGAGCATGTACACAGCAACAATACATCACCAAAGACGGGAACCAAGAAGCCAGTCACTGAAATCGAGATGAGTGAGCTGCCGAGATGTCGTCCAATTAATTCTTCAATCCACTTGCCATGATCGCGCCACAGCTTCTGATCTGCTGGTTATCTCCACAACTCCGACAGTGCTCCATGCTCCTCCAAGTACATCCCGATCGTCGCCAGTGTGAAGTTTAACCTTAGTGAGTAGACTGTCATGCGTGATGATAAAGTATAAAAGTATGTAGTTGGATAAAAGTATAGCCGGGTGAACAGAGACATACATCTCTCAGGAGGAAAAGCCTGGGCCAACTGCCATTGTATGGAATCTGGGAACTACCAGATTCCATACAATACGATTGGTCAGGATACAATAACATCCAAGAAGATACTATCAGATACAAGAAGAAATTCATGCATTGACTGGTGTTCTGCGAGATATCGTTGACCGCCAGAGCAGAGCAGCGCCCACTCAAAGACTGCTGACTGACGGAAAAGAGATGTGCTTAGTGACACTGCTGAGCGCCTAAAGAGGCAATGTGTTTTTAACAAGAGGTGTTGTGGGATTGTTGTGTACCAGGAAAGTCATAAACAATACATAGTACTTCATGTATTGGTAAGTGTTCCTCCTTTCTTTATGCTTATACGTTTAATATACTTGTTCTCATTGCACTTCTCTTTTTGAGTTACTCTACTTATCTTTTATCCCTTCCTGCTTTTCTCTCTTTTACTATATTCTTTTTCCTATACTTATTTTCCGGTCTTTGTCATTTATCTCTGAGTTTGTTGGTTCTTGTCTGTCTTTCTTTCGCGGTTTCCCGCCTTCTCATGTCAAATCTTTCAATCTTTTCATTTCGGCAATATGTTCTGGTTATTTTGACTGGAGTCTTCCAGCTTCTTGTCAATCTTTTCTTCTCTACCACTTATCTCTTTTCTTGTTTTTTCTTCTCCTCTCATTTACCTTCCTTTTCTTTTTTTTGTTTTTCTCTTATTTTCCGAATTTCCCCTAATATTTCTTCTCTGATCATTTTCTTATCTTTTTTCTTTTCTCCTGTTGTTTACTATTTCAATGTTCCTTTTTTTTACTTGATGTATTGCAGAATATCCTACCTGTCGGTTCCAAAATTTCCACTTGTTCAATTTTTTGTTTTATCAATTGTACAAATGCTCATGGTGTTACTTAATGTTTCTCCTCCACCATTATGACTGATAATGTTCGCATGATATCTAGGAATGTTAAGAGCCTGTGTAACCCAATCAAGAAACAAAGGGTACTTACCCACTTACCTAGATTACACTGCAAAATTGCGATGCTTCAAGAGACTCATCTTACTGAAAAGGATATTAGCTCTCTTAAAAACGATGGGTTGGTCAGGTTTACTACTCCGTGGATAAAGACAGAAAGAATGGTGTGGTGACACTTTTTCATAAATCTCTCTCTCTGATTATAGAGAGGGAAGAGACTGATGCTGATGGAAGATGTTTTCTTTTACATCTCACTTTTAATGGTTCCCCTATTTCTCTTCTTGACATTCAGGGCCCCACTGGTGTTGACTCACAGTTTTGGCTGCCCCTGTCCTACACTCTTCAATCTTTTCATGGTAATAACCTCCTGGTGAGTGGTAATTGCAACCAGCTCATGGATCCCTTCATTGAAAAGAAATCCACTGCAAAGTACATTCCCAATAAAATGCAAAAAACATTTACCAATACTGTTAATTCCAGAGGTCTGGTAGATGTCTGGAGAATATATAATCTGGATAGTTTAGAATGTAGCTTCTACTCTCCCACTCACAAATCTACTTCTAGAATTGATTAAATTTTCTTAAACCCCCATCTTATTCCTAATTTAACTCACACTGAAATTATGTCCATACTCATTTCTGATCATGCCCACATTTTTATTAATTTATATCTCCCTTCTGAGCCCTCCAAACCCCGCAGATGGCACTTTAATAACTACTTCACCTTTATTGGGCGCTTTAAAGATTTCTTGACAGAATTATTCCTTCTTAATGCCAATCATGATATCCCCTTCAAACACCATCTGGGACGCTTTCAATGCGACAGCCAGAGGTTTCATTATTGATTACGTTGCTGTAAAAAAAAAGAAACTTCTTAAGGATTCAGCTTCTCTACTGTCCTCTATTAAGCAGCTTGAGCACTCCTATTTTGCATCTAGAAATGATGATACTCTCAAGAAGTTAGTCCAAGCTAAATTGAATTTTAAGAGGAAATCGACGGAAGAAGCCTCTGGGCTGTTACTTAAAATTAATTCTACATTTTATGGTGGCCGTAATAGAGCTGGCAAACTGCTTGCTAATTATTTGAAGGTTATGTCTCAAAGATCCAAAATAATTAATATTATTGATGATAAAGGCGTTAATCATTTCAAAGACAAGGAGATAGTAAATAGTTTTACGGATTTTTATAAGATCTTATACACCCCAGAATCTTCTCTTACTGACACTGAATTGGAGTCATAATTTGAATCATTACCACCTCACTCCTCTTCTTCTCCTGATTGCTCTTTACTAGAGAAAGATGTGTCTCTTTCCGAACTAAAGTCAGCCATAGTTCGGTTACCTAAATATAAGGCCCATGGCCCAGATGGGTTTACCGCTGAATTCTATTCCTGCTTTTCACAGACTCTTCCATCTCTTTTTCAACATTTTATCCCACATAAGGAGGCTTGTGGTTTATTTCTTGAGGCTATGATTGGTTTAATTCCAAAGAGAGATAAAGATCCCTCTTCCTGTGCTAACTACCGTCCAATCTCTTTAATTAACTTAGATTACAAGATTTTTGCTAAGGTGCTGGCCCTCCGTATTAATCAGATTATCCCTGATTTGAATGGATATGAGTAAACTGGGTTTGTCAAAGGCAGAATGCCTGCAGACAATTCAAGAACTTTTTTTAATATCATACATCTTGCTTCGAAGAGCTCCTCCCCTGTTGCTGCCATCACCTTGGATGCTGAGAAAGCTTTTGATCGCATTCACTGGCTTTTTATGATGCGCGCACTGAAGTGGCATGGTTTCAGTCCCATCATTTTATCATTTATCATTCTGCTGTATTCCTCTCCTACCACCTCTGTTTTTGTTAATGGGTCCCAATCTTCTTACTTTACCATTCAACGAGGCACTCGTCAAGACTGCCCTCTTTCTCCTTTGCTCTTTATTTTATCTCTTGAACCTTTCCTTCACTCTCTAAGACATTCTTCTTTATTTCGCGGTCTTATTCACAAGTCCATTTAAATCAAATTCACTGCCTACATGGATGATATTCTACTATATCTCTCTGATCCTTCTGTCTCTTTGCCTGCTTTCACAGATCTTTTATCTTCCTATGCTGCTCTGTCCGGTTATAGATTAAACTCTGAATCAGAAGTGCTCCCACTAAATAAATATTGTTTAAGAAGTATTTTTGAAGGGACGGATTTTAAATAGAACTCTAATTACATTACATGTTTGGGAGTACAGTACGCCTCCTCTATCGCTCGAACGGTTCAGCTTAATTTGGAGAATGTTTTGCTAAGAATATCTGGTATAGCAGAGAAATGGTCTCCCTTATTTTTGTCATGGTGGGGCAGGTTGGACACTTCCAAAATAATGCTGCTCCCTGTTATTAACTTGTATCTGTCTATGTTACCATTGAAGCTTCCCTTAAAATTCTTTAAAACTCTGAATTGTGTTTTGAGTAAATTTCTCTGGAATTGCCGGAAAGCTTGTATAACTTTATCTTCCTTATCTATTCCTAACGACAGGGGAGGTGTTAATTTTCCCAATTTTCATCAAAACCACTCCTCCTTTTTATTCCGTCAGGTTTTACACTATCTATCTTCCTCTGATGAATCCCCCGTACCTGTATGGTACAGACTGGAAGAATCCTTGGTTCACCCGTTTCCCTTTTCCTCGTTAGCCAATTTTACCCATTCTCCTTGCCCCTTTAAATCTCCTACTATTTCACAATTTATATCAATCTTTTACCCAGTCCTTAAAAAATCCCTTTCTCCTTTACAAGCATTCCTAGATTCCACAACAAATCCATTAAACTTTCCAATCGTACATTGTTTTGGAGGCTTTGGGTGAACAAAGGGATTATCCAAGTTAAACAGTTACTACAGGATATGATTTTTCTATCCTCTCAGGAACTTCAAACTAAATTCCGTTTACCTGTCACTTCCCATCGCCAATATGATTCTTTAAGATTGCTATTGAGGCAGCAGCTCTCCCCTCTCTCTGGAAAACCCTCCCCCTCTGATCATATATGTGAACCATTACCTACCTCTCTCTCCGTTCGGGCCTCTCACATATATAAATATCTCCATCGCACTCTTCCCTACCGCCCCAAGAGTAAAATTAAAATGTTGTGGGAATCTGATTTGCAACACACTATTCTTATACCCACCTGGAATTTGATTTGGACACAAATACATCATACTTCCTGTAATGCTAGTACCTCACAAACACTTTATTATTTTTATCAGAGTTTGTTTTTAACCCAATTGTCTATCTCCAAGTTCAATTCTAACCTCTCCCCTAACTGCTGGACTTGTAAAAATGCCCCTGGCACATACTTACACTCTTTTTTCCTTTGCCCTAACATTTCTCTTTTCTGGACAAAGATATGTAATTTAATTACCTCTATTTGCTCTGTTTTTTTTTTTTTTGTTTTTTTTTTTAAACCGTTTATTACAAATCTCAAGAATATACAATTATGGGCCCACAACCTTCCGGCCGGCCGCTAGGAATGGCAGAAACATATGGCATACGTTCATAGAACCCTTGGCATTACAAAGGAGCATAAGCAGGAGTCATCAACATCATGGGCCACAGCCATAATACGTCACAGTGCGGTTTCATTTTATACAAACAACAAGAAAACAACACCCACAAGGCTACCCTACAGTCGAAAGTAGCAGCACGTGCTCCCCAATGGGGAACCCCAACTATTAGAGGAGTCCAAAGAGGGGAAGGGAAACAGAGCGAGGACTGGGGGAACCCTGTGCCCGGTGCTAGGGGAAGGGGTCAGTTAAGGGGACGGGGCTGGTGAGGCAGCAGGCAGCAATGGTGGCGCGCAAATACTCCCACGGTAGGCGTTCCAGGGGCCCCACACTTTCACCCATGTCGCAGGCCTACCCCTCGCCACATACACCACCTTTTCTCGAAACATGCACCAGTCCATGTGCTCTTTCCAGGCCGACACCGTCGGGGGGTTCTGGGATCCCCACAGTTGCGCAATGTCACGCTTAGCAATCATATATCCCAGAGTCACCCACCACGTTTGCGGAGCCGAGTAGTCAGTTGGTTCCCACACATTCAACAGGCATCTCCTTGCTTCCGGCAGCAGCGCAACACGCGTAACCACTCGCAGGACCTCGTGCACACCGCGCCAGAATCGCTCCACCCTCGGGCATTCCCATAAAATATGCAGGAAGGTCGCCACGGCACCACAACCACGCTTACACAATCCATCCACAGTGTAGCCCATGCGCTGAAGCCTTGGCCCCGTCATGTAGACCCGGTGGAGTATCTTGAGCTGGACGAAGCGAAGGCGAGCCGGTATAGCCACCTCCTTCGGAGAGGCCACCGCGGAGATCCAGTCCTCATCGTCCAATTCCAGACCGTCGGCAACCCAAGCCTCGCGAAGGCCAATCAGCAGGCCCGATCGATCATTAATCAGTTTTTTATAAATAAGGGAGATCGTACTGTCTGGGACGTGGCCATCTAGCACTCTATCCTCCAGGGGGGAGGACTCCGGGATGGAGGCGACGTCTGGGAAGACGGAGCTCAGTGCATGACGGATCTGCAGGTATCGAAAGTATTCACTGCCCTGCAACTGAAACTCCGTCTGCAGCATCTCGAATGTTTTAAATCCTCCCCTCGACCAGAGATCCCCCACTTTACTGATGCCTATCATGTCCCATTTCGCGAAGCCCTTCGAGGTCCAGAGAGAGCCCAACTTCTCAGACGCATACAGCGGTGACGCCCGGGTCAAACGGTCCTTCCACCCCATAGCTGCATTAGCTCGCATGCCATACTCTGACCATGACACGCGTAGGTCCCGTCAAGCGAGCGTCGGGCGCGCCAGAGTAGAGCGCTCGATTGTAGTCGCCACCGGGCAGTAGCATCTTGTCCATCTCAAACGCCGGGTTCAAGGCGGGCCCATAGAGGCCATGGTTAATTGCAGCTAGCTGGGAGGCCCAGTAATACCGTTTAATGTCTGGGAGGGCAATCCCCCCGTCATACCATGGGAGCGTCAACTTCGACAGGGCAATGCGCGGCCTCCCGTCCCAGAACAGGCGGCGCTGTAAACTCTCCACCTCACGGAAGTAGCGCGCCGGGACTGGGTCCATGGTGTTCTGGAGAGCGTATAAGAAACGTGGCAACGACATCATCTTAAACAACGCCGCCCGGCCGAGCGGCGAAAGCGGCAGGCGCCGCCAGCGCACGACGTCCTGCTTCAAGCGCTGGAGAGGGGGAAGCAAGTTCTGCTCGTAGCGAGCCTCTGGGTCCAGAGTAATGTAGACACCCAGGTATCGAAACCCCTGAGAGGCAATCTGAATCGGACAACCCCGCGGAAGGACAGGAGCCTCCCCAGAGAGCACATACACGCATGATTTAGCCCAGTTGATGACAAGGCCTGAGTTCCGGCCGAATGAACGTAAAACATCAACCAGGACTATGAGTGACTTACGTGGGGAGGCTAGGTACAAAAGGATGTCGTCAGCGTATAGGGACACACGGTCCTCATATTCGGGGGTCCAACGGAGTCCACGGATGGAGGGGTGCCACCGCAGCCACTCCGTCAGGGGCTCCAAGGCCAGCGCAAACAGGAGCGGCGACAAGGGGCAGCCCTGTCGCGTGCCCCGGCCCAGCTCGAATGGGGCCGAAACTCTTCCATTCACCACCACCTGTGCCAATGGGCTCGAATACAACAATTTGACCCAACTGATGAAGCCCGGGCCGAATCCAAACTTCGCCAGCATCGCCCAAATGTATGGCCACTCAAGCGTGTCAAACACCATAGTGGCGTCTAAGGACGCCAAAATGGCCGGCTCCCGCACGAATGGGACACGTGCGAGCACCCCGTGCAAGCGCCGCAGATTAAGGGCTGTATTGCGATGGGGGATAAAGCCGGACTGGTCTTGGTGAACCAGGTCGCCCACCACGCCGACCAGCCGATTGGCCAGCACCTTGGCGAGAATTTTGGGCTCCGCATTCAAAAGCGAGATAGGCCGATAGGATGTGACCCGGTCCCGAGGCCTCCCCTCCTTGTGGATCACCACGATAGTAGCCAGACGCTGGTCCGGTGGGAGGGAGCCCAGCGAGTGGGCCGCCAGGAACATCGCGTGGAGGTGGGGCGCCAATACATCTGGTCGCAACTTATATAACTCGATAGGGATGCCATTTGGGCCCATGGCCTTGCCAGAGGCAACCGAACGTATGGCGAGGGCAATTTCGTCGGATGTAGGAGCGGCATCCAGCGACGCCCTGTCCTCCTCCGAGAGGGAAGGCAGCGCGATATCCCTAAGCAAGGAATGGGAGTCCTCCTCCGAGCAAGGAGAGACCGGAGAATACACCTCGCGGAAATAATCCGCGAAACAGGAGACAATTTCTTCTGGCTCGGTGACACTCACACCATCCGTCCTCTCAATCAGCGGGACCACACGATTCACTCTCTCCTTTTTATCCAACCACGCTATCAGTTTGCCCGCCTTATCACCCACATCATACAGTCGCCCCTGCTGCTCCCTACTGAGGCCCCTGGCCGCCTCCGTAACGAGGGCCCTGTAGGCCGCCTGCTTAAGTTGTAGGACATGCAGTGCAGCATCCGTCACTCCGCCCTCTAAATCACCCTCCAATTCAGCAATTTCGGCCTCCACCCGGGTAACCTCCTCCCGCTCGCGCCTCCGGGCATGGGAAATGAGGGACAGGGCCTCTCCTCTGAGAACTGTCTTGAAGGCTTCCCACAAGGAGGTAGCCGAAGGGACGGACCCCACATTCTCATCGAAGTATCGCTGCAGGGATTTAATCACAGCAGCGCGAATGGTGGGGTCGCGCAGGCACCAGGCATTGATGGGAACTACCCTGCCCTCACCCCTCGGAAGGACATCAAAATGGAACAGGAGCGGGGAGTGATCTGAAATACCCCGCGCCAGATGGCGCACCTCCCCCACACTCCCAGCATAGGCCGCCGGGACAAGGACATGATCAAGCCGTGAGAGGCTACCATGTGCCCCCGAGTGGAAAGTGTACTGCTGCTGCGTGGGATGTTTTAAGCGCCAGCAGTCCACCAATCCCAGTGTATCCAAGAGGCCAGGTAGCCACGCCTGGGCCCGGGGGAGGTCCCTAGGGGGGTGACGATCCAGAGTCCCAGAAACCACCGCATTGAAGTCCCCCCCAACCACTAGGAGTCCCCCCGGAAGGCCCAGGAGGAGGCGCCCCAGGTCTGCAAAAGTGGTCGCCTGCAACCCCGGTGGGACGTATACCGATACAAAAACCACCACTTTGCCTTCCATTCTCCCCACTAAAACAGCATAGCGCCCCCTATCATCATGGCGCACCTCATCAATTTCCAACGGGAGCGAGTTCTTCACCATAATGCCCACACCCCGTGAGCCCGACGTGAAGCCCGAGTGGGCCACCAAACGATAGCCACGCCGATTCATGGCACAAAAAGAGTTTCCAATAAGGTGTGTCTCCTGCAGGAAGACTACATCGGGTGAGATTCGTTTCAAATACTGCAGGACCACACCTCGTTTGATCCTATCCCCCAGTCCATTAACGTTCCAAGACAACAAAGTCAACTCCCTACCCCCCATAACACACAGGAGCCATCAATCGTCCCCCGGAGAGCACCTTAAAAACAATACAGAAAAGGGTTAGCCTTGTGGTGAAAACGAACAACAAAACCCCACCCCAACCCCCCCCCCAACAGAACTCCCCCCTCCCTGCACCCCTGCATGAGCCCAAACAGCCCCCCCAAAGTGCAGTGTGCCTGTCGCCCCATAGATGGTGAAACTAACTAAACCCCCAGAGGAGGAGGGAGAACCCCCAAGAGACCCCACACGACCTCCACAGGAGGAGACTTACTCGAACAGGCGAACAGTCAAAAAGTGACATCAATTTTGTCCAGAGCGAGGCATAATATTAGTCCCTCAGTCCTTATCCGGCGGGCCCTCTCCCCTCACCGCTCCCCCCCCACCCCCCCGATCCCGATCCCCAGGCAAAGTATCTAACCAGTCCCCGGCTGCTTCGGGACGATCAAAGAAGTGCGTACGGCCATCTAACTCCACCCGGAGCTTAGCCGGGAAAAGCATAGCGTACTTGAGATTTAGGTCCCGTAGACGACGTTTGACTCCGAGAAAGCTTAGTCTCTGCTTTTGGACCGCTGGGGTGAAGTCAGGATAAAAATTTATATCCATATTGTCTAGTCTGACCGGCACCTGTAGTCTGGAGGATTGCAGGATAGCGTCTCTGTCTCGGAAGTTGAAAATCCGGGCGATGAGAGGCCTCGGGGGGGCTCCGGGCTTAGGCCTTCCCCCGGGAACCCTGTGGGCCCGCTCCACCGCGAAGAATTTACTCAGTCCCCGGGGCTGGAGGTGGGTGAGAATCAAGTCCTCCACGAATAGATCCGCCGCCGCCTCCTCCCGTCCCTCAGGCACCCCGAGAATACGGACATTGTTCCTCCGGGCCCGACCCTCAGAATCCTCCAGGCGACGATCCATCAGCGCGCTCGCCTGGCCAAGCCGGCGCACCTCCTTTTGGAGGGCTGCCACATCCGTCGTGAGGCCCGATGTGGTGTGGGCCAACGAATCAACCCGGTCATTAGTCTTGGATAAATCAGCCCTTACCAGGCCAACATCCACAAGGACCGAGTCGATTTTCTGCGCCAGTGTATCAAAGCGCTGGTCCACCGAGGCCTTCATCTCAGCGATGGCGCCCATCACGTCTCGCAGGGTCAGGTCCGCGGGCAGAGCAGGAGCATCAGTCGGGCCCTCAGGGGACTTACGCGGCACCTCGGGAGATCCCTTCTGGAGGGTGTAGCGGTCCATACTGTTGGACTGGGGGACTGCGCCACGTCGGGTCGATTTCACCTTTGCCCGATCTCCATCTTGCTTTGTGGACATGGTTCCAGTCCCACGGCCGTGCCAGGCACGTCGTAAAGGGCGGGCAAGCCGGTTCACGGGATCCGGGGGGGGGGTCACCACAGGGCCACGGGGCAAGTCACAGCCGGCAGGCCGGCAGGGCACCCCAACGGGGCCACACCACCTCACAGTGCCCCGCAACCCAACCTCGCCGAAACAGCAAGGAGGGTGCAAAAGCGAAAGTGAAAGTGCGGGGTACGCGAGCCGCCGCGCCCAGCCCGCCGCTGTTGTTGACTTTGCCTCCGGATCACCCCACAACTCCAATCCGGGGTCCGGCGTGGAGAAGGCCGGAAATCTCAAACGGCGCTACCGCCGGAGTCCGAGGTCCAATTTGGAAGCGGAAAGCGGGTGCCACCTCAGCTCGGGCTCACCAACACAGTCCCCTCATCTAGGACAGGATATTGTCAGGATATATGTAGGAGGTCGCGGAGGTCCTCGGGAGCCTCGCACCTACGCGGCCATCTTGGTTGCGCGCTAGGCTCCTCCCTCTATTTGCTCTGTTAACTTCCCGTTTTATATATATTCTATATTTTTGGATAGTAATTCCACACACTGGTTTTGTGCTCGTAGGATGGGCTCTTTTATAGATCTGCTAATTGCCATTGGATTTCAGGTTATCACTTCTAATTGGAAAGATGCCTCTAAAGTTACTTTTTCTGCTTGGTGGAATCTTTGTTCACATCATAGGCTTGATAGAGCTTCTGCTACCACCTCTCAGCAACTTCTCCGTAAAGAAGCATCCATGAGTAAAATGTTAAGCTTTTGTTCACAATGTTCATATTTGAATGCTATTACCTTTTTATCAGACACTGTATAATGTTTAATATTGGATATTTTTATGTACTATACTTGGTTAGGATTTTCATTTCTGGTTTTTTAACTTTTTTTTTTCTCTCTCCCTCGCTTTTCCTTCATCCTTATAAAACCTCAAATTCTTAATTGTTACGGTACATCATTCTTTAATTGCGTTTCACTTTGGTTTATAGTTTACTAAAAGTTTGTTGCGTTAAGGCTTCACCTCTCCTCTATCTTGCTTATTTATTATATCTTTTGCACTTCTTTTAATGACCGTTGATATATTATTGTACCCTGTATTTATTTGCATTAATAAAAGCTTTTTAAACTTAAAAAAAAAATGCATTAGGTTTTGCCAATGTGATTATAAGCTATTTTGATGGTACAGCGGTAAATATTTTCGATGTACGGCATCAATGGTGCTAGATTCTACTTGAACGCGTACATGCTGAGAAATCCAGGGGCTGTGTCATAAGTGGTAGAGAGTATATTCTAAGTGTCTGGTGGCCCATTCTACACTGCGCTAGTCAGACCAGGCTACCGTCTATAAACGTGGCCGGACATGCACCCATACAGTACTTGTGCAGGATATATTGGACCAGATTACACAGCTGCAGACGGTAGACTATACCTTGTCACAGGCACTGCATGCAGTTAATGTGCAAATTCCAGAAAAATGCAATGTGGAGCTGCTCCACCTGTTTAAAAATATGCATATTTTGGCCTCAAACACAAAATGGACTGCAGGTTAAAAAAGAATGAAACTGGGGTTGACCCATATAGGTCGGCTTTATAAGAGCTGCACGGGACCCACCTGTTTGAAATTGCTGACATGTGAGTGATCTAAAAAGGTGAGCGTAACCTCACATATATAGGGTGCCATCTTGGAGTGGGTACTACTAACCCGTTGGCCTCAAAGAGTATTTCTGTACCCAGATCCACACACCAGCATCATGAATTAAAGAATCTTCAGCAGCGGGCTTCTCCTGATGTTGAACGCAAAACTGAGCAATAAAGATGTGCTGCTTGTATTCAGGGTAGAAATAGGCCATTATGTTTGTATTCAAAGGAAAAGTACAGTCTAGGAAGATACTGGTACCATCTTAAGATGGTTACTAACGACCCCTTGCGGAAATAAGCTTAGCTAGTCAAAACGTGGCTCATGCCAAAAGCATGTTCTACTGAACATTTGTATGAAAGAAAATAATATGCTAACGCAACATGTATACCTGGTTTTGAATTAAATTGTCTGTGGTCAGCCCTCAGAGCTCCTTGAGCAGCCAATGAACTGATACAGGTCATGTGGGACGTTGAGTAGGACGCAATCACAGCACAAGCGCTGTGCATGTAAAACCTTTAAAAAATTGTTCCGCAAAACTGGATGGAAACAGTACTTGTATTACGGGAAGTTGATAAGAAAAGCACATGAGGAGCAACACGGGGAAAGTATGCTATAGCCAATAGAAACAGATGAAAAAAAAGTGGCAAGAACAAGAACCAATGAAAAGCAAGAAAAGTAAGGAGACAGGATGTAAACCCCTTTAAAAGTGTATATTAAATACAATAGATTTCACAAGCACAGAGCAAGTGCTGTGCAGGCGAAACCTAAAAATGATACTGTGATTCTCAAGGAATCCTTGGAAACAAAACTAACCTTTCATTCGGTCACATTTGCATTACCAAGGTAAACACAAGAAAGATATGACAATGCATTTCAAACATTTATTGAAATTATCATGTTCTTGCAAAGACAGCATGAGCTGAGATTCTTAGAAAAATGAGACATGTTACTGTAATCAACATTGTTAGAATGGTAAACAATTCAGCAATGTTAATTAGTGCTAATGTTTGCCTACTCCTATCTTTATCTAATACTATACTAAAGAAAGCATAGCTGGGGTACTCTCTGCCAGATCAATTGGGTTAGCCTAACCTCTATACCTTGGTCTTAGATGTCAGGAAGCCAACAATGCATAGGCTAACTTCCTGAGCAGGATGGAGGGCGGAGTCAACGAGGCTGCGTCTCATTCATAGTTTGCAGTGGTTCTATGATAATCCCAACATGGAAATGCTTCTCTTAAAGAGCCTTAGCACATACGATGTTCATATAATAATGTACTGCTCTTATTGACTGTGGCAGAAGCGCAGATCAGCTCATTTGATTTCCTCTAGCTAAATGAAGTGTCTCTTAACTAGCACAGAAAGAAAGGAAAACAATGAAATTGTTTTGTGCATGTACAACCCTGGAACTAACTGTACAGACTGCATGGCATCAGTGCCTATTAGAGATGCACATACAGCACATTCATGCATTCGCAGAAAGAATGGCAAAGGGCACCACGAGAAAAAGATGTCAACCTAAGGAGTAAAAAATGAAATGGAGAATAGGCGTGAGCCACGCTACAGCATTATTTGGGGACAATGTTGGTGGTGCTGGCATAGGATTCGGTGGCATTATCAGGAAGCTAGAAGTGGAATGTGTGCTAATTGAGGATTTAGGAACGGAACAGGGGTTAACTTTTGAGGGAGAATGGTGTCAGGCCCACCCTTGTCAAGAAGGGTTTGATAGGTGAACTAGCACCTGTATCTGCAGGTGACAGAAGTGCCATAGATGGTTGATTTTACCCAACTTGTTGAACTACGTTGCATGGAAGTGGTTGAGAAGCCAATATATCATCTAAAAAGTCATCACTGGAGTCGCTTTAACTCCCTTCATCATTCTTCACTTCTATTTCAACCCCTGATGGTGCCTTTTTTCTTCCTGTTCTTCCAACCATTAAGAGAGGATTGAGCCTAACTCCCTTAATCATATATTTCCTCCATGCTTGCATTTCTGCATCCCACTTCACTTCCATCCAAATATTAACTATTTTTTTGGCCTTATTCTCATATTTTTCCATGTCTTCCACATGTGCTGCTTGCTCCCATGTATTTAAGGCTTCATATTGGCTGGTCTAGGTAGGGGCTTCATTTCATATAGCACCCGTCTCAAATTCTCAATTTTTCTCAGGCTGAAACTACCATAGGGAGAAAGCTGCAGGGACCATTCATTCACAGTGATCTTATTCCAGTGTTTAAGCCAAACACACGTGTAAGTCAATATTGGTTGTCATCTGATGAGCAAGTGTACTTTCGGGAGGGGCCTCTTCACCTTCAGGGACAGATATTCACACATCATCGCTACATAAACCCTTAATTTCAAGAAAATGTTAATCTTTTCTCTATGGATAACACTGTATAAATTCAATGAATGTGGATTGAAATGACTGTCAGTTCTCAGCAAATCACAAAGCAAAATGCAACAACACTGACTTCCAGCCTCAGCACTACACCACGAGGCAGTCCACTCACAGTGTGGCACTCTCTGACATAATGATCAATTCAATGCAGCACACACACCGATTGACCAGTACCAGCACAGCATTCTGTGATGCAACATGCAGCACCGCACAGCAGCTCTCACTCAACAGCGATCAGCTTTGCACTAGCAAATTATTAAAAATCAATAACGAAACAAAACTCATCTGGTCATCAAACAGGAATTTCAAGTAAACAGTCAGTCTAGGAGAATCAGGTAATAACACCAGGAGGGTGTGATCACACACACAATGTGACATCTCGACCAGCAGGAAATCACCCTGACTGGTGCAGTATGTTCCTTTGTGTACAAGGATTAATACAACACCAATCTCAACTAAGACACACTCACCATTGGAGTTAATAAGTCCCTATCTCTTCAGTGTGGCCTGTAGAGCTTCACGGTGTGACGTCACAAACTGTAACAGACAAGTTACAATGTAACATTCTCAAAGTTTAGGCCAGGACCTTAGACTTCAACAAGTCCGATAACCAAAATTTCAACTCTTTCAACGAGCATGTTTCTCTTCATGAGCCCAGGCATAATACATAAGGCAGTATCACAAATCACACAACATCATGGAGATCTCCTCGACTAAAAATGTATATCAAACCGTGCAACTCATCAACTCAATCAAAATCCACAAACACTGTTATGCTCGTCAACACAATCAAAGAGGTATATCCCTACTATACCCACACTCCTAGGACACTGCAACTGCTTAGAAATGCCAGAACACTGCTAATTCTCCAAACTGGACCAGAGAAACCTCAAGGACGTGGACTGTGCTGGGCAGATTTTTATAGATTTTGGGGTATATCCTAACTACATACGCCTCAGTGAAAACCATCCTCTCCAACCATCTGATAGTGGGAGAGATAGGGCTGGGGTTTGCATTGCACGAACTTGGTGCATACTTGAATCTTCACTATGTCCACTGAGATGGTTCTTTAGCTCGAACTGAGGCTAAAATCTAAAAACAAATTTAGCAAAATATCAATGACATTGAAACAGACTTTGTCCCACAAGAAGACAGAAAAGAGTAAATTTGCAAACCATGAAGATTTTATAAACAAATTAGTAAAGCTACAATCTCATATCGCATCCAGGCAATTTCAATCGGCAAATGCAAGTACACTTTATTAAAGACAGAATTAGCAAAGTAGGATAGCATATTGTTCCCATGATGGGAAACCTCCTAATAACTAGCTAAGGTTGTGAGTAGGTCAGAAAATGTTAAAGCAGCTGGTGTCAGTAAATATAGAATTGAAAGTAGAACCAAATAAAGATTTCAGTCAAGAAAAAGAGAAATGTACTTGTGACTCTGGTGCCATAAATACAAAAAGGGAGTTATGCTCAGCAAGCAGCAATACAACATTTTAACTCCACGGAGTTGGGCACCTATGTCAACTAATGTCAAGTTTAAGATGCACATTTTGTAACTATAGTTAGTAGAAAACGTATAAATCACTTGTTTCACTAAATGTAGAAGATTGTGTGCACAGATATAAGTAATGGTTCTGTGTGTTACAACTTAACATTTTAATACACACAAATAGATGGTGATGACACAGGGTCACCAGTATTGCACTCTAGTCTCCCGCCTTCAGCGCTTGACTTGCACACAATAGCTCCCTGAAGAGTCTGTGTGTAGTGCACCATGGACACCGACTTCTTTGACCCTTTAAAGACTCACACGAAATGAGGTACAATGTTGGAAATCACAGTGACTGACGCTTCAATCACCAAATGACCACGTATGGGCTGTCCACAATGCGAATGACACTTGCAACTCAAGGTATGCTGATCCAAAATGTGAATACTTCCAGCAAGCAATGACTGAAGGGGGCTGCCCCAAAGTCCCTCTGGAAGGGCATTTTCTTATTAATTGTTTCATAATGGTCTGGGAGTCTCTAGAATAGACTTGAAAACATCAAGCAAAAAACACAACATTCGTAACGTGACTTTTGTTTTTTATTAAATTCATTTTTTAAATGGGAAACTTAACGAAATACACGAAGGATGGCATTTGCAACCTTCAAAAACTGTTGGTGAAATCTATTGATAATATTTTTCAAAGCTAATAACAAAAAGGTGCAACAGCATGTAAAAAGAGAAATGGTAATTTGTTGCTTAACTAAGGCACAGAGAGGCCTTATTTTAAACGTGCAAGGTAGCAGATTCGTATCTCTATCAGTGCCGTGAGCATTTTTTCCAGTAAATGCATCAGGCGTTTGTTCGCCTCGGGGTTTTCCCTGTTAAATCCTAATCTCCCGAGCATAGCACTGGAGGGAGTGCCTCGGAGAAGGTAATACTGCAGCTAATGAGAATTAATAAGTCATGTTTGCACTCAGGTGACACCGCAGATGCTCAGTCTCAAGCATGATGGAGGCAGATGCTGCCGGTGTAGATCCGGGGGGGATGCAAACCAGTGGGCGTGGCGCTGATTAAGGAAACTTCCTGAAACAATGGAACACGCAGCAGAAAATATGTGCAGAACAAGTTCGATGAGCTGATGATAGACAGCACTGCATAAAAGAGTTTGGAGAAAGTCAGAGGAAATATTTGACCCTGCACTGTAATTTCTGAAACATGACAACAAAGATTTCATGGAATCATTTTTTCCACAAAGTTAGGAAATAAAAATTAATGGATTTGTTTAAGTATTTTTGATGATTTTCTCTGGACAAAGTTTCAAGCAGTATTATGTATTAGGACTCAATTCTGAAATCTGTTTACCTGTGGAAATCTGATTTACAATTGAAAAATACGCCAATTCTCCATGCAAACACTTGATTTATAAAGGATATGTTAATTTTTTACATGCATTGATTATACCGGAAGTTCAACTATGCGTGACACTGAGGAAAGGGAAGAGGGAGTTGAGAAGGGAATGGTCCTTGCAAATGTGGTGAAAAGCCACTGCGGGAATACCTTCTAACATTATCCCGGGACGTCGCCGCAATAAGTGTCAGTGAAAGTGTACAAAGACACAGAACACAAACTTTAGGGGAGAGGATTGAGGCAAGAACGAAACTCTTCATGTTGAAAATATGTTTTCACGTAAAGACAACAAGAATAGATAAATGTGAAATTTCACATCGGCTATCACCCTAGCCTTCTGTTTTCATTGCGAACATTAGTGTTAGTGAATACGGGTGTTTTTAGGACAACTATATAAACTCCACTAATTACACATTTTCTAGCTTTGTCGTGTTGAGGTTTATTCGAATACGGTTAGGATTTTGGAATCTCCACTAGTGACAGGTTTATGCCTAAACATGCAGGGATTTCTGACTACTTTATAAGTTCAGGGTTATCTGTTAAATACGTTTTTATTTTTAATGATTCACCGGGGGAATATATCTGGCTTGTGGTAAATGGAAAAGTAAGATTTCCTAAGGGTTTAAGTGAGTGGTTGAGATGGTGACTGTGGTACTGTTCATCTGAAGGCTTATCCCATAAGGTAGATGATGGTAATGGAGAAGGGCATGGGGATTGGGTAGCATCATATGGTGTGCAAGCCTGGGTGGGTTTTTTGTTCTACTTGCTTAGTTTCTCTCAGCAGGAATTGATTCATCTAAGCACCCATATAAACATAAGTGAACAAAGCAAAATTGCAAAAATTATGCCAGGGATTCCACTAGAGGACAAGCATCAAGGAAGCGAAACCCTTTAGTACAATTGTAAACATCCAGGGTAGCATTTGGGATGCATACCTAGTACATCAAATGCTTCCTAAATGTAACGTGCATAACCTCGTCCATATTGGTTCGGTGGCTAGAATTCATTACAAGCTGATAGATTCCGAGGAAGCTGTTTGTCAGGAGGTTGTCTGAGTGGAAATTCTAGATGGTCAGGAGGATTCCTACTGATGCAAACTAGAAAGAGCAATGGTCTCTGGGATCTAAGAAAAGTATTCAGCTTGCATGGTGGGATGATGACAGAAGGTTGACATGAGGCAGGCCAATCAGCTCTTGTGCTGCCAGCGCAACAACCAACCAAGCACTTTATCTCTCACCCTTGCATTTATAGGTGTCAGACTTGCTAGGGTTTGAGCCAAGATCCAACTAGGGCTTGCCTAACTGATGGTTATCAGCCTTTGGAGCTTGAGGGGCTTCAGGCCATTAATAACTGCTCATTGTTTTGGCTTCCTTTGACCTAGTAGAAGGAGGTGGAATTTCAGACTTATAAAGAGTGTTCCATTTTTGCTTAGGTTGACAGCCTTGATTGCTCTTCCTCTTTCTTCCCCCTTTATGGGATGTATTTATTTCAAAGTAGACAGTATCCTTGCCTTTGGAAAATGCATGGCTACAGCTGATATCACCAATTCTTGTTCTTTTAACATCCTTTTGCTCACTCAACACCATCTCTGCAAGATGTATGTTGGCATATGGATTATTGTTCCTTTCATGATTACTCCCTCCTTTTTGGTGGACACACTGAGTATCCCGCTGTTCATGGCCAGACTGGTGCTTTGTAACTACCTTCATGTTTTAGTCCATATTACTATTATAACCTATGCATCTGTCTCTCACATAATCTCACTCATCACACTGCCAGGGTCTGATTTCCATAACATGATATCCACACTGATTTCCATGACATGAAAAGGCTTCCCAAATAGGCTGAAAACAAAAGCAACACTCTTTCAACCACACACCCTACTCGCGGTTGATTACTATCGGCGTGACTAAGCCATTCAGCACCATCACAAAAGGGTAGTAAGCACTTTAAAAATGCCATACTACAAAATAACACAATATGGCATTGTAGGTGCGTAGCTACAATAAGGACTAGGCTGTGACCTAAAAGCAGCTTTGGATGTATTTAAATATCAGCCTCACACTGAATCTAGCTCGTTAGCAAGTACTTCCCTCATTAACACAGTTTGGCAAGTACTTTTCCCAATAGATCTTTTGCTGAATTGGGCCATGTGATTACTTTTTTCAGCACAATGTTCAACATTCAAATCTCAAAATTCCATGGGTTTAGAAGCCAATTCTAAAAGGCAGCTTATGAAATATCAAATACGCCAGGGTCTGGCACTGTGTCCATAAGCCTTGTATCTTCAGAGCAGAATGTAAGTGTCAACAGGGGTATTGTGCAGCCGCGGTCGGTAGTAGGAGTAACTGCAGGGCGGTGACGTGGGGAGGGGCAGGGTGGGGGGTATTAAACTATGGCTTACGGAGGTTTACAGGTAAGTTAACATATAAATCAATAAAACAAATTTCGTTGCGTGCACTGCATCCCCAAATGCGATGCAGAGCAGGCAACGAAATTCGTTTTATAAATTTATATGTTAACTTACCTGTAAACCTCCGTAATCCATAGTTTACTACCCCCCAACCTGCTCCTCCCCCTCCCCACGTCACCGCCCTGCAGTTACTTCTACTACCGACCGCGGCTGGTATTGTGTATTACTTACTGAGGGCTGATCTCTGACCTGGATAGGCTGAAGACCTGAAAAAACCTTCCCAGCCATAAAGAAGCCCCCTGCCCTCCAGCCTTCTAGAGGTTTTCAGTGTGTTAAGTATGTTTGATCTCCTTAGCAGATAGCATATATTTGTACTACTTTCAAGGATGGAGGGAACTGTCCCTGTCTTCAGAAAACACAAATGAATTTCATAATAATTTATGATGAGGTGATATAACACTTCATCCATTTTGTGTATATAGTGTCATGTTACATGGGCGATGTTTAATGGAGGGAAATGTTTTAGTAGAGCTGGTAGATTAGTTTGTGGAAAGGAGGTATACTTTCATAGTGCAGGAGGCCGCTGCTTCCGCACCTTGGCTGCAAAACTGTGGAACTCTCTTCCTGTGCACATCCGTAGCATTGACAACTATCTGGCATTCTGCAAGACCATTAAAACACACCTTTTCCCTTCGTGTTAGGCCTGCTTTCTGTTTAGCCTCCCAACCTCTGTCTGTCAGCACTGGGATGCCCCTTTGCTGGGGCAGCTGTGCTCTATACAAAAGTTGTAACATAACATAGATTGTGTGTTTGTGTTGCTGGAGGTAAGTGATGTTGCTGTAGTTTTGGAAATACACTGACAATACAGATTTGGTGAAACTTAAACTGAGAGGGTTGATCACATTAAACTGTTTCTTCAGAAAATATGCTATGCAAGGTTATGTAATATCTGAAAGTGTTTCCATGACTAGGGTCTGTCTAAGAATTCACAGCTTAAGTGAGCACACCTTGTGTGATGGAGTTAGGCAAAATTAAGCCACAATACAAGCTTTCCTTTGAACATACATTGTTAACAAGGTGCAAGCATTCCATCACCTTGAGTCTGATTAGCTTCAAGTCAAGGTTTTGTCCCATACCTCGGTGTAAGAGAAGAATGAATCATCCAGAATCAATGATGAATTGGTAAACTCAATCACATTCCGTTGAAGCAACCATTACGATGATCGTGACATGGGTACAATTGAAGCCCCTTACTTAGCTGTGATTTGGGTCTTTGCTCAGCATACCTGTGCAACGTCAATTGAGTAGAGTTAATAACACTGTATTAGCCTCCCAGCTAAGATTGGAGTCAGGTGTCCAAGGATCAAGGAAGATTTTGTGATTAACACTCTACTCTTCTGGTTCTGGTTCTGGTATTATCATAGTGTTACCCTTTACTAAAAATCTATGATGTACATTTCGCAAAATGACAGCTTGGGCAAACTCATAATTTAGATCCATAAAACTATTATCTCATAATATTGTTGCAGCTAAGGGCTGTGTTTGATCAGAGCTGTTGAATAAGTATTGCTTGACCAATGTTACAGAACCCTATTGTGAAGGGATATGCAAGAAGCACATTAATGAGGTAAGGGATGCAGGAGGATAAGGGGATTACCAGCTGCGGTATATCACATGTAGAGCAGAAGTAAGGTACACTTGGGTCTGATTAGGGAAGGAATTCCTAATTGTAGGAGTGATACAAATGAAGGTTTTGTGTCTTGTTTATTTCTTTTCTGCTTTCAAAATGTGAAGGTGATATGAGCTGTTCAATGGAGTCCTCAGAGGTCTTTGAGTGTGGATCTGATTCTGTTAAAACTCTGAGACTGCTGGGGCCTACTGGTCAGAGCGAGCCTTGGAGAATCTTCATCTCAGGGCTTGTCGCACTCCCACTACAGCTGGGTGGCCGGACGTGGTGCGCACTGATCCTCTTAAGTTGGCAGACGGGACAGGCGGAGGCGGCGGCCATCCCAAAACTAGCCAGCATGGCCGGAGGAGAGCAGCAGATGAACTGTAGGGCCCACGGCGACCCAAGAGAATGTGAGCAGGGCTCAGGAGAGGGTCACAGCTACGAGGGCTGATGCTGAGCCCAATGTCATGTGCGACTGCTTGGGAGCATGCACCTGTATCAAAGGAGGGGCACTGTTGTTGGCACGGATGCCTACAAGGAGTATAGCGGGCCCTCAGAACTTACCATACTGCCTGATGAGGACTGGTGTCGGCTCCCGCTGTGTGCTAGTGACCTGGGAGTTGGCCCGTGGGGTGATAAGGGAGCCTGCCGTGGAGTGGATGTTGATGCTTATGTGGGTGCTAGGTCCACTTGGGACCGCTGCTTTCTCTTCCCCCTGTACACAGCGATCTGGCTTGCTAAGCTGCATGACTATCTGAGCTGCCGTTCTGGTTGGACGGGTCCTACTGGAGTGCTATACATAAAAGTCCCCACTCCTGCAGAAGCAAGGGTTAATCATTACTAGAACCCTGGGAATCCCCCTTAATCATTATTCTAATCTGAGGAACCCCACTGAGTGATTACTGGAAGCCGGGGATCCCGGCCTAAGCATTTTTGATGATTTGAACCGTGAAAGAGTACACAAAAAATACAGAAACATGCATTCATAAAACAAATACACAAATTATTAAATCATTTATTTAATTTGCAAACAAATATTTTTAAATGGAAACATTTGAGCTGGTCTAAGTTCAATTAGGCCACTCTTCATCCATAATATATTCTGTTTGATGCACATGCTCTGCTCCCAAGAATCAATTTGAACATTCTGTTTCTATTTTTATATATGGTTAATTAATGTGTTAAGATTTAATTTTCTAAGCAGTCGCGAACCCCATGAGTAGGCTTTGTGGAACCCCAGGTGTCCCGGGACCACAGGTTAAGAACCACTGCTATAGGTGAACTAGTTTGTTAAGCTGCATGATTGCCAAAATTAAAGTGTTGGCTGGGAGGGAGCTCTTGGGAGCCCTGCATGCAGGTCCCCAAGTCTGGACCTGCCAATTTGGTCAACTAAGCTTTGCGAAGCCTGCAGTGCCTTGCTGGCCAGCAGAGCCTCCTAGGGTGCCCACCATGACAGTGCCCTATCCTGAATATGATGATCTGTTTTAGTAAATTATTCGGCAATCTGGAGTGGCTGCTGGCCAAACAGGGCCGCCTGGAACCCCCTGTTTATTTAAGTGAGTACATGCATCTATGAAAGGGCCTAGGAGTAACTGACCCACAAAGCCAGAGCACTCCAATGACCTCTCCACTTTCTACATTCTACCTTTCAATCTCCACACATCTCCATTTTTAAATAAACACAAGAATACAATAACATAGAACATAACAGCATGAAACACTTTCTCCCACCAACAAAAGACATTTCCTCCCCACAACTCCCTTTAAACTGATTTTTTTTAAATAACATTTCTTAAAGCAAATAATCAAAACTTAAAACATTAAAGTAGCATGATAGAATATGACATACTTGCAAAGAAAACACAAAGACATGCCTTACTCAATGTGTAATGAAATCCTTCCATTTCTTTGGTACAAATTTATTGTGAGCGCCTTTCCTTTTTGGATTGATCACCATGTTATCCTTTACACTCTTTTCCACTTTTCTACCCATAAAAAACTAATTGGGGACTAAAGCCACACGAGTGATGCTCCACCAATTTCCATCAGAGAGTCTCATTGAATTGTTCCTCAACTCACCGACTCGAGCAAGGTCTTTAAACTTCGAGAGTCCCTTCCCAATCATGACTGGATTTTTACACGCACCCACTCACCTATTTTCAACTTACATTCTTTCCTTAAGTCAGACCTCTCTTTTTTTACTCTTTCTACATTGGCCATGTTTGACTTAAATTCAGCACACTTCCACTAATCCATCAAACTCCCTTGTTTGGGTATCAACTGAATCATCCAATAGGAACATAACTCTGTTGCAGCTTCCCTTCCCCTCATCAACTCAAATGGAGACTTCCCTGTCCGGAATGAGGTGTACTGTGGTAACTCCACACCAGCTCTCTAATAGATTCAGCTACATTCATGTTGCTTCTAATGGTGGCTTGTATGGTGGCTTGTATACACTCCACTAACACTTTGTTAAAACGTTCAACCTTCCCATTACTTTAAGGATGATATAATTGAGTTCTTAAATGCTTTATACCACATTTCTTTAAAAACAAGGTCATTTCTGCAGATGTAAATTCAACCCCATTGTCCGTTAAAATCTCTTCCGGTAACCCCTCTCTTGAAAAAACTCTTTGGAAACAATCAATCACTTTCTTAGTAGGAGGTTCAGAAACTCGTTCCACCTAGAAAGGTGAACCACCATTACTATGAAATGGCAAACAGCCTTTACAACAAAGGCTGAACAATGAGATGCCTTTACAACAAAGGTAGAACTAAGACAACGTCTTTACACCAATGCTTTACAACATTTTTTTTCCAAGGAGTATGCCTTTACAACGAATGCCTTAACATCAAATTTCTTTGTAAATGCATTAAAGGTAAAGCCATACTCATAGTAAAAAAATATACATTTAATTGTAAATATTTTGGGTGGGTGTGGGTTTTTAGGTGGCAAGAGTAATTTTAGGGTTTTGGATGGGTATGGGTTGTTGGGTGTCAAGTTTAATTTTAGGGTTTAGTGTGGGTATGGGTTTTTTGGGTGGCAAGGGTATTTTTTAAGTTTTGGGTGGGTATGGGTATTTTTTGTGTTAAAGGTGGGTATGGATTTTTGTGTGGCAAAGGTAATTTTAGGATTTTGGGTGGGTATGGGTTTTTGGGTGGAAAGGGAATTTTACGGGTTTAGGGTGGGTGTGGGTTTTTGGGTGTCAAGGGTAATTTTAGGGATTTGGGTGGTCATGTGTTTTTGGGTGGCAAGAGTATTTTTAGGGTGGGTATGTGTATTTGGGTAGCAAGTGTATTTTTATGGTTTAGGGTGGGAATGGATTTTTGGGTGGCAAGGATAATTTTTGGTGGGTGTGGGTTTTTCGGTAGCAAAGGTAATTTTAGGATTTAGGGTAGGTATGGGTTTTTGGAATTGCAAGGGTATTTTTAGGGTTTAGGGTAGGTGTGGATTTTTGGGTGGAAAGGGAATTTTTAGGGTTTAGGGTGTGTATAGGTTTTAGGGTGGAAAGAGAGTATAGGGGGTGTGTGTGTATGTATAAATATGTGTATATATATATATTCACTGAAAAAACCATAGGTTTCACACATGTTATAGTTAGCTGGACATTTTACTGATAAAAAACCAATGAAATTCCCCCGTTATAGTTACTGTAGGCAACTATAACTCACGCGACCGCAATCCTCTGCTGATGCTAATACTGTATTTAGACACTTATTTGCCCATATCTTCTTCCATTAAATTTTAGCTATACATATATTACAAATATTTTTTTTTCATAAAGACACATATGTCATCAGCAGAGGATTACGGTCGCGTGAGTTATAGTTGCCTACAGTAACTATAACGGGGGAATTTCATTGGTTTTTTATCAGTAAAATGTCCAGCTAACTATAACATGTGTGAAACCTATGGTTTTTTCAGTGAATTAGCAAGGTTTTTTAAATGCTATTTCCTAACTATAACGTGTGTGAAACCTATGGTTTTTTCAGTGAATTTGTACGGTTTTTTAAATGCTAAGTTACTTTACGCCATTTGTGGCGTGCGCGCCCACTTAACGCAGTTCGTTCCGTGCACGGTTTTTATCAACTTTAATAAGCCCTGTACATTTGGTGGCCTTCGGCCACCAAAAGCACAGGGGGTGAGGTCAATGTGGATAGTGTTTTTTTTATTTCGATTTTATAATTTCATGTTGCCAAAATTACGTTTTTTTTCTCTATTAATAAGCCCTGCACATTTGGTGGCCTGCGGCCACCAAAAGCACAGGGGGTGGGGTAAGTGTGGATAGTGTTTTTTTTATTTTTATTTTTTTACCGTAAGCGTACGGTAAGCTTACGGTAAGCGTACGGTAAGCGTACGGTAAGCGTACCCCGCGAAATTGCCGAAAAAAAAATAAAACCGTTTTTGCTCTTGGGGGATGTTTGGGGACTCCCTCAACATGACTATGTGGGAGGGAGTTGTCAAAACAGCCCCGTAACATGTTTTTGGCCATCATGTTTGATAAACAACACTCAGTGCGAGAGACAAAATGGCGGACGCCGCTTCCTGGTTTCGGCCGATTCGAATGTTTACTAAGATCTAAGAGCCAATCAGAATCGCGCTCGCGCACGCCACCGTAAGCTTACGGTAAGCGTACGGTAAGCGTACGGTAAGCGTACCGTAAGCGGGCTCAGATATATATATTGATTTAAAGGCTATTTTCTCAGAATCTACTGAACAGATTTACACCAAACCTACAAAAGGCACTTCCTTGACCTAGGGACTACCTCTCTGCCAAATTTCTAGTAATTCTGTTCAGCCGTTCGGGCTGTAGCTCGTTCTAAAGGTCCTATGGAAAAATGCATGGGAAAAACGCGTTTTGGGACCCCCCTTTTATCTCAGCCCCCGCTTGACGAATCCCCCCGAGACTTTCAGGGTAGGAGCGGAGCGTAGCGCCCCACCTATTTTGAGAAATTCGCGAGGATTCGTCGACCGGCGCCAAAGTTATTCAAAATAGAATGTTGAGGTTTTCCTATGGAAACGTGGTCCTAACTATAACTACCTACTGGCGACCGCCAGTAGGTAATATATATATATATATATATATATGAAATCCAACAGGCTGTCTCCCACTCCAACCGGCGAGGAAGAAGCACACGGACACCAACTCGTGCTTCACAGGTATTTAATGTCAATCAGCACCCACACAGCACGCCATTACGCGTTTCGGCCACCAGATGGCCTTGATCACAATATATATTATATTTATATATATTATATATATATAGTGTTAATACATAAAATATTAATTTTATATGTTTTTCAGGTACTTACAAACCCATCACACACACATATATAGGGTGAATCTGTTGTTATTTTGACAATCCATTACATATGGACAGACGTGGTAATTGCCACTGTACCTTGGAACTCTTCAGGAAGGGTCCCCTTTGTGTGCCAATGGCTACATGCCAAATATCAAAAAAATATCTGCTTCCGTGAAAGAGGTGAGGGGACACTGCGGGACTTGAAAACACCATTTATTTTAGATGTGGCATAACACGTTTCGGCGGTTGCCTTCCTCAGATGCCTCGGGTGCTAGGGGTTCCGTTTTCACTCCATTTTATAGTTCGCCCATCCCCCTGAAGTAGTGTGGTACACACCTGAGCCGCATTCCAAAACAGAACACTCACGATGTTCAGTGTTCGGAGACTACAGTTCCCAACATGCACTTTGTTGACTGTAAACATAATTCATGTTTTTTACATTATTTCTGTATTAAAGTAGATATCAAAGTCATTGAAACTATTTTATAATTGTTTCAATGTAAATTACATTTTAAATATTTCCAAACATCACTTTTACTTTCTGTGAAAGACAAGAAAAACTACTATTTTTGCAAATATTATAAATTAAGAACCCAACATAATCTTAGAATTACATAACATATTCAGGTTTTCTTTTTGGCTGTTTTCAGATTCTATTGTATTTCACCATACACAGTGATTTCAATGTTGATCATCATGAAACAGTGGCCAAAAAAATACAATCAATAAGATTGTAAAAAAAAACAAATCTATGTTCAAAATATTTACAACTTCAACTATCTCTTTACATTTTTAAAAATAAACACTCTCATTTTCATTGCATATAATACAAACATCAAATATATGAACTACTTCTTTCTATCACAATTTTCCAAATGCAATACCAATGAACCGAAACGAAAATAAAAAAACACTAATTGATCACATCTACTCAATAGGCCGAATGATGTTTCCAAAACTGTTTGCATTGAAAATATCCAATATAAACTCATTAATTCATGTTGACATCTTCCCAATAGGCCGAATGATGTTTTCAGAACTTCGGCATCAAAAATATTAGATATGAATTCTAAATGGGCATCATTACAATGTGTTCATCCTTTATTGCACTTTAAATACACAGTATAGTGTCCAGATGTTGTAGACGGTCCATCGTGAAAAATAATAGCCACTGCTTTAAAAGTTCTTCCTGAAATTGACACTTGACCAATTTTGTTCCATCCGCTCTACAATGTTTTAGCATTAAAATGACATATTGTCCAAATCTTTCGATAAATAATGTTGACAACATTTCAGATGAGTATATTCCATATTTTGATTAGCTGATTTTACTAATTTGTTAAAAGACACAGTTTTGCAATCTGGTATTGTCAAATATATGAATCGTTCAGTGTCTATTTAAGTGGTAGAATAAAATGAACAGTCTTCACATTTATGATCCCATCTGTAACATAGTCCAAACAGATTTTCAATTTGTATTCCTGCAAGCATAAACATAAGAAATTCTTGAGCATCTTGCTGTACATTTAGGGGCGATTAGGGGGCGATTCCGGCCATAAAACGTACCGACCGACACGGACCGGACCGGGGACGGAGACCGACTGATACGAACCAGCGCCGTTCGACCTGTGCAGTACGATGCAATGCGTGTGAATTACAACCCACTTGCACGGAACACGAGCCGAACGACCGATCCGTACGAAAATCAGTGAGTTGCTCGTAAAATGACCGGGGATCCTACCGACCGACAGGCACCAGGAATAGACGCGACCGAAACATACCCGCGATGCACGAGCCGTGCAGTACGATGCCAAACATGTGAATTGAGACCGACTCGCACGGAGCACGAACATGGAAACCGAGATGCACAGCAAATAGTGACTAGCAAATAACAGACCCCTCTGCGTCCGACAAGCACGACAACGCCGAAAACTGCAGAATATCAGTGTGACAGACTCAGGTTAGCCCACGCGAGCCACATCCAGCGTCCGACACGGTAAAACAAATGTCTCTATCATGCACAACAAAAGCAAAGGAAAAGTCACAAAAAAAAGCCCAAAAAACAAATGACAGAGCCAATAAATAAAAAAATTAAAACTGGAAGAACAAAGACACACCTACAACTCCATCTATATAATGGCAAGAAAGCCCTACCATGATCCATGGCAAACTACAGGCATAGGACAGCAGACACCACCACCAGATTGCAGAGACACACCACAACTCACACAACACACAACAACTACACCATTTGCACCACTTAAAAACTAAATCACATATTCACTGACAAACTCACACCCACCACACACACGTTCACCCCTTCCATCAATCCCCACAAGCACCCAGCACCATGCCCCCCAAGAAGAATCCAAAGTTTACAGATAATGAGTTGGAAGTCATGATTGACGAAATACTCAGGGTAGAGCCACAGTTGTTTGGCACATTGGTCCAACAGACCCCCATGTCACAGAAAACCAAGATGTCGGAGAGGATTGTCGACAAGGTCAACACACAAGCACCTTGTGTGCGCACATACAGATATTGTGATGTGCGCAGGAGGGTCAAGAAGCTCATCAACCGGGAACACACCCTGAGCAAGTTGACTGGCGGTGGCCCTCCTGCCAAACCAATGCACTTCAGGACCTGGGAGGAGAAGGTGCGGGCCATCCTACCACCGGAGAGCATACATGGATTAACAGGAATACCAGAGCCTGGTGAGTACACAACCAATTCACTCAACATAGTGTGGCAACACACATATAGCACTGTCAAGGGAACTGTGAAACAAATTACCGCCAGCAAAGCCATAGCAACGGAAAGGCAACTATCCTGTGATGTGTATATCAGTTACACAAACACAATATCTGCCATCCCACAGTAATAGGGAACTATGTCCTAACATGTAAAAACCTAAAGACCAATACTGCAAGGCATGGCCAGAAATAACCAACAAACACTGTCACCCATTTTGCAACCACTGTCACACCACCTCACAGGAAAGCTGAGTCAACATGAAGGAAGGTTGGGCTGCTGGGAATGTGCATGTAGCAGAAAGCATGATGGGAGTTGCAGTCACAGCCAACAGTCCCCCACCCACATGTCCCTGCAAGCTCACACTGAACCATGCTCACCTCACAGGGAGTGCAAAAGTACTGCCAAGATGGCCGACACTAGGCCCTGCTGTGGGGAGCCCAAGGCCCTGCTGGGAATCGGGCTCAAACAAAAAACAACAGGACACCAATGCCAGACAGCCTGAAAGGTAACTTCCAATCCCTGCAATGGAAGCATGCTGCATGGTGGGATGTCTGGACTGGGGGAGGAGGACTGCCAGCTCTGATTTCATCAACTAGCAGCCCCTGTCACACACACCCCTCCCACCTCTTCCAAGAACCCTGACAATGTGCTTCCCTGTGGGGAGCACAAGACCCTGCCTTGAAATTGTGTACAAACAAACAACTGGATATCACTGTCAGTCATCTTGCCATTGCTGTCTCAATCACTCACATGGTAGCAGAGTCACAGGAAGGAAGTTCAGGTATTGTGGGAAGGTGGGTGGAGCCAAAAGCATGATGGGAGTAGCAGTCAAAGCCAACAGGACCCCACCCACATGTCTCAGCAAGCTCACACTGAACCATGCTCACCTCACAGGGAGTGCAAAAGTACTGCCAAGATGGCTGACACTAGGCCCTGCTGTGAGGAGCACAAGGCCCTGCTGGGACTTGGGCTCAAACAAACACCAGGACACCAATGCCTGACAGCCTGAAAGGTAACTTCCAATCCCTGCAATGGATGCATGCTGCATGGTGGGATGTCTGGACTGGGGGAAGAGGACTGCCAGCTCTGACTACATCTACCAGCAGGTACTTGCACACACACCCCCCTTAACACAAACTCCACACAACCCACCTGATATGATGCATTCAATGAGAATCCATTTAAATATCCCAAACAGGTTTACCACACTGGGTTCTGCTGTGTGAAGGACATGGGCTTGTTGGGACTTGTGTGCAAACAAACACCGGGACACCACTGCCTGCAAACTTGTCAGCACCGGCACACCACCACATAGGGAAAGAGAATCACAGGAAGGAAGCTCAGGTATTGTGGGAAGGTGGGTGTAGACAAAAGCATGATGGAAGTTGCAGTCACAGCCAACAGGCCCCCACCCACACGTCCTAGCAAGCTCACACTGCACCATGCCCACCTCACAGGGAGTGCAAAAGTACTGCCAAGATGGCTGACACTAGGCCCTGCTGTGGGGAGCACAAGGCCCTGCTGGGACCTGTGCTCAAACAAACAGCAGGACACCAATGCCTATCAGCCTGAAAGGTAAATTCTACTCCCTGCAATGGAAGCATGCTGCATGGTGGGATATCTGGACTGGGGGGAGGAGGGCCGCCAGCTCTGACTACATCAACCAGCAGCCCCTGTTACACACACCCCTCCCACCAACAACAAAATACACCTGGGATTATGCTCCACAAGAGAGTCAGTGAAAAGTCTCTACCAAGAACCCTGACAATGGTCTCCGATGGGGGAGCACAAGGCCCTGCTGGGACTTGGGCTCAAACTAACAACAGGACACTACTGCCTGACAGCCTGAACGTACATTGTGACTCCCTGCAATGGAAACATGCCATATGGGGGATTACCTGGCCTCTATTAGTGAAGGAGGTCCTGCAATGACTCAAAATGCCATCAAGGCCGCCTTAAAACAGACCTTCTCAGCCAGAACAAAATGCACCCTTGGGACCAGTCACTCCAAAAGTAAATGCCTTGGCAAGATGGCTGACACATGGTCCTGATGTATGAATTGGCTGAAAGTCACACCTACGCACTGGCCAACTCAAACACATTTACACTCACAGCCATTGGAACTGTAAGTATTCTCCCACCCTCTGGAGATGCAGTGTCCCTGGGGTGTCCCCTGACCTGGCTGTGAAGGTGTGTCTTGTAGATGACAATTGGGAAGATGTAGACATAGTACATAGCAACAAGCACACACAATGTCACCCATACATCATTGACAGTGGACACCTGACGGTGACTAGAATGGGCACACACATAGCTGACACTGTAGCATGGTGTCATCCAAAAAATGTGCAGTTGTGAGATGCAGTTCAATCCCACAGCGGCCTGCGTTGTAGGCATCATTCACACAACACATCATTCACTGACATGGAGACCCCAAACACAATGACTAACCTGGACTGCATCTGAGGAGGCATGCAACTCACAGCAGCTGAACTGTAACACACACACCTCTGCCCATCACTGTAATGAGCATTGAAAAGCAAGAGATCACCTGTGCCCAATCCCTCTCGCTGTTGATGAATTTGACAAGATAGAAGGTGTTAGCACATACAAAACTCAGCACCAACTTCATTAGCTATGCTAACCCCATGACCTGTATGAAAAGAGATGTGAACTAGGAACACAGACAACGAATTAGTATCTCACAATGGATCTCAGGCATGCCGTACTGCAACCATGTTGCACAGACACACAAATGTGGCGCACAGAGGAAATAAAAGAATCACACAACACATGCCCCAACCTCGCAACATACCCCAAGTGTAATAGTACATATCTCATTGTTAAAGCACAAATGTGGACAGGGACAATACAGCAGTGTCAGGCATGTGATGGGACCTAAGTGGCAATGGGCATCTACAGACAATTAATCAATACATAAGCTGGTCATGCACACAGCTTGACGTGCACATCGAAATGCTCCAGGTTGCCATTACAAAGTGCTCCAACAATATCAACCTCTGTCTGCCACAACTTAGGACAATGCAATGTACAGACCCTCATAATGATGTTCAGTGTCAAATGTCATGTGTGTGAAACATTGAGGTCTGTAGAAACATAACATACATTGTGTGTCCCCTCCAAACACAGGTGATGCTGGGGACACAGCAGGTCCTGAGGAACAGTCCCAGTCCCAGACTCTGGCGGACCCTGAGCTCCCCGGTGTGGATCACTCTACGTCCTCTTCGGACGACGACCTTGACCGACCTGGCCCCTCCGGCCTGAGCCATCGTGCAGCCCCAGCAGCAGTAACATAAACACCTCCCTCAACCACTCCTGCCACATCCGACACCAGACAGAGTCCCCATGCCGACAGGCCCAGGTCCCAGAACAACAACGGACCAGGTACACAGGGTACCCAGAAGCAAGGGACAACACCACGGGCGCTAACACTCAAGGGGGCCCAGTGTAGTCTGGGCCGGCCACGGCAGGGCCTGCCCATGTGGGTTGGGCCGGTGGGAGGGTGGGCAGGCAGAGGACACGGCCTGCAGAGGGGGCTGGACTGCATGATTAGCCACACCTGGAATGCATCATAGATGCATACCAGGAAAGCACCGGAGGGTTTGAACAGGTTGTGGGGATCCTCAAGGAACTCAAAGAACAGCAGGCTGCCCATCATGCCCACTTGGACTCCCACATGTCCCGGGTGGAGTACAAGTGGGACAAATTGGATAAACTAACAGCGGTGCATAGGGACATACTGACATGCCTCCGCCAGATCAGCCCCAACCTGACCACACCTCCCTGTGCGCCCACAACATCTGTTGCGACAACATCCGCAACAGCCACAGGGAGGGAGGAGGACTCTGGCGGAGAGTCCTCGGCACCGCAGCAACCTGCACATGAGGGTCCCCCCGAGAAAGAAGAGGGGTCGTCTGAAGAAGGGCAATTGAGACGCTAATGGCCATACATATCCCCCAGGCACCCAACACCTGCTCCTGCTAACGTCCTTTGTGTGCAAACCAGTTGTCCTTGTAGACCTACATCAAAATCACCCACTTGACATGGAGGGTCAAAGTTGTGACAATGCACCAAATGACTGTGGATTCTACTCAGGATATTTCAATTACCAAGACTACCAACCCACCTGTGAACTTTGGATTACTATCACATTGTACAGCACTGTACAATCCGTTCACCATCATTACACATGTTTGTAAATAAATTCACAATCACACAATACTTGCCTCTGTCGTGATTCCTACTTGCTTTGTGCCATGGCGATGATGAGCTGCTAACGAACACTGTGCATGCAAACTATTACAGCAATGCGAACACCGTAATGTGAGTCATGTGAATGTGACACATATGAGGGAGACACACCACTAGGACAACACAACACATACTCACCAGGGCCCCTAACTCATCGTCAACACTGATGTCAACAGGAGATACAGTGGAATGCACACACAACACCCATCATGGGTCATTGGCAAGCAGCCCACAAGTACAGGATGCGAATTACTGTTGGATGTGTGAATACACGGAGCACATCTCAAAGTGAAGGGCTGTTTTATTAAATATTCACATTGCGAGAATTCTACAACTGATGCACGTGAACCTCACGTGACAGTGATCAGAAAATTAAACATGTGGTGAACGATGAAAGTCCAGGGGTGTGTGGCACATCATTAGTTGGGATAATGATTACTTGCACTCTGGGACAAGGATCTGTGTCTTGGGGTTCAGACCGCACCACACAGCATCCAAAGTACCCTGTGAAGGACAGACAGAAAACACAATCAAAAACACAGATTTACAGCAAACAACAACAATATACATGCACAAAACAAAACACTAACTACCCAGACACAACCTAACAATCAGGTAAACAATGGGTGCACAGACTACCAGAAAGGACACATCACAGCAAGCATACTGACAAGTAGCATACAGCCACACTCAATCAGCACCAGTGCACCACCAACATAGGTCATGCCGACACAATTCTTTGACGACACATACCTGTATACTGACATTCATGAGAAGAAGTTCTGGATCAGCTGGCCCTGAACATCACCATCACCCTCATCATCACTGGCATCATGCCCCAGACCAGGATCCTCCACGGCTGGCGAAGGTTGGTCATCGTCAACCAGGATGAGAGGCAACCGCTTCCGCACTGCCAGGTTGTGTAGCATGCAGCACACAATGATGATCCTGCACACCTTCGCAGGTGCATATGGGAGGGCCCCTCCTGTCTTGTCCAGGCAGCGGAATCTGCTTTTCTGGAAGCCAAATGTCCACTCAATCACTCTCCTGGTACGACCATGTGCCTCATTGTAGCGCATCTCTGCTGGTGTCACAGGGTTCCTGAGGGGTGTCAGCAACCGGAGTCACCTACAGGGAGACAGTTGCACATTAGTTGAGCGTGAAAATAGCGTGCGAATCATCTTTAGCAAACACAAACAATGCTAAGCAGTCAGTACACACTGACAAGCCAGGAATGCTGGTACTGCATCTGTGCCATCATCGTTGAGATGCGACTACTCCTCATTATGTAGGCGTCGTGCGCTGAGCCCGGGAACCTTGCACACACATGGGAAATGGTCATGTCGGCAAAACAAACCACAAGAGCATTTATAGAGTGGAAATGCTTCCTGTTCCGGTACGTCTGCTCATTTGCCTGCGGTGGTACCAAAGCCAAATGTGTCCCATCGATGGAGCCAATGACATGTGGCATCCTGCATAGAGCATAGAAGTCCCCCTTGATGTCAGCTAGTTGTTGTGCTTTGGGGAAATGGATGTACTGGTCCAGGAAATGCAACATTGCCTCCAACACATCCCGAAGCACAAGGCTGAACATAGTCTGTGACATCCCACCAGCAGTTACAACAGTGTGCTGGAAAGTACCTGTGGCAAAAAAAGTGTACGGCTGCCATCACCTTCACCTTGGGGGTCAGCGCTGTAGGGTATGTCCGGCCAGGTTGCAGATGTGGAACCAACTGCTCTGCCAATTCTTCGATCAGTGGCCTGGTGAAGCGGTACCGTCGCATGCAGTCACGTTCAACCATGGTCTCCAGGTCTGGGAATGGTCTGTGGACATTTGGTCTCCTGCAGTACATAGGAGAGCAAAGACAGTTTGTCATTCCCCCTATCTATGTGCCAGTGTAAATGACAAATAGCACACGATACCACATTACAGGACACAAGAACATGATGTGTGTGCTGTTGGGTATGGACACTCATATCAGATACATGCTCATCAGCTGACATCTCAGCTCTATAGGGCCACACAACAAGGTCCCTGTTGTGCTGTGAGCAATCAATGGGCCCCGTCACAGTATATCAGTAAGAGTGTCACATACCAGACACACACCACAGTGACTAGTGAGGACAGATGTCTACCTCACATCACAGGTTCCTGACAGACACACACAGGGACCTTGTGTGGCAACATGGACACCATCATGATGTGGCATACCATGTGGACAACACAACGCACACATGACACACACAAGAAGTGCCCCCTGATTTCATGCCAGCTCACACATGGATGTCTGTGACACACAGATGCAACATCCACTCACATTGACAATAGACTGGGATTTTGTGAACATTTGACATTGACCACATGAAATCTGAGTCTACTCTGCATGGCAATGCACACATACTGTGATGTAAGTAAAGAAGGGATCCTTTGGACCAAGAGTTAAATACAGACAGTAGTTTTGCCGCTTATTTCATTACACAAATCTGTTAACACGGACGACAGCCAACGAGTACAAAGCACGAAAGTCCCGAGTGCTACGTCCTATGTACTGTTCTTACGGATGTGTATTTCCCCTAAATGACACATTGTATTTGTCTATACTAGTGACTCTCCCTTTCTATTGTGTTGACAGATTGCTTATGTGGTTTTTATGAATTTTGTTTTTTGGGTTTTGATTTTAGATTACGAGATACTCTGTAGATTATTCTTGTTTATTAATCATGCTCCTTTTTTGATTATATGTTAAATAATTAATACACTTATCTGTTAAGTCAGATTTTTATAAATTCATAATCTTGTTTTATGTGCTTTCTGACTATATGTTTTTCAATCTTCCTCGGTATAGACGAATGCATGTGACTGGTAGGATTGAGTGAGGACAGCTGTGGCAAAACTACTCTCTGTATTTAACTCTCGGTCCAAATGATCCCTTCTTTACTTACTTTACAGTGCCCTACTCCTTTGGTTTCGAAGGGGCCCCTCTTTTTCTTGATAAGCACATGCTGTGATAAACATCACAAATGTTTTATTGTGACACCCTGTGAGGCACCTACCATTCCACTGAAGAGTCAGGGTGTATGTCACATGAAATACACAATGTACACCGGGAACTGTGTGCATGCCTCATGCACTGAAATGTACTGTCGTCAAACACAGTGGTTATGTGTCCAGCCAACAATTGGATCTGTCCCCATGACAACCTGCCCTGCTTGGGAGTGGGTGCCACTAAGTGAAAAATACAAATTCACATGTTTACCCACATACACACACAGGTAATGCAGCCTGACATGCACTTTGAGTTACTGTGTCACAGAGTGAATTGTTGTTGTGCCCATGGGTCAATGGCAAGCTATGGTGTGTTGCATGCCTTAAACAGTTACTTCTATGGTGACTGACGCAGGTGACCAATGCGAAAGATACGTTGAACACCTAAGGAAGGAGCTGCACGCACGCCTTGCACAATGTCACCAATGTGGACTGACGCGGGTGGACCGAGCCGCACGCACGCCTTCCACAATGTCACCAATGTGGACTGACGTGGGTGGACCGATCCGCACATATGCCTTGCACGCACGCCTTGCACAATGTCACTAATGTGGACTGACGCAGGTGGACTGAGCCGCATGCATGCCTTGCACGCACGCCTTGCATAATGTCACCAATGTGGACTGACTCGGGTGGACCGAGCCGCACTCACGCCTTGCACGTACGCCTTGCACAATGTCACCAATGTGGACTGACGCGGGTGGACCGAGCTGCACGCACACCTTGCACGTACGCCTTGCACAATGTCACCAATGTGGACTGACGCGGGTGGACCGAGCCGCACGCACGCCTTGCACGTATGCCTTGCACAATATCACCAATGTGGACTGATGCGGGTGGACCGATCCGCACGCACGCCTTGTACAATGTCACCAATGTGGACTGACGTGGGTGGACCGAGCCGCACGCACGCCTTGCATGTACGCCTTGCACAATGTCACCAATGTGGACTGATGCGGGTGGACTGAGCCGCACGCATGCCTTGCACGCACACCTTGCACAATGTCTTCAATAGGAACAGACACGGATTTGAGCCTGGTACAAATTGGTTTCTTGAAAATGCATTGGCTGCCTGCAACAATGTTTAAGACTCGTCATTGCAATGCTTTTGAATATTTCAAATGATGCGGAAGGCGTGTACGAGGCGTGCAATGCGATGGATTGGCCAGATTTATAGGATGCAAACGTGTCGGACCTATCGCTTTTGACACATGGGACTGAATCTGCCTCTGCAGCACTGATATAAGTCTGTCTGTTCACCTGTGAGCTCACTTGACTGCACTACATGCTCCAGATTGACATCTCTGCTACCACTGCTGCTCTGCATCCTCTGGCTCCAAGAATGGCATGTACTGTGGAGAGGACCCCAGCCTTCACAGAGGAGGAGGACAAGGCCCTGCTGGACAGCCTCCTTCCACAGTACAGCAAGCTGTATGGGACACCAGGGGAGCAGGTGAGTGTGCACTCCACATCCCTTATTCATTGTGTATGTTGTCTGACTGGCACCAATGAAATTGTGTTCAACAGTGTCTAGCATGCTCACTGAGTAGTTCATACCCCCAGGGTGTGCAGGTCCCTGTAGTGGACAGGTAATGTGCATGAAAAGTGCATTTTCACACGGTTGTAATACTCAGGCAATGTTTCCCTGTAGAATATTCAGGACAACTGTCAATCACCATATCTGCACTACCTGTGTCCATCATATTCCCTTGTGAGAAAGACATGTATATCCAACTGTGTGATGTACAAACATGTGGCTTGTGTGGTAACGGACTTTTTTTACCCTTGTCATCCTCACAGGTTGATGCCCACCAGAAGCAGGCGATCTGGCTGACCATTGCCCGGGCTGTTCGTGCTGTGGGGGAGGCCACAGACGCCGCATCCGCAACTGCCAGAAAAGGTGGCAGGACCTTCGTGGCTGGACCCGGAGGATTGCCAGAGTCCATCTGAAGCTGTCGCCTCCTCGCAGAAGGGGCGGACGATGGACACTGACCCTCCACATGCTCAGGATTCTGGCGGTGATCTTCCCGGAGCTGGATGGGCAGTTAAAGGCCAGACAGCAGCAAGGAGGGGGTAAGTGCATGCATTCTCTGTGTCCAATGTATCACATGCTCTTTGCACGCCCACATCCTGGTTACACTTCCACAGATATCCTGTCTGCTTGTACAGGAGTCATGTGGCAAAACTACGTCATGTCCCATCCTCAGCTGATACATAGGTGTGCCCCTTTCAGGCTGTGACTTGTGTAGCTTGGGTTGTGTGTCCCTGCTGTTGTACAAACTTAACGTTGTGAACAGCATCTGCGACCGGTGCATTGTTTTGTCTTCATGAGTGAGGCACATGATTTCCATGTGTCTGCACATTGCCTGAAAAAAAGACAAGTACTCTGTGTGGGCAATTGATCTGTGTTCCAATTGATGTTTTGGCACACCCTATGTGCCAGGGGTATTTGACACACAGCCATGTATCAGCAACGAGAATTAATGGGCCTCAGAAAAATGTACATCATGTGTTTCACACATGCATGGACACATGCCTGGTGTCCAGGGTAATCCCATGTTGCACATGTTCCTGGACAGGTATCCCTACTCCGGACATGAAGTACACTCTGTTCTTCTACTCCTCTGTGTCAGCCTAACATTAGTGCATTGTGAAGTGTGCTATATGGTGTCTGCATCGGTGTCCTTGTGAGGTGGCCTAGCCTCTTAGACTCCTGTGGTGTCGGTCATTTTGGTTTGTGCAGCTAGCTGGGGTGTGGGAAATGGATCATCACAATGGGTTCATGCATAGGTGTCGAATCACTTGACGGTGCATTATGTTGTATAGTACATCACAGTGCAGGCAGTCTCAAATCATTGCCATAATGCTGTGATGTCATCATGCTTACAGATTGGTGCTTGCAGTCAGTCATCTGTTGCATTTTTATTACGTGTGATCATCAGATGCCTGAAGATGTAGTAAGCATTGGGTGTCCCTGTGCACTTGACATCTGCAGGGCTTAAATTCTCATACATGTTAATGGTTGTGACACAGTGCAGAGTGTTTAATTTTGGATGCACTACCCATGAGACTGAAGCCAGTGCTGGCTGCTTAGCCATACTGGGCCGTAGCATGGTATCCCACTTGCTGATGTGTATCCTGCAGTGATGTCAGTTGTACAGCATGCACTCTATTGTGGCATTGACCATCAAGAAATGTGCACATCATGGTGTCTTGTGAGTGAAGCCTATCCATTTTACTGACAATGATTTTTGCCATCCCTTCTCATGACACATGTACTGAGTCAGTGGCAGGAGATGGTATGTGTTAGTCCAGGCAGATTTAAATCACGAGTCCTGCAGTTCAGAGATATGTCTATGTGGTGCTTGTGCACACATATGAGAAGTAACAGACAACATATCCCAGGCAGATGGGTCCATGGAGGGGCAGGATCTGAGGGGCATGGTTGACTTGCAGACTGACAGGTGTCATTTCCAAATGATGTCTCCACTGTTCGCAGTATCTGCCACTTGATGCAAAGCTATACTCTGTGATGTGCTGTACTGACTGTGATGTGTCAGGTGAAACAGGTGACTGATTTGGATCTGTTTATCCCGATTGATTGCAGATACATCGACAGCTACTGGAGGAGACAGCTCCACGGAACAAGAGGAGCCACAGAACCAGACTGGGTCACCTTCAGAGGAGTTGGAGGGACCCAGTGGCACAGAGGGTGAGGGGAGCCACACAGAAGAGACCTCAGCTACAAACACCTCTGCTGAGGAACACAGCATCTCCAGTGAGGACTCCCTTGTGGAGGCCGGTATCGGCAGACCCCAGACAACACCTAGCGAGTCTGTCCCCGCCACCACCATCTCCAGCCTCCCATCTGCCGCCATCCCAGATATCCGTGGAGGCCCCCGTGTGAGGGAACATGTCTCCTTTGGTCCAGGCACCGCACCCTCTGCCCCTGTCTCCCCTGCTGTCTTCAGTGTGGAGTCTGTGGACTTACTGAAGCAGCTCCATGTAGGGCAGACCGCGATGCTGAGTGTCCTCCATTCCCACACCACTCTGTTGACTCAACTGGTGTCCTTCATGGAGGGCATCTCATCCAACCTGTCTGCCCTACATCGGACCATTCAGTCCATGGCCTCACACAGATGGCAGCAGTGTCCCTCCTTCAACAGTCCCTCACCCTTCCTACCTCTGCACCACCCACAGTCCCCACTACCCTACCTGACCAACGCACACACACACCAGCACCAGCACGCACCACAATACACCCATGCAGCACACAATCACGCAAGTCCGAAACAAAATCCACAGGCATGCACACTCCAGGGACTGATGGCACACAGACAGGGGATGGGTCACAGACGCACAAACAGGCATCCACGAGAACTCCGCAGACCTCAGATGCCTCTCCCTCCAAAAGCACTTCCCCTGCCTCACCTGCAACCCCCCCTTCCAAGCAGCTCTTCCTCTGTGACCTTGGCCTCTTCCCCACTGATCCATCTGCTCAGATGCACAAGGGGAAGAGGAAGTCACCACGCACAGGGGGGATTCCCCTGCCACACAGACACCCTCCCCCAGGCGCCCGGACACTAAGGCCCCCATCCGCAAGTCCCCGGAGCAGGAAGAGCAAGACCCCCCCAATCCCGCAGGTCACATTCTCCTTCCTGCAGCCCCCAGGCCACCACTCCACAGGTCCCCCCGCCACACCCTGCCCCTGGTTCCCCCACACACCAATACTGCATCCCCAAAATGATTAGCCCATTCCCTCCTACCCCATTCACTTCCACCCCCACCTCACATGCTCAGCCTTTTCCTGCCACTGATGTGGGGATCGTGTCCCCCCCTCTGTCCTGGCATCCTCACCTGAGACCCATGACACTCCCTTGGAATTTTGCACTGCAGTGGAGGCCCCGTCCCAGCCAGTGGTGCCGGTAACAACCCCGTCTGACTTGGGCCTTGCATTGATGTCAGCACACACCCCATTGGACTTGGGCCCTGCCGTGGTGACAGCGCCCACAGTGTCAGATGCCTCCGCTGCAGTTGCCAGTGACACTCCTGCACCCACCAGCCCTCCCCTGCCCCATTCTGCTGTCCCCTGATCCTGTCCCTGCGGTGCCTGGCCTGCCCCTGTGTATGCCCCTCTAAGGGGAGATGTCCCCTGCCCGTAGCAGTGCAGGCAAGCAATGGGTGACAACTTGTCACATTTCACCCTGGGAGGACTCCTAACATGGACTGGCCATTGGCCGTTTGATATTGTGGACTTAACAGTTTCAATGAGTTATGTGCTTAATAAAACCAATTTTTGTTATCCAGTGGTGTTGCTTCAAATGTAAATGATGTTGATAATGGGTGTCATGGACTTGCTGTTGTACAGGTGTTTTAAAAGGTATAACAGAATGAGTTGTTGATGTGATGTACTCCATGTGGTCTATGGGGTATGTGTACTTTTCTGCTATGTATCCATGACATCCTTAGCTGCAATTTCAGGGTGTAATGATGGCAAAATGTTGTGACCAGGATTTTATCTTTGGGTTTGCTACTTGACATCTTTGGCATACACTGTTGCACATAGGTTGTGCCTACATTTGGGCACATGGAAAGATTCCCTGACTTGGACAATCTCCACTGGACTGGCATGTTTGTGCATCCATGTTACACAAGCCATCTGTGTCATCGCTCCAACTTGGTCTACATGTGTATTGCAGATGTGCAGATGACTGAGGGAGGACTCCGTACACAAGCTTCTGTGACCATAGCTTTTCTTGAGTTGTAATAGTTGGATCACTGGGCAAGTTTTGTGCTGGCATGACAGGAGCCTGCACAGACAAAATGTGGCACAGCTGACCTTCCTCAGGAGTACCGTCCCATCATGGCATTGTGTCATTCCATCAAGTGAGATAAGGCAACCCCCTACACGATTTATTTCAGGTCAGGGAACAGGGGGGAAAAGAACAATGAACCATAGTGCACAGTATCCCTCTAGACCTATATTGCTTTAGTTTTTGTGGGTACACATAGAGAAAACGCAACAACCTTATATATGCATTGTTTTTGTGTCTTTTTTATTTAATTTCTTTTTTTCCCATTACTTTTGCGTACAAGTAAAATTCATCTCTTTTTTTAAAAAAAAACATACCAAAAAGATTTTTTTATATGTACAAACCTGTCTGAGCTGTACAAAAGTATATAACAAACTTTACATATACTTTGACTTTGAAGAAACAAAATTAGTGCAAAATAAAGAGAAATATTATTTTCCCCACCAACATACAGTTGTTGGCATTAATTCAAAGAAATCCCCACACCATTTATACCTCTGCACACTTCTCATACATATCACTATCATAAATAACATACATACTACCCACCCCAGAACCAACCAGCATACACAGAAAGACCAAACAGGGGTGAACCGCTCAACCCTCTGATGCTGTGCTGAACGCTGGGGAGTGTCATACAAACTGGTCGACGCACGTTTCGGTGGCTTAATCTTCTTTAAGTGCCATCTTCTTCAAGACCTGTTACTAAATGATTTTGTAACGGGCATGAATGGGGGGATACATTTTCTTCTCAGAAATACTTCTAAGTTTCGAAATAGGAAGGAATTGTTTTATCACACCATAGGTACTCTGAATCCTATCTCAAAGGGTGCAGCTTTAGGTACCAGCCTTCATATTGTCGTCTCATATTTAGTCATGTGAATATTTTTCGAATTTTTCCTTGTGTTCTTTCTTTTATTTCCTTCTCTTTGTGGGCCACAACGTTTCTGATGTCGTCTTAAGAGTCAGTGATTCCCTTCTTCCGGGTGGTCTTTGAAAGGTTGACAATTTTCACACGTAACGCCGTCCCTACGCTGTAACAACTCACTATAGTTCATTGTGTCATTCCATGACATTGCCTGGGCACATGGTGTGTGTTGTGTGAGCATGTCTGTGTGTGTTCACTTCCCTTTTCTGGACGCAGCCCATGTTCCAGATAGGCCTGGGCTAAAATTCCGTTCCGCTCGCGGAAATTGCGATAATTTGACATTTTCGCGTTCCGCGGAGAGTGCGAAAATTTCAAAATTTCCGCAATCCGCATTTTACCGGAAATTTTTTGCTTGCTCGCGCTGTAAAATAATACATTCTCGCGTGCGTGCGATCGCCTTACCTGAATCCCCGCGTTCGCCGACAAGTTTTCCCGATCCGATCGCGTTCTCCACGAGCTGTTGGATTGTTGGTAGCCATTTGTGCTGTCTCGCGACAGTTCGCACCCGCAGTAACGTCATTCGTCGCGCGATCACGTCTTTTTTCTCGCGATCATGCACCGCGAGACAAGTGAAAACAAGATGGCCGCGCCCGCGAGCAACCGCATGGGTAAGTTGGCGAGCCGCGACCACGCAGAAAATACCACGAACGGGCGGGAAAAAAACTTCCGCATCTTTGCGATATTTCCGCGTGTTTGCGGAGATTTTTAACATTTTCGCGATAATTTGCAAAAGTGAATTTCGCAAATTCCGCCCACCCCTAGTTCCAGACAGATGTACCTGTTTTGTGGACTTGCTGACTTGGCCTGTGTTCATGTAACTTCTTTGCCCTGCCTTTTCTGGGATCTAGGTGCATGACACACTACTGGTGATTAGGCTGTCATCCCTGGCTGTTTCATTAGTAAATTCCAGGGTTGTTGTCCAACACACGTGGGACACATTCTGGATTACCATTGGCACTTATGTGTTAGCAACATCATGTTGTTTTCCGTATGTGGTATGTGTCATTGACAAGCTCACTTGTGTGTGTGTGTGTGTGTGACTACTCCCTATCATCAGGGCCATTGCTGCTATGTTGGAAGGTGTCGACATTTGTGCGTTGTGGCTCTCCTGTGGTTCAACATTGGTGTAGGTGTCTGGCAGGGTTCGGAATGAATTGTGTAGTTTTCACTAATGTTGATGTGCAGCATGCTGTGCAGTGTGGCAGACCTTCACAGGTGTTGTTGTCAGCCCATGTGTGAGGATTTGTGGGTACTTTTGATCCCCCCACCACCCCTGGGATTGTCATGAGCAATATCACCGATTCCTGTGTGCCTAGCTGATGCACATTCTTGCAAATCAAGGTGTGTGGAGTTGATGTTGGCAAAATGGGAGTTGTTTCATGTCTAGGCCCATAACTACTTTTTGCCCATTGTTTGCAAGCCATGGCCAGTGATTTGTGTTTATGGAGGAGTGATGTGAGTTTGTGGTCCCGGACACATGAGCCAGGAGGCACATCTGACTGTGCTACGCAGTATGGGGAAAACCTAGCTTTATCATCACAGTGGGATTGGCGTACAGGCTAATGTCACCACAAATATAGGGGGCTAGAGGATAGTGCTGTATTGGGTCTGTCTCTTGCTGTGTTGGTAGCTGTTCCACCCACCTTGTGTCACATGAATCCTTTGGGATCCTGCTTACCTGACAATGACTGCTTGCCCCCCCCAGGTGTGCCCAAAGACTTACTTTTGTATGGCAAAGTGAACACATGTGTGTCATTGTAGTTCAGCCCACGGTCATGCGTTGTGCAGTAGCCTGGGGACACTGTGACACACACACGTGTTGTGTATGATATGCAGTGTGTGGCTGTCTGTCTGAGTTTGTGCATCTGTGCCTATGCATTGGTGTGGCTTCTGCGTTACATTGGGGGGGATGTTGTTTATGTGATTGTCCCTATTGTCCAAGCGTCTTGTAGGTCATCATCCTGCACATTGATCATGTTTTGTATATCCCATCGCTGCCATGGTATGTGACTTTGTCACCTAACATCGACAGTCTCTACAGGATTCAGCAGTTTGTGTGTCTGTTTGTAGAGATATGAGTATGCATCTTGATGCTCCCTTTTCACACATTCTAATTGTACACTGTTGGCATTTTCAGGGGTCAGGGCCAATGCTTGTCTGCATATGGCAGATGGAGTTCTTGTGATACACAGCATTCTTTGCCTCTCATGTCTATGTTTGTAAGTGGCACAACCACCACATTGCCAAAACATTGGCTGTGGTGTTGTGTGCAGTACTCACAAATGCTGGTCTGGTGATACAACCCCCTATGAGTTGTGGGGAGTGGTGCAGGGCATACATCCCCCTATGAGTGGGAAGGGTAGTGGTGCAGGGCATACAGCCCCCTATGAGTGGGGAGGGTTGTGGTGCAGGGCATACATCCCCCTATGAGTTGTGAGGAGTGGTGCAGGGCATACATCCCCCTGTGAGTGGGGAGGGTAGTGGTACAGGACATAAATCACCCTATGAGTTGTGGGGAGTGGTGCATGGCATACATCCCCCTATGAGTTGGGGGTAGTGGTGCAGGGCATACAGCCCCCTATGAGTGGGGAGGTAGTGGTGCAAGGCATATATCCCCCTATGAGTTGTGGGGAGTGTGCAGGGCATACATCCCCCTATGAGTAGGGAGGGTAGTGGTCCAGGACATATATCCCCCTATGAGTTGTGAGGAGTGGTTCAGGGCATACAGCCCCCTATGAGTGGGGAGGGTAGTGGTACAGGACATACATCCTCCTATGAGTTGTGGGGAGTGGTGCAGGGCATACAGCCCCCTATGAGTGGGGAGGATAGTGGTACAGGACATACATCCCCCTATGAGTTGTGGGGAGTGGTGCAGGCCATACATCCCCCTATGAGTGGGGATTGTAGTGGTGCAGGGCATCCATCCCCCTATGAGTGGGGAGGGTAGTGGTGCAGGGCATACATCCCCCTATGAGTGGGGAGGGTAGTGGTGCAGGGCATCTATCCCCCTATGAGTGGGGAGAGTAGTGGTGCAGGGCATACATCCCCCTAAGAGTGGGGAGGGTAGTGGTGCAGGGCATACAGCCCCCTATGAGTGGGGAGGGTAGTGGTGCAGGGCATACATCCCCCTATGAGTTGGGGGTAGTGGTGCACGGCACACAGCCCCTATGAGTGGGGAGGGTAGTGGTGCAGGGCATACATCCCCCTATGAGTTGGGGTAGTGGTGTAGGGTATTCAGCCCCCTCTGAGTGGGGAGGGTAGTGGTGCAGGGCATACATCCCCCTATGAGTTGTGGGGAGTGGTGCAGGGCATACAGCCCCCTATGAGTGGGGAGGGTAGTGGTGCAGGGCATACATCCCCCTATGGTTTGTGGGGAGTGCTGCAGGGCATACATCCCCCTATGAGTTGGGGGTAGTGGTGCAGGGCATACAGCCCCCTATGAGTGGGGAGGGTAGTGGTGCAGGGCATACATCCCCCTATGAGTTGTGGGGAGTGGTGCAGGGCATATATCCCCCTATGTGTAGGGAGGGTAGTGGTCCAGGACATACATCCCCCTATGAGTTGTGGGGAGTGGTACAGGGCATACAGACCCCTATGAGTGGGGAGATTAGTGGTACAGGACATACATCCCCTATGAGTTGTGGGGAGTGGTGCAGGGCATACAGCCCCCTATGAGTGGGGAGGGTAGTGGTACAGGGCATACATCCCCCTATGAGGTGTGGGTAGTGGTGCAGGCCATACATCCCCCTATGAGTGGGGAGGGTAGTGGTGCAGGGCATACATCCCCCTATGAGTGGGGAGGGTAGTGGTGATGGGCCCTGCCTAGGTGTGGTGACTGCTGATAGTGGGGACCATGCTACCCCTGTGGTTTTGCTGTTGCTGGTGTAAGGGATTTGACCCCCCTATGTGTGTGTAGCATTTCGCGTGTTTGTGACGTTTAAATGTGGGGGTGTCTGACTGACCATCTGCGTTGTGCGCGTCTGTTCTGGTCATAGATGTACAGTACTGGGATGACCTGCACGATGGGATTCATCGTTGGTTCGTCTCGTACTTGCTGCTCGTTGCTCCATCTCATACATGTTGTGAATTGGTCTGTCTCGTAGCCGTGGATCGTGTTGTGGAGCGAATCGGACCTGATATGCAGCTCTCCCGGATGCTGTGACGTGCTGCTAGTGGCGACGCGTCCGGCACGTATGATTTGTGCATCGTACTTGTCCGGCCGGAAACTGCTGTGGGAACTTCTTCCGGGCAACTCGAATCGGTGTTCGGAGGTATGGCTCGTACAGGAAATGCTGCTGGAATCGCAGCCTACATGTCGGACGGAATTGTGCCAGTTATGCACATCATACTTCATTGCCTGGACGGACCGGCTCCCGGGACTTGTCGGTCGCAAGGTAAGGCTACGAACAGCTCTCGGAGGGCTCTCCGACCCGGATCGGAATTGACCCCTTAGTGTAAATTGTGAAGAACCAGAACATATATCCAGAAGATGCTGAATGCCGGAGCAGTTTGGATTTTAGTTTTATCGGTTGTCAATTTTTCAAAAATCTTTTTTCTGGATTCTCCATAATTTGTTGATGAAGATTTTTTAGAAAAAACACGACATTCACAATTACATTAGCATAGCAGTTGATACCTGAACTATTTTCTAACTGATGTCCTACAATATCATCAGCAGTGTCCATTTTCATTTTCTTTGCACCCTCAACATTCTCCTGTTTTTTTTTCTTCTTTCCAACCTCACTACAGTGTTTCACATATGTTCGTTTTGGACATACTACACGTTTTTAATATACAGGATATTCACCTAAGTTGGGAGCATACAGTCTTCTTAGCCGATTATACTCTCTTACACAATTTGCATCTGCACTAATCTTTCTCTCATCAAAATCAATCAAATACAATCCAGATAATGTTCTTACTCGAGACAATGCAACATATGCCATGCCCTCTTTAAACACTGTACTTCCAATGTTTATCAAAGCACCGTCTACACTTAAACCTTGAGATTTATGAATGGTCACCGCATATGCTAAAGAAAGAGGAAACTGTTTTCTACAAACATGCAAGTCTTTAACAAGCAAAAAACGATCAGCACAACGTCCAATCTGTTTTACCTCTTTAATCCTGTCACATGTAATCTTCAAAAATTAAATTCTACTCTATTTGGATAATTAACAGAATCAACAACTTTCCCCATTGCTCCATTTACTAAACCTTTTTCCACATCCAAATTACGCCGTAAAATCACCCGACAGTTTTCACATACATATAAATTCTTTTCTAAACCAGCAGTCTTAGATATAGATTTTTCCAGAGAATACAATTTTGATTTTAATTTATCTGACAAAATAATAGTAATTCCTTTGTGTTCTATTTTATCAGTGGCTTCCATTTTCATTATTTGTTGTTTTTCCAGCTTCAAAAGTTCTTCATTGAATGTAGAACACTCTTGCAGTGTTGGCATTAGGCAAATTATAGATTTATTTTCTCCAATTTTTTTGTATATTATTTCCGGAACAACATTTTCATTTGGAAACAAGTTTGTAAGTAGCCAACTTTGCAAAGCTTCTTTACCATGTTATGTCAATACACCAATTCCTATATCTTGAAGAATGCTTCCATAATCTTCATCACTTTGCTTGTCGCATATTCTTAGTAAGTTCTTTATATTCAAAATGAGACCAAATGTTGACATTTGCAACACTTCCCAAAGATGTCCTGGTGTCTTCATGCACAAGTGTTTTAAAAACTGGTTGCTCTTTAACAGGAGTAAGTTGCAGTAGGTCGCCGAATACAATCACATGTTTTCCTCCAAATAAGACATCATAATCTGTTTTTAAAATCTGCTGCATTCTTAAATGTACAAAGGCAAGCATTAAGTTTGAGACTATGCTCACCTCAATTATTAGAAGTTTAATTTTCTTTAATACACTTGAAACTTCATAACAAGCTTCTCCAGATAGCTTGTAATATTCCAACTTGTTTTCCTGTTCAACTGGTAGCATCAGTAAATGATGTAACGTAATCCCTTTAATGTTCTGTGCTGCTTACCCAGTTGGAGCGGTTACAACACAAGATAAATGTGATTCAGTGGTTTTCTGTAGATAACTGGTCAAAACGTTAATTAAGAATCTTTTTCCTGTACCAGCTTGACCACTGATATACATTCGAATAGGTTTAAATGATGTGCAGTTGCATTCTTTTTTTCATGACGTAAACCATGGTCTATCTGTTGTGTAACTTGCTTTCTGTTCAATATTTAGGTGTTCTCTCAAGTTTCCCAACTCCATAATATCCTGTTGAGCTTGATGCATTGCTGTTTCTACTTCACTCATGGCGATTGCTGCTTCATTTTCAAGAATTGGTTCTCCTAGTGGATCTTGACTCAGTGGAGCAGAACTTTGACTATCTTGAGAACTGTCTCTAGCAATTTCAGCTGCAATAGTAGTTTCTTGTTCAATCTCTTCATTCAACATTTGTAGATAATTTGGAAAACCTGTGCATTCAATGCTATCTTTACATGCATTAAAAGCATCTTCATAGCACTGAAAATCTCCAAGTAATTCAATTTCGGTACGCCAAGGCTTGAAGAGTTGCAGAAGTGCTAAATAAAAAAATTCCCTTTTATCTGGAGTATCGCAACTGAGTTTCCTGTGATTAATGAGATTTCCTTTGGTATGTTTCACCAAACATCCATCTATCCAATGACTGCATATTTTTCTTCATTTATATTTTCTGTAATATTTCTCTTAAAGCTGTAATATTGCACAACGTCATAGAGACACATGTTTTGAAGATGTGGACTTCTTTTAGAATAGTACATATCCAACATGTTTGTTTTAACAATATCTGTACTTTCCGGTTCATTTAATGCTAAGTATTCAATTTCTTGTACAGATTTCAATACTCGATTTCGTGTTGCAGCAAGACCTAGGCATACCCAAATGATTCCTCTTGACTTTGAATGTAAAGTTGCAGATGTCAACCGATCCGAACATTTATAGGATCCAATCTCTCGATGGGAATGCATCTTCAAACTAAAGCTGTACAATTTGTTACTAAGAGTCTTCTCTTGTGAAATTTCTTGCCACATTTCTTTCAACTCAGTCTTTTCAGATTTTGTTATGTATGATGAAGCATAGCGAGCAACAGCAATCAAATTATATGCAACATAATGGATATCCATATTTGCAATGCACATCGTCAAAATTACTGGATTATAATCATTATTATACTTTGAAAGTTTACTTCTTTTATTGTAAGTATTTTTGGGAGATTTCCAAGTTATAGTATGCCTCACTGCTGACATGAAACTGTTGACTCTTCCTTTGGAAATTACTGGACGTGGGAATCCAAAACGACATTTTGTATAAAAACTTTCCTTTGACTTGTATTTCCATCCACAATATTTCCTACATCGATGAGCTTGAAACCGTAAAACTTGTTGTGATTAAAGCTCAACGGGTTTATATTGCTGCGGTATGCGATGGCGCCTCCCTATTTTTCGCCAATTTTCCAAACTCACAACAATTAGTGTGGTGCCACGGGCAAAAGGGAAAACCCTAAACCCTTCAACAAAGGACACGAATGCCCTAAAATTCGTACTCAATATGCCTGTGCACACACAAGTAGAATATCACACAATTGGTGCTATCATATTTTACATCCATACATGACAGCTATAAATATTCATATGCTTTGATTCCCAAACAAAATTGATCGTGGAACGTCTCAGATGATTCACAGTCGTCTATTTATTGTGGTTAACAATGCCCAGCCGACACGTGGTTCATCAAGGTACAAACCCAAGACTCCTTCAGGGCTTCCTGGCGTGAAACAGAAGTTCTATGTCTTAATGAATCACTTAACCGGTGATCAATCCATCCCGGCTAAGGACGCAAAGTATCAATTCCATATACATCTAATGGACGGATTTATGATAAAATTTCCAAATGCTCCAAATAATTGAATTTCCAAGATAATATGCACAACGGGATTGTTCAGCCGAGTATGGCCCCAATAATCAGGTTCAAGTAACTAAGTCAAAGTATTCTGTAAAGGTAATCCCGTGTGTCTGCTTCATTCGAAAAATCGCGGTCAATAAACTTTGCACTTCCGGTTTATTGGTTTCATGCCGGGAAGCCCTGAAGAAGTTTTGGGTTTGTACCCTGACGAAACACGTGTCGGCTGGGCATTGTTAACCACAATAAATAGACGACTGTGAATCATCTGAGCTGTTCCACAATCAATTTTGTTTGGGAATCAAAGCATATGAATATTTATAGCTGTCATGTATGGATGTAAACATTGATAGCACCAATTATGTGATATTCTACTTGTGTGTGCACAGGTTTATTGAGTCCGTAAAACTTGTTGTCTTAAGGTATTTTCTTCTCCTGTTTTTGGAATACCACATGTAACATAGTCTTCAATGAAAGATAAAACAGTCTCATCAGAATGATTTCCAAATTTAGGTACATCTTTGATCCATAAAAGCATATGTATATGAGGAGCACCATTGGCATGGTACTCCTTTCTCCAAAAGAAATCAATAACTTCTCCAAGAGGTGGGTTCTTTTTATTGCAGATAAAATACATCATAGCTTGAAACCTATGATTAAAATATCTGCACACATTTACAGGATCCAAGGAACACAGTTCTCCAGGTGTCTTGAATTCAATGTTTTTAATATTTGAATTTGCTTCTCAAAGAAATTCAAGTAAATCGTTGCATGCGTATTCAGCACAGCTTAGCGTAACAAACCATGTAGGGGTTCCTAAGTTCCTTAACATACATTTTAGTCCTCCATGACGACGATACCCATACTCATTAGTACCACGTTGACACGCCATCAAATTAATCAATTGAGATTCTAATTGATCCTCTCTCTGTTGTGCTTTGTCCATGAATTCCTTTGCAGAAACATGTTAAAGATGAAGTCCTGTTTTTAATACGTGGTTCACTGCATATGAAAGTCCAGACAAGTCACTTTCAAACAAAAGATGAAATATATATGGAATACATTGTCGAAATCTTGGATCTTCTGAGTACAATCTTGTTGTATGATATTCTGAAGCTGGAATCTGCACGGGTCATTCATCATATCATCCACCTTTTCCAGTGGGGAAGAGCTGTTTAAAACAACCAGCCTCTAAACTCCTTTCCCAAACACTCATAGGAGTTCCCTTCGCTTTCTTCATTTGGAATAATTCAGTAGTATTTCCAATCACTTCCTTTGAATGTAAAGGATGTACACTATAATGTTCATAAATTTCTTCACTCCTGGATGTCCACTTTTTCAATTTGGCCACTTGAAATTTCGCTATCATCTTCTAAAAATATTTCTTATTCTTCCACATATGCATTTTTGTATTAAAGATTGCTTTTTATGAGATATAACGTAGCCTTTTTAACTTTGGTGACATCTACTGACTCTTGCCATATTTTCGTACTCTTTGTTGGAACACCATTAACTAGAATAACTACAGGTTCAGTTTCCTCTCTGTCTATACCAATAGTTTCAATACTTCTCTTTAAATCTAAAGGTAAATACACAACTCTTCCTTTTAAGCCTGTTTGTAAATCTGATGGAGACAGCTTACCTGTTTTAGGCTCCATATGAACAATAGCCTGAAATGGGTGCACAGATTGAATCAGAATGGACTCATACATATTTAAATCTACCAGTTCTGCAGAAATAGCAACCAACTCTAGGTTATTATGTACATCTCTAGCTGGCATTTTGTTCTCTTCTAATTTGTTGTAACAATATTTACAAAAATGTTGATCAATACCCAACTCAAAAACACCTTCAACAAACAAATAAGTACTAAATTCTTCCCACTTATCATTGTTTTCCTTTTCACTTTTCAAATACAGATCAACATTCCTAGTTTGATTTCTATAGTGAGTATGTCGACAACAAATACAGACAATAGGGGTCCATTAGGATGGCGGTCGGAAAACCATTCCAACCGCCGTAGTCGTGGAAATGAACCGTTTGCAGGTACCGCAGCAAAACTGGCGGTTCAATTAGGATCATCCGCCAGAAAAAAACGACGGAATGGTGCCACAAAAGACCACCGGTAGCGGGCGGAGTAGGTAAGACTCCGTCCACGGCGGTCGGATTCGAGGCGGGAAAAGCCAAACCCGCCACAATGCCAGCAAATTGACAGCACGTACAATTAGGATACCATTGAGGTGACAGCAGAACGATCCGCTGTTTCTGACCGCCGCGATCACAAACTGTGATGAATGGGAGAGCCGGCGGAAGGGCTGTTGCATACCCACTGCCGCGGCCGCTCCGGAACAATTATGGCGGTCGACAAAAAAAACACTCAACAAGGCCACCAAGTGTACATATCAAACTAGCTCATGTCCCAAAAACACCTAACACACCCAAATGACACATCCCCCTGGCAACTAAAACAATACAAATTCTAGGACAACCCACACAGCACACCTAACAGCAATACTCCATTTTGACACACCCACATAGCTGAGTATAAAACCAGCCCCTTCCCTGACCAGAATCCTTTGCAATACTCCACCCCTGAAGGAACTAACCCTACAACACAAAGGAGAGGCAAACCACCACACATCTCACCAGCACAACACACACACCACTTACATCACCACCACCACTCTCACAACTGCAACTCAACCCATTCGCACATCATACACCATGGCACAGAAGAAAATGCCCAAATTCACTGACAATGAGTTGACAGTCATTGTAGATGAGCTAATCAGAGTAGAACCACAATTGTTTGGTAACCTGGTCCAACAGACACCATTAGCCACCAGAACACAAATGTGGGGAAGGATAGTCAACAACGTCAATTCAGTAGGGACCACCCCCCGCACCAAGAAGGAGATCATGAAGCGGAGGCATGATCTCAAGAGGCAGGCGAAAGGGAGGAACAACAAGAACTTTCAGCTGGTTCAGATGACTGGCGGTGGCCCTCCCATTCCACCAAGAACATTCACTGCATGGGAGAAAAAGGTGCTTATATCACTATCAAAGGAGAGAGAGAGGACTAGGTAGCTAGTCCGTATCCCCGGGGTTTATATGTGAGATCAAAAAGGACTAGCCTATTTGTGAATTTACATAGACTCAAGACTGTAAGGCAGGGTACAAACCATTTTGTTTGTTCATGAAGCCCTCACCCACCAACCTAGTTGGTGGCATGCTTCATCATCGGGCCCACCCAGTGACACCGAGTGTGTCCTGGGTGTGCTTTGACGCCTGGATACAGCGCAGCAGGTATGTATCTGAGTGTGCAGTGTAGTGACGTGAAGGTGACGATTTAAAAGCTATGCAGGGATCCCAGTACCCGAGGGTAAATTATATTTTAATAACTGGGTCACTGCTAGCATTAAAACAGGCTGTTGGATGTTATAGGAATGTTAATTAGGGTTTCCTACATCCAGGTGTGGTCTACATGTTTCAGCCAGGCCTTTATGATTAAAACTGGCTTTCCTCAGGACCAAAGTGTGTAGGTGTAAATTACTTAGATTTACGTGATTGTGTAATTTTGAGAAATGTGTAGCACTCGCTAAGGTGCTTTACATGTGAGAGGGGGATTCCCTCTTAGAGCATTAGTTGGCTAGTTGCCTAACATGCCCCATGGAGTAGTCCGGCAGAGGAATGGACCGATACTTTCGGTCAGTGTCTCTGTTGGAGGCCGCGGAGACGACTGGAGGCTCAACGCAGACACTGACCGAAAGTATTGGTCCATTCCTCTGCCGGACTACTCCATGGGGCATGTTTGGCAACAAGCCAACTAATGCTCTAAGAGGGAATCCCCCTCTCACATGTAAAGCACCTTAGCGAGTGCTACACATTTCTCAAAATTACACAATCACTTAAATCTAAGTAATTTGCCCCTACACACTTTGGTCCTGAGGAAAGCCAGTTTTAATCATAAAGGTCTGGCTGAAACATGTAGACCACACCTGGATGTAGGAAACCCTAATTAACATTCCTATAACATTCAACAGCCTTTTTTGATGCTAGCAGCGACCCAGTTATTAAAATATAATTTACCCTCGGGTACTGGGATCCCTTCATAGCTTTTAAATCGTCACCTTCACATCACTACACTGCACACTCAGATACATACCTGCTCCGCTGTATCCAGGCGTCGAAGCACACCCGGGACACACTCGGTGTCACTGGGTGGGCCCGATGATGAAGCATGCCACCAACTAGGTTGGTGGGTAGGGCTTCATGAACAAACAAAATGGTTTGTACCCTGCCTTACAGTCTTGAGTCTATGTAAATTCACAAATAGGCTAGTCCTTTTTGATCTCACAGGAAAAGGTGCTTGCCATACTGCATCCAGAGGGTCTCACAGGAATAGCCGGGGGAGTGGAGGCTGGTAAGTACAAACAAATGTCTACCATCACACTGCTATGTACTGTCTTGCACAACTACAAAGCTACATCTCCTAGGCCCAATTCCATTCATGTGCACCACACTCTCCCCAAAACATGTCTCACAGATCCAACATTCACTCCCTCTGATTCACCCCAAAGGTAGCTAGCAATATTACCATGGGGGCATGTGTACAGGCAGTCAGCACTACAACTCCCACCAGGCCCACATGTCCCACAGCTCAGCAAGATGGAGCACTCCCACCACCCCACCCAGAAGCATGTGGCAGCCGTTGCATTTCACCAACCAAACTTACAGGTAGGTAGCCATCTTCACAGGTAGGGGGGTTTGTGGTGAGGAAGCCTGCACTACAACTCGCACCAGGCCCCCTTGTCACAAAGCACACCAGGATGGAGCACTCCCACCACCCCACCCAGAAGCATGCGGCAGCCATTGCATTTCACCAACCAAACTTACAGGTAGGTAGCCATCTTCACAGGTAGGGGGTTTGTGGTGAGGAAGCCTGCACTATAACTCGCACCAGGCCCCCTTGTCACAAAGCACACCAGGTTGGAGCACCCCCACCACCCCACCCCGAAGCATGTGACAGCCATTGCATTTCACCAACCAAAACTACAGGTAGGTAGCCATCTTCACAGGGAGGGGGGTTTGTGGTTAGGAATCCTGCACCACAATTGCCACCAGGCACCCTTGTCTCACAGCTCTGCAAGATGGAGCACTCTACCCCACCCAGAAACATGTGGCAGCCATTACATTGCCATCATTAAACTAGCAGGTAGGTAGCCATCTTAACAGGGAGGGGGGTTTGCTTACATCAAACTTACAGGTAGGTAGCCATCTTCAATGGGAGGGGGGGTTTGTGATTAGGAAGCCATCACTACAACTCCCACCATGCTCCCTTGTCACACAGCATACCAGGATGGATCACTTCCACCACCCCACCCAGAAGCATGTGGCAGCCATTGTATTTCACCAACCAAACTTACAGGTAGGTATCCATCTCCACAGGGAGGGGGGTTTGTGGTTAGGAAACCTGCACCACAACTCCCACCAGGCCCCCTTGTCACAAAGCACACCAGAATGGAGCACTCCCACCACCCCACCCAGAAGCATGTGGCAGCCATTGTATTTCACCAACCAAACTTACAGGTAGGTAGCCATCTCTACAGGGAGGGGGGGTTTGTGGTTAGGAAGTCTTCACTACAACTCCCACCAGGCACCCTTGTCACACAGCTCTGCAAGATGGAGCACTCCACCCCACCCAGAAGCATGTGGCAGCCATTACATTGCCCTCATCAAACTAACAGGTAGGTAGCAATCTTACCAAGGAGGGGGTTTGTGGGTGGGAGGCCAGCACGCTAACTCCCACCAGGCCCCCTTGTCCCACAGCTGAGCAGGATGGAGCACTCTCCCACCCACAACCATGTGGCAGACTTTCCATTGCTCACCTTCACCTAACAGGTAGGTAGCAGTCTTAACAGGGAGGGGTGTTTGTGGTTAGGAAACCTGCACCACAACTCCCACCAGGCCCCCTTGTCACAAAGCACACCAGAATGGAGCACTCCCACCACCCCACCCAGAAGCATGTGGCAGCCATTGTATTTCACCAACCAAACTTACAGGTAGGTAGCCATCTCTACAGGGAGGGGGGGTTTGTGGTTAGGAAGCCTTCACTACAACTCCCACCAGGCACCCTTGTCACACAGCTCTGCAAGATGGAGAACTCCACCCCACCTAGAAGCATGTGGCAGCCATTACATTGCCCTCATCAAACTAACATGTAGGTAGCAATCTTAAAATGGAGGTGTGTTTGTGGGTGGGAGGCCAGCACTCCAACTCCCACCAGGCCCCCTTGTCCCACAGCTGAGCAGGATGGAACACTCTCCCACCCACAACCATGTGGCAGACATTACATTGCTCACCTTCACCTAACAGGTAGGTAGCCATCTTAACAGGGAGGGGTGTTTGTGGGTGGGAGGCCAGCACTCTAACTCCCATCAGGCCCCCTTTCCCACAGCTGAGCAGGATGGAGCACTCTCCCACCCACAACCATGTGGCAGACATTCCATTGCTCACCTTCACCTAACAGGTAGGTAGCCATCTTAACAGGGAGGGGTGTTTATGGGTGGGAAGCAGCACTCCAACTCCAACCAGGCCCTCTTGTCCCACAGCAGAGCAGTATGGAACAGCCCCCCCCCACCATGTGGCAGCAATTGCATTGCTCTCTTCAAACCTACAGGTAGGTAGCCATCTTATGCCATCTTGTCCCACCCCTGAGCAGATGGAACACTCCCCCCATCCAAGAGCCATGTGTAACCTATTCCCTTCAGGGGTATGTGTGGGTGGGAGGCCAGCACTCCAACTCCCACCAGGCTCCCTTGTCCCACAGCTGAGCAGGATGGAGCGCTCCCCCACCCACAACCATGTAGCAGACATTGCATTGCTCTAAACGAAATTACAGGTAGGTAGCCATCTTATGTTCTCTTGTCTCACCCCTGAGCAGGATGGAACACTCTCCCCACCCAGAACCATGTTTCAGACATTGCATTGCTCTCTTCAAACAAACGTACAGGTAGGTAGCCATCTAAACAGGAAGAGGGTGGTTGTGTTTGCGAAGCCTGCAATACAACTCCCACCAGGCACCCTTGTCCCAAAGCTGAGCAGGATGGAGCATTCCCTCTCCAGCCAGAGGCAAGTGGCAGACATTGCATTGCTCCCTTCAAAATCACAGGTAGGTAGCCATTTAATGCTCTCATGTCTCACCCCTGAGAAGGATGGGACACTCCCCCCACCCAAGAGCCATGTGTAACCCATTCCCTCCCTCTGCTCAACTTCACAGGGAGGGAACCATCTCAACAAGGAGGGGGATTCGTGGGTGGGAAACTTGCACTACAACTCCCACCACCCCCCGTGTCCCAAAGCTGAGCAAGATGGAGCACTCTACCACACACCCAGAAAGATGTGTCAGAAATGCACCACAAAAATGCCACCGAACAGGTGAGTAGACAGTGCATGCACTCCCCCCCCATTTCACTCAAAAAGCATGGAGCCATATGACCACACCAGCCCTCACATCCCACCAAACTTGGCATAAATACAATTGCCATTTCCAGCGTGCAGACATCTATGCATATGTAACTCTCACAGAAACCAAAGTGTGACTTACCAAATCACATGTTTAAGAAATTCAGTGCACAATCATGCACAGCACGGAATGCTGACTGTAGGCGCCATGGGGGCAGAGCGACAAGGCCCATACGAAAACAAAAAAAGCATGGTCAGTAGTAAAAAGAAAGCAAAGCACATGATATGACAAAGGTATGCAAGAGATTACAAAGGCTAGTTCATGTTCAGATGTAATGTCTTCCATGCAGAGTAAACAACAAAGATGCTTCACATAAAGTTGCTGTACTGCTAGTCGTTAGATGGCGACATGTCCTTGTAATCACACAATCTGTACGTGGTGCATAGTATCTATTAACATGTCACACCATGGACAAGTAGGTATGTACCTCCACATCATGGCATGATGCTCAGTACCATGCAGCCATACAAAGTGATGTCAATGCAAACTGTGTGGTGTATCACATGTAACATCTAAACATCTAAGAACAAGCATGTGGGGTGCACTTCAATGACCATTCCCCCTCTGTTCCACAGGTGACCAAGAACTAGCAGCTGAAGATGACAACACCAACCTGCAGAGCCAGTCTCCCCCCCCCCGAAACATGGACTCTCTGATGCAGACTCCCTAGATTCTTTGGATGCGGACCCAGAAGCCAGCCCATCAGGCATGCCAGGGCACAACAGGTCCCCACTGTCCCCACTGATCCCACCAGCACCACCTCAGCAACAACAACTGTGCTGACCCCTGCTGTAACGACCCGTGCGGCCTCCACCACCACCACCACCAGTGCTGCCTGCAACACTGTCCCTGTCTCAGAGGATGGCCACACCACCCCACAATCTGAGGAGGGCAGGGGGAGTACGCGGGGGCGTAGAGTGATGATGCCACAGGTCCGGGACAGCAGGGCAGGTGGGAGGGCAACTGGGAACCAAAATCTACAGGACACTGGGACCGAAGCCCTGGCCAACATCGCCAGAGTCCTTGGGGCATATGAATGAGCCCAGGGACACACGGGCCAGGCTCTGGAAGATTCACATGAGATCTGCCTGCTGCTGAGGTCCATAGACACATTAATGGGTTAAATTGTGGACCTCTTGGGCCAGCTTGTGGGTGTCCTGAGAGACAGGCCTGTGGCCCCAACAACAGCTCAACCTACCTCCAGTGGCCGGCAGGATGACAGTCCCTCCACCTCCCCTGCGGCCACAGAGGTGTGAGTCCTCAGATCCCACTGAGCCCGCAGCAGAGGCCCCCGCCAAACGCTCAAGGGGCCGTCCAAAGAAAACCAAGGGAGGAACACGTGGCAAAGCACCAGCCAAATGCCAGTCAAGGAGCCAGCCATGATGGCACCCTCTTCACATTGCCATTGACTTTGTTGACTGTCCTTCTCCACACTGCCATGTTGATGGCAGGCGTCTGTTGGACTGTGTCAGCACATCAATGTGGTGACTACTCAATAGTCTCATCTACCATCACTGACAACTCATTGATTACATTTTCACCTTTTTGTAAATATTCACTTCCCTGTCACATATACCCATTGTAAATAAACACACTTTACACACCTATGTTTTCGTGTCAGCTCCATGTTTATCACAGGATGTACAATGTTGACTCTGATTGCAATGTACCAGGAGCAATGATTGTTGGATGGCATTGAGAGACTGATGGGACCTAGGAAAACACAAGAGAACAATATTCACTTGTCAGGTGATGGCATCACAGCCATTACACAACACTTTTCATCAAGTTACTCAAATCTGCACACATTACAATGAACAACAGTACCAACCTAGACATCCTGTAGCTGTGCATAACTGCCCGGTCCCAGAAACATTAGCAGCCAGCACAGAGCCAACAACAGGCAGCAGTCTCAAAGCTCCCCTAGGCCTTTTCACCAACAACTAAATCAGCAGACAATGGCACAGTTGTACATTTTCACTCACCTTCAAAGGAAGTAGCAGTTGATGAGCTGTTAACGCAGGTTGACACCTTCTTCCTCTCCACTATCCTCATCACTGGACATGTGTGGGTTTGCAAGCGGGGGCTTCGGCTGCTCATCATCGTCCAGGGTCAGCTGGATCTCTTTGCGCATGGCCAGGTTGTGGAGCATGCAGCATGCAACTACGATCTGACACACCTTTTGGGGACAGTACATCAGTGCACCTCGGGTCTTGTCCAAGCAGCGAAATTGTGACTTAAGTAGACCAAAGGACGTTCCACCACACGACATGTCGTTCCATGTGCATCATTGTAGCGGACTTCACCCGAGGTCCTGGGGTTCCTCAGTGGGGTCAGCAACCAAGGCCGGTTGGGATATGCAGAGTCACCTAGGTGTGAGATACACAGAGCAATCTTGTAATATAAACAGTAGCTGAGAACAGCAAGTCACACATACAGCACACTACTTGACTGCGTACTCACCCACAATCCATGCACGCTCTGGATGCAGATTTGCTATCAGCTGTGGTACAATGCTGTTACGCAGTATGTAGGAGTCATGGGCTGATCCTGGTAATTTGGAATAGACATGTGAGATTATCATATCCGCCAGGCATACCACTTGCACGTCCCTCCTTTGCACTATGGAATGGAAATGCTGCCTTATCCTGTAGATGTGCTCATGTGCCTGTGGTGGAACCAGGCCAACATGTGTGTAGTCAATGGCACCAACAACATTAGGGATGTGGCCAAGGTCATAAAAATCACCCTTCACAGCCGCCAATTCATGCCTCTTGGGGAAATGGATGTATCTGTACTTGTAGGTCATCATAGCGTACAGGATATCACGTAGCACCATGCTGAACATAGGTTGCGGCATCCCACCTGCGCTGGACACCGTGTACTGGAATGAACCAGTAGCAAAGAAATGCAGGGCCGCCATCACCTTACACGTTGGTGTGAAAGCAGTCGGATAGGTTTTGCGAGGCCTCAGATGGGGCTCCAACAGAGCACATAGGTCTTGAAGGGTAGGTTGATCCAGATGGAATTTCCGTATGATGTCCTCATCCTCCATGTCCGCCAGCACTGTGAATGGACGATGCACGATGCACATTAAGTCGCCTCCTAGGTGAGATGAAAGGGGACACATGTCAATTCAATCCCCCCTATGAGATGTGTCCAACATCTTACATTTTGACTGACACAACACCAACAATGACTGGCATCAAACTTCAGCTTACAGCACAACTTACATGTAGGTACACCTTGATCTAAACTAGTTATACACTTGTCCAATATTCACACAGTGAGTACCCCCAAAACAGATTCAGACTATATGAATGCCAAAAGGTACATTTCAACATCTTGTGTCACCAGCCCTGAGAGTAGTTGACACAGCACATGTGTGAGACAGCACCACTGCTAGCTTCTACGTAGCTGCTGTACTGGCCACATTTCTTGCGTAAGTCGGACAGGGCACACTTTAACACATGCAGACTGCACAGGGTGGTGTGCAACATGGGGGTATCATCATCTTGTTTTGTGCTTTACTTGCATAAGATGTTTGTCTGTATGGCACTAATCTGAACCTACGTCTCTGTCTCTTACAGCATCTACTGAGGGCAAAGAAGGACATGGGACGGACACCAGTGGTAAAGCTTCGGGCACGACTGCTACACATGATCTCACTGACACTGATGTGACCAGCGCCTCGGAGGTGGACAGAAGTGCCCTTGAGGAATCACGTCCTGAGACACCAAGCTCAACATCATCGGACGCCAGCGGTGACTCCTGGATGTTGGCGGTCACAGGGAGTGGGAAATCTGCCTCCTCTTCAACAACACATCGTCCAGTGCCCACCCTCCCAGCTACTTCCACTAGTGCTGCACGTGCTCGCACCAGTAAGAAGTGAAGAGTGTCCTTCCCCTAGGCACCGCTGCCCCTGCCCCTGTCTCCCTTTCTGCCCTCAGTGTTGAGGCTGTGGACCTTTTGCGCCAGCTGTGTGTGGGTCAGGCAACTCTCCTGAATGCCTTCTAAGACCATGACAAGAAGTTGTCACAGGTAGTTGCCTTCATGGAGGGGATTCATTCTGACGTGGGTGGGCTACACAGGACTGTCCAGTCTTTGTCCTCCACAGTGACAGCTGCCATTCAGCTGTCACAGGCTTAGAGTCCAGCTCCAGTCCCTTCTGCAACCCCCCTGTCAGTGGCTACATCTGGCAAGAGTGACCACACACCACAGCCCACAGGCTCCAAGTACACCATACACAGCACACAACAGCAGCACCCCAAGCGGGCCAGAGCGCAGACACCATCCCCCAAACAAACAAATGTCACACAGGAGCACAAAGGGAAAAGCCCTTCAGGTGACACTCAGGGGCATCAAGCCAAGAAGCAGGCCTCAGGCTCACATGCCTCAAAATCAGCCCCATCCAAGGACACTACCAGCCCAAAAACATCTCCCAAAGACAAGCAAACAGTTGCTGTGCCTGCTGTGAAGATGGTGCCTGCTAAGAGTCCACAGAAAAAGCCCTCTAAGGCAGATTCATCCACAACCTCAACTTCCACCTTCACCCCAGTAAAACTGGGACAGGAGGGCACTGTGGGGGGTGCACCTGGTAAACAGGGGATAGAGGGGAAAAGGCAAAGTCAGGCCAAGCGTACTGCCAGATCCAGCAGATCCCCAGAGGGAGGGCCAGCACCTGCACCTGATGCACCTTTGGTGGAAAGTCTGTCTGTTGTGCCCGCCCCACTTCCCACTCCTACCAAGACAATTATTACCTATCGAATCCCCAAGAAGTGGAAAGGCAGCCCTCCAACTTCACACTCACACACTGTGTCTCACGGCAGCATGTCTCCACCTCCACGTGCCACCATGCCACCCGGTCCAAGCAACCCTCTGGCTCCAAAAGCCACTGATGCCTCTACCTCAGCTGGTCCTCTCTCTCCCAGGTCCAGTCCTCCAACTGGGCCCGACAATCAGCCACCTCCCAGTTCGACTGACAGCCAAGTCTGAGGCAATGTGCCCCTCCCAAACCTATCCCTCCCACAGCGGTGCCTGGACTGCCCATAGTTTTCCCCCTAGCTGTGTTGCTGATCATGGCAGTGTACAGTGTCACCCATTCCCTGTGCATGTTCTCATGCACACATGTCCCTCCTTTGCACTATGAAATGGCCACTGGCCTTGCTGTTTGTTATTTGGATGCCCATTTCCTGTGCAGGTTCTCATGCACACATGTCCCTCCTTTGCACTATGGACTGGCCACTGGCCTTGCTGTTTGGTATTTGGATGCCCATTCCCTGTGCAGGTTCTCATGCACACATGTCCCTCCTTTGCACTATGGACTGGCCACTGGCCTTGCTGTTTGTTTATTGGATGCCCATTCCCTTTGCAAGTTCTCATGCACACATGTCCCTCCTTTGCACTATGTACTTGCCACTGGCCTTGCTGTTTGTTATTTGGATGCCCATTCCCTGTGCAGGTTCTCATGCACACATGTCACTCCTTTGCACTATGGACTGGCCACTGGCCTTGCTGTTTGTTATTTGGATGCCCATTCCCTGTGCAGGTTCTCATGCACACCTGTACCTCCTTTGAACTATGGACTGGCCACTTGCCTTGCTGTTTGTAACTGTGTATGCCCATTCCCTGTGCAGGTTCCCATGCATACATGTACCTTCTATGAACTATGGACTGGCCACTAGCTTTTCTGTTTGTAACTTTGTATGCAAAATTCCCTGTGCAGGTTATCATGCACACATGTACCTACTTTGTACTATGGACTGGCCATTGGCCTTGCTGTATGTAACTTTGTATGCCCATTTTGTGTGCAGGTTCTCATGCACACCTGTACCTCCTTTGAACTTTGGACTGGCCACTGGCCTTGCTCTTGTCTACTTTTAATGCATATCTGGGTAATATGTAATAAAGATAGTTACTCTTGTTGTCTGCTTTGTCAGTGTCCTTGCTAAATAAAATGCTTCTGTGACACATGCTCTGTATGCCACTTTGACATTGCCTATTGCTTGTTTTACTTTTTCAGAGTTTGCTAGAGGTGACAGGCACTTTAGTTCTTCTGGACTCTGAGGCTTGAGGGTCCAATGATGGTTGTCTGTGATAATCTTCTGTTATCCTAATCATTCTATGGTCAGGTTTGCTACATTGTTCACATGTCATGTTAGGATGCTCTACCAGCAGAGAGGGGAATTCTATCCACAGCATTACATGCGGGCTGGCCAGGGTCCATCATGTCTGTGTGATCTTTCTTGTTGTGTGAACAGCAGTGTTGATGTATGGTCATCTTGTGATGGTCTGTCTTCCTAGTTACATGGGTACATTTGTATGTGTGCACTTGCGTGGTCATAAAGTGTGAAGGGGTGACTTTGTCAGTAGTGTTGATGTGTGTGTGCCCCTGCAATGCCAACTGCACACATGTATGATTCAGAAGCTGAGTGCCTGTTTGTTTGAATTGTCAGCCATGTGCTTCAGAATGTGGGCACATGTAGGAGTTGTAGGTTGTGCACTGTGCAGTGTGTTGGTGTGTCCTTGAACTCCTGGGGGACACCTCGTTATTGTTGCTGCCAGTGGTGAGTTTGTAGAGTGTGTGACTGCCAAGTCTGTGTTGTGTTTTGTTCACTGTGAAGACCTGCTCAGCCACACTGACCTTATTTGTGAGTTTTCTGATGCATTGATGTTACTTGACCCATTTTTGTCTCCAGTATGGTATATGGGATGTGGAGTCATACCATCCCCTATCTGTGCTTTTGATGCCTACCCATTGTGAGTCACTCCTCCATGTGTTTGTGTACAGTACACTCCTGACCTGTCTACTACTGACGTACATACCACTTCAATCTCATGTCACCTACCCCTTGGGTTGCCAGTGTGTGAGCCTCCCCACCACTTCATTTGTTACACTATGCTTTGTGGTGCTGATCTGTGCACAGGACCAATGTGCCACTCAGGACAGTTTCCCAATTAGTTATGTGTGATTTGCTTGTACTGGTTTGCTCATGAGCAGTGCAAATGTTTGTGCTGCACAGTCCTCTGGTCATGTTGTTTGCACCTGGGTATCCCTGAGTTGTGCATCTGTGGGTGTTGGGTTAGCTGTATGTGTGTTTGCTGAGGTACTGCTACCCTTCCTGAGTGTGATGTTGTCTGTGTGCTGTGCTGATTTGTGTTGTGGGAGTACATGTTGTGGCACTGAGATGTGTGTGCTACTGATTTGGTTGGTGTGCACACACTGCTTGGCCTGCATGTAGTGCTGTCAGTGTATGTTGCCTTGTACTTGCCTGGTGTGCATCCCCCTGATGTCCAGCTGAGTTTGCAATGTGATGGATTGGCATGTGCATGCTTGTGGTACACTATGACACCATGTTGACTTGATAGGTGGTGCGGTGTCTCTGTCTGTGTTGGCTTATTGTCCCATTGATCCCAGTTTGTGTTCATGATTGTTTTGAGATGATGCAATTCTTGTTAGTGTCGGGGTATGGTATCTGTGCATTGGTCCTGAGTGACAATGTTGTGTACTCCTGTTCTGTGTGGGGTCCCATTGCCTTTACAATGTCTGGGTTGCCATATGTGGGCTTGTTGTACTTCTGTGTATATTGTTGATGAGGTTTGTGTTTGGCTATTGTTTTTGTGTCTTCATTGGTTCAGGTATCCCTGGGTGTGTGTGTGTGTGATGTTTGTGGATGTACCCCAAGGAGTGTGATTGGTTATCAGTGAACTCACAGGACATCATTTGCACCTTTTTGTGTGTTTGACACTGGTGTTGAGTGCTGCAGGTGTGAGGTGGCTAGAGGAGGGGTATGTGTGAGTGTACAACTTGGGTTTGACAGTCAGGGAGTGTGACAATGAGCCATGTGTGTTGTGCTGGTGACATACACATGTTAAGTAAGTTGGGACAGATGTGTGGCAGGTCACTGTTTGACTTCAGACACTTCCTATCATTCCTGTGCCTATGCATGGCTTGCGTTGATGCATCCCTGAGGTGTTTCATAGAGCTCACTGTTGTTTAATTTCACTCACTGTGCCACCCATGTCTGATTTGATGGCCTTAGGGTGGTGTAATATGTTCATTCTCTTGCATGTGATGTACACATGCTTTGTGGCTTGCTTCATGGCTTTCCATCACTGTCCACTTCACTTTTGGCTAGCCCATTTATTGTCCTCCATTGCTGCTGACATCTGGTATGTGTAGGTGGCTGTGTGTCAGTGTGAGGTATGTCTGAGTGACTTGACAGGCAGTGTGGACAGTTCAGTGGATGTTCATATACGTGTGAATCTTCATTTTGTGATTTGACTCAGTTTGCTTGACATGAGTGGAAGGTAGGTGTGAGAGGAGGGATGCCCTGCCCCAGAGCTTCTGTGCAGGGTGTTCCTCTTCACCCCCACCTTCTGAGACAGGCTCCCTGGTTGTTTGGTGTGTGAGGTGCGGGGTCTGGCTACACCTGGGAGAAGAATTGTGCAGGGGGGCACAGGAGGGGCACACTGCCTGTCCCCAAAAGGGTGTGGCAGGCATAGTGTGTGCAGGGTGGAGGTGGGGCCCTGTAAATCTTTGTGGACTGCCCATGCCTGGCACCGGCCCAGCCTACTACATTGTGCACAGGGTCTCCCACGTCTGCACCGCTGCAGTGATGTGACTGGGACATTGCATTTATTTCGCGGTTCATGGGTGACCCGGATGCAGAGGGATGATTTTCTGGTAGGACATGTGTCGGAACACTTGGGGATGTGTTCCTGTCCCCATCAGAGTGTCTGATGTGGACAGGAACTGTATGTCAGCACAGGAGTTGTGTGTTGTGGTTGTGTGCGGAGTTGTGTGATTGTGTACCTGCGGCGTTGTCCGCGACGGTCCATTACTTGCTGGTAGTGGTGGAGGTTCAGCACTGGAAAGGCTTGAAGAGCTGGTTCCAATGCGTTCATGACCGGGTGGAGGGGACCGGGAGTCTGGCATCGCACTCCACTGTCGTCCTTCCACCGTCTATGGTTGGGTGGTTTCTCCGCTGGGGTGTGACGGGCTGTTTGTGGCATCCTGATTTGTACGGTGGATGGGACATCATTCCGCACGGCGGTGGGTCTCTATTGGCTCCCAACGCCGCGGTGGTGGGCACATTTTTATGGCGGTTCACGTCGCACCGCGGCGGACGGGAAATGGGCTATGTGTGCCCATTGTAATATGGCAGCGTGAGGACTGCTGCTGGAGTGCGGAAAATGACATTTTCCACCACCGCCAGGACCGCGGAGCTGCCTCCTCCAGCCATCCCAATGAGCTCGCTAGTTTGGTTTTTCACAGTAAATTACCTTACACTTTGTAATTTCTTCTACAAACGTCTCAGTAGTACTATCTTCCACCTCCTCTTCAACACCTACACTTATCAAACTCTCACTTTGTGTACAGTCTTCTCCAGTACTAAAGAAACGAAACTCAATATCATCACAAACTTTTTTTTACATCTGTCCATGCAAAAGAGCAGTGTTTTATTCACTTAAAAATAATGCAGGACTTTTTACATAGTACAATCTTCTTACTAACTTCCGCATTCTAGAGTGATGTACTGCTAACATTCTCAAATGATGAAAACACTTTGACCCTTTTCTAGAAAGACAAGCCAGAGAATGACCTTGCAAACCAGTATTTTTTCTTACTTTACAAGGATCTAGTCCTTGCAACATCCTAATCTTTTGTTTAAAACTTTTTTTAGTATACTCTCGTAAGAAATTTCGTAAAATATCAATAGACTCCTGTCAATCCTATGTTTACACTGGGGCTTGAGAACGTCTCGCTTGAACATCTTCAGCTATCACTTCTTCCACATTTCTAGGAACCATCTTTTCTTTTTCAATGCACAACCGTTCTTCATAAGCACGACCAGTGGTATCAACTGCGTGAACTAATGTATTGTTTTGAAAATAGCTCTCTTCATTAAAAAAGGTTCTGAACTAGAACTGTGCTTTCATTCACCCAAACATTGTTTTAAAAGTTAGTTCTGTTGATTAATCTTTTCCTTTTCCTTTTGTCCTACATAGAATGCATTGGTTTATCTAATGTTCGCATTCTCTTTAAAACTTAAATGGACAATCTTCTTTTCAATTTAAAAGCCTTTTCGACTATACTTTCAATCTGTTTTTTCTTTTTATATAATGCATATCTTATTTTATATTTCTTGCCATCTTTCAATAAATTTTGTAGTACTCTACTTTTATACATACGTTTCCTTATATCATGATATTGTTTCATCCTTCTTTCAACATAGAATGTGATTTGCCATTAATGTGTCCTTTTTTCATTTCATTCTTCTTTGTTCTAGTACTATTCTTTCAATTTTCTGCATTTTGAAAACCCATTCCAGTCCTTGAAAGTCTTTTAATAAATTATTTTACCGCAAGACTTTTTCTTTTTTGCCAGATGTTTTAGTTCTTCTAATATCTGCTTTTGTCTGTTCTTGAAATAGTACTGTTTCTTTTCTTTTTTTTCACTTTTCCGTATTATTTGTCATGGTAAATCTTTCTTAATAATAATGAAGAATATCTGTAAAAAAAGATTTTTTTAAATAATTTAATATTATTAAAATATTATATAGAAATGTTCTTATCTATTACTAAAGAAACACCTTCTATTTAAAAACTACAAACAAATGCATATATGGTTTTCGGACTATGGTCACAATTACACATGAGCTGCAAAATAAGTGAAGAGGGGTACAGAAAAAACAAATGCAGCAGTAATGTCTGAATGATTACAGCACTACATTTCTAGTGCCTGTATCATTGTAAGACTGCATGACAACTACTTTGGTGTTTTTATAATTGCATGAGAGGGTTGCAGAAATTTGCAAAAAAGATGGAGAAAGAAGCAACAGTAGTGTGAGGTGAAAAAGAGGCAAATGAGGTACAGAAAGAGGCAAGAGAACTGCAGAAAGAGGCAAGAAAGTTACAGAAACAGGCAAAAGAGGTAGAGAAAGAGGGAACAGGTGGGCACAGGGAAGCAAGAGAGGTGCAGAAAAAGGAAAGAAGGGTACAGAAAAAGGAAAGAGGGATGGATAAATTTAAAACAAAGGGGCATGAAGAAGACAAAGGAGTACAGAAAGAACCAACATAGGGTTACAAAGAAGAGAGCTACATAAAAAGGCAAGTGAAGTGCATAATGAAGCAAAAGAGGTGCAAACAGAACCAACAGAACTGTAAAAAGAGACAACAGGAGTGCAGAAAGGGGTAGGAGATGTGCAGAATGAGGCAAGAGGGTTACAGAAAGAAGCATGTGGGGTGCAGAAAGAGGAACAGACTGCAGAAAGAAACAACAGAGATTGTAAAAGACGCACGAAGGGTGCAGAAACGGACAAGACAGGTGAACAAACAAGGAACAGAGGTACAGAAAGAGGCAAAAGTGGTGCAGAAACAGGAAAGAGAGGTGTAGAAAGAGGCAAGAGAGTTCCACAAACAAGGAACAGGGGTGATGAAACAGTTGTAGGGGTACAGAAAGAAGCAAGTCAGGTACAGAAAAAGGCAAAAGAGATGCAGAAAGAGGCAAAAGCGTTACAGAAAGAGGCAAGAAAAGGACAGAAGGAGACAAAAGAACTGCAGAAAGAGGCAATAGAGGTGCAGAAACAGGCAAGTGAGGTACAGAGAGTATAAGAGGTTTGCAGAATGAGAGAAGAGATGTACAGAAAAAAGAAACACATGTGGACAAAGAAGTAATAGAAATGCAGAAAGAGGCAACAGGGATGTAGAGAAAAACATCAGTTGCTTGCACACAATTAGTACCAATTTAACACTCACATTTAGAAAGACTGCATGGCGAGTACTTGGGTGTTTTTATAAGTGCATGACAGTTGGGCCTAGCCAAATATAAAGCAGCACTCTATTACATGACAGAACTACAAGTGTCCCCATATTGTTAAAAGCACACATACATATGTATCTACCTTTCCAAATCATCATGATATGTAAAAGAAATATATATACAATATTTCTGAAATATAGTAAAACCTAGTAACTGAGACATGTACTAGAACACCCTGAGTGATTCCAAAACTCCGTAGGTAGTGCTTGGGTGATTGTATGAGAGCTAGGGTAGTCACTGGATAATTGCAGGAGAAGATGGATAGTGACTAGCTAATTGCATGAGTGCAAACATACACATTGACTGCATGGATAAGTGTATAAATAGATAGCACCTGAAGAGATCGATGAGTCATTGAGTACTGCCTATGTGAATAGATGAATGCAAGAGAAGGTCATGGGTGATTCTACGACTGCAAGGGTAGTGTGTAGGTTATTACATGACTGCATAGGTCCAGCCTGCATGATTGCATGACTGTAGGGAAAGTACATAACTAGACCCTGGATAATGACATACTTGCAAGGCTAATTTCTGGAGGATTACTGAAGTACATAGCAAGTGAGTGGATGATTTTATTAGTTCATGAGTACCAGCTGGATGCCTAGTGAACTATTAAGATGTTGCCCGACCGATTACAGGAGTGCAAAGGTAGTGACTGGGTGATTTTAAAACTGCATGAGTACTGGTTGACTGATTACATAAGTACAAGAGAAGTGCGTATGTGATTGAAAGAGTACAAAGGGATTAAAGGAATACATGGGTAACACTTCGGCGATTGCATAACTGCAGGGATAATGTCTGGGGATTTACATGTCTACATAGCAAGTGACTGGGTGATTTTATAAGTGCATGGGTACTTCTTGGATAATTGCAGGACTACTGAGGGAGAGCCTGAGTAAATAAAACACTCCAAAAGTAGTGCCTGGATGATTTCATTACAGCATAACTACTGGCTGAGTGATAACAAGAGTAGAAAGATAGTGCCTACATGATTGAAGGAGTGTTACCGTAGTGCCTGGGTGATTATATAACTACATGAGTTAAACCTTAGTGATTGCATAACCCCACAGATAGTGCCTAAATGATTGCATCAGTGCAATACCAATGGATGAGTGATTACAACACTGCATATGTAGTGCCTGCATCATTGTAAGACTGCATGGCGAGTACTTGGGTGTTTTTATAAGTGCATGACTCGTGGGCCTCGCCGAATATAAAGCAGCACTCTATTATATGACTCAACTATAATTGTCCCCATATTGTTAAAAGCACACGTACATATGTATCTACTTTTCAAATCATCATGTATGTAAAATAAATATATATACAATATTTTTGAAATATAATAAAACCTAGAAACTGAGACATGTACTACATCGGCCTGAGTGATTCCAAAACTCGGTAGGTACTGCTTGGGTGATTGTATGAGAGCAAGGGTAGTCAATGGAAAATTGCAGGAGAAGATGGATAGTGACTAGCTAATTGCATGAGTGCAAACATACACATTGACTTCATGGATAAGTGTATAAATAGCACCTGAAGGGATCGATGAGTCATTGAGTACTGTCTAGGTAAATAGATGAATGCAAGAGAAGGCCATGGGTGATTTTACAACTGCAAGGGTAGTGTGTAGGTTATTACATGACTGCATAGGTACAGCCGGCATGATTGCATGACTGTAGGGAAAGTACATAATTAGACCCTGGATAATGACATACTTTCAAGGCTAATTTCTGGGGGATTTCTGAAGTTCATAGCAAGTGAGTGGATGATTTTATAAGTTCATGAGTACCAGCTGGATGCCTAGTGAACTATTAAGATGTTGCCTGACTGATTACAGGAGTGCAAAGGTAGTGACTGGGTGATTTTAAAACAACATGAGTACTGATTGACTGATTACATAAGTACAAGAAAAGTGCGTATGTGATTGAAAGAGTACAAAGGGATTAAAGGAGTACATGGGTAACACCTCGGCAATTGCATAGCTGCAGGGATAATGTCTGGGGATTTACATTATTATTATTATTATTATTATTAGGAGCTTATAAAGCGCGCTTATACCCAAAGGTGTCCTGGCGCTGAGAAACTGATCATCCCTGGAGAGCGAGTGTCTAATCCCTAAACAACCAAGTCTTCAAGCCCTTTCTGAAAGAGAGAAGTTCCTCCATTTTTCTCATATGTGCTGGCAGACCGTTCCATGCAGTAGCAGCACCATATGAAAACAGCTTTCCTCCCCAGCTGGCCTTTTTTATCCTAGGCACCACTACTAGATTACCCTCCAAAGAGCGCAGTGCCCTCCCCGGCACATACTGCTTAAAACAGGCCTTAAGAAACTCCGGGCCAGTGCCTTTTAATGCCTTGAAGACTGTACACAAGGCCTTAAATTGGGAGCGTTTGTGAATTGGTAGCCAATGAAGTTTCCTCATTCCTTCTCGGATTGAGACATGTTTAGGAGTACCTGTCAACAGTCTCGCTGCCGCGTTCTGCACCAACTGCAGTCTGTACAGGTGTTTCTTTTGCAAGTTAAGGTACAGACTGTTGCAGTAGTCAAGACGCGAGAGAATGAGAGCCGACACTACTAGCCGGAGACCATCCGTGGGAAGCAATGTTTTAACTTTCCTCAGAATCCTGAGGATGTGAAAGCAGGATGAGACTACACCACTGACCTGATTTCCAAAGTCCAGTTTCTGGTCCATAATCACCCCCAGATTCCTAGCTTTGGGTGTGGGCACCGGTATCTTCCCCAGTACCTCGGGCCACATGGCTGGGGACCAGATGTTGGGATTATTTCCGAATATCATTACCTCGGTTTTTCCAGCATTAAGTTTAAGGCAATTTGCAGCCATCCAACTCGCTATACCTTGAAGACAGTCATGACACCTTGCTGTCAGATCAGCTTGGGACCCTCTTTGTACCGATAACACAATCTGCGTGTCATCAGCGTATGAGGTAAGTTGGAGTCCATAGGATCTAATCAAAGCTCCCAAGGGACTCAAATATACGTTAAAGAGAGTGGGACTCAAAGATGAGCCTTGCGGGACCCCACAGGGAAGGACAAAAGGTTTAGATCTCTCTGCTCCCAATTCAACACTCTGGGATCTGTCGGCCATAAAAGACTTAAGGAGGTTCCAGGCAGTGCCTTCCACCCCGGCCAGAGCCAGTCGGTCCATCATAACACCATGATGGACCGTATCAAAGGCCGCCGACAGATCTAACAGAATGAGGATCGCCTCACCCCCTTGATCCACTGCCACTCTGATTTCCTCAGTCGCCTTAACCAGGGCAAGTTCTGTGCTGTGACCAGCACGAAACCCAAACTGTGTGGGATCAAGGGCCCTCGACCTTTCAAGGAAGGAGGTAAGTTGCTTGTTTATGGCCTTCTCTAATAATTTCGCTGGTAGTGGGAGCCGCAAAATAGGCCTATAGCTATTCGGGTCACACTTATCTAGAGTGGGTTTTTTAATTAATGGTAAAATGGAAGCCGCCTTCCACCTCCTGGGGTAGCTACCTGACTCTATAATAGAGTTAAACAGTGGAGTGAGTGTGTCGGCAATAACCTGTGGACAATTCTGAAGAACCGCCACCGGGCATGGGTCACTGGGGGCTCCAGAACGTGCCGTCACCAGTAAACCCCTAACCTCCTCTGCTTGTAGCGGGCTGAAGCCACTAAGTTTATCCTGCGTCTCTACTGACCCAGCCTTCGTACTCCAAACTGCCATTCCAACCTCTTTGTAGACTTCAGAAAAGGAGGAAAAAATCCCTGCTACCTTGTTCTGAAAGAAAGTGGCCAATGTTTCACAGAGGTCAGGGCTAGTTGAGGAGATCGGTTCAGCTGGGATCGTGAGTTTAGTTAAAGTTTTAAACAGTTCTCTGGAAGATGAACTTGCCAACTCAATTTGCTCCGAAAAATATATTTTCTTTGCCTCATGTATTTTATTTTTGTAAATAGAGAGGCTATTTTTATATTTTTCTTTATCGGACGGACTGTAACCCTTCCGCCATAGTCTCTCCAATCTTTTACAGTTCGATTTCATGGTCTGTAGCGCATCAGAGAACCATGGCGCCGAGGGAGAGGCCCTTCTGGGCGTGAAAGATTTAACAGGTGCAAATATATTGCAGGCCCTCTCAATCCATTCAGAGTATGAATCTGCAGCCTGATTTGCATCCTGTGGGACACCAGGGGCGCTGGCCATTAGGTAATTACCGAACTTTGTCCCATCTATCTTTTTCCAAGCTCGGGTCACAATCTCCTCACTAGGCTTAGTCTTTGGTAATGTCTGGGTTCCAGTAGGGAGTGTGAAAATTATTGCGGCATGATCAGACCAAGGGAATGGCAAGACTTCCACTACATCCAGATCCGCTCGATTGGTAAAAATGCCATCAAGGGTGTGGCCAGCCGTATGCGAGGGACCCACCACCCTTTGTTCCAATCCTCCGGCATCCATAAAATCCAGCAATTGCCTGGTATCCGGATCTAGTTTATCATCCAGGTAGAAGTTAAAGTCGCCCAAAACAGTAAATGAATGGGCACAGAAACCATCCTCTACCAGGGTGCTGAGTGACTCCAAGAAGGGCGCTCTGGGACCTGGGGGGCGGTAAATCAACAGTGCTCTAAAAGTATTTTTGTGAGAGAGGCGGATAGTGATAGAAAGTGCCTCACATGCTTGGTTAGATGCCGTGGAAAATAAAGGCTCAAGACTATTGTGATAAATAACAGCAAGTCCGCCCCCCCTTCCTGAGGGACGGTCCAACGTAAAACACATGAAATTAGCAGGGAGAGCCTTCACAATGTCTGGGCCTGCGGCACTGTTAGTCCATGTTTCCGTAATGAAAGCCAACTTAACCTGATGCTGTTCCATGAGCAGACAGCAGTCCATGCTGTGCTTCACTAGTGATCTAACATTCATCAGCAAACACTTCCATGGTACGGGTTTTCTTAGAAGTTGTGGGCCTGAATCCAGACTACCCCCTCCTCTACCCTTGCCTGCGAGGGTTTCTAGCAGTGGGGCCCTGCATGACCTGCAAGCAGTACCTGCATTTCTGATGATCATTTCAGGATGGTATTTAGGACAGTCAGCCCTCCCCCCTTCAGGGTCGAGAAGCCTCAGCTGGGCAGAAGTATAACTCACCAACCCCAATGTGGCAGAGCCAAGGTGATTAGCCCTCAGCCCGGACCGAGCGCGGACGGGCGCAGACGGGCTTGCCAAAGGCGCGCCAGCGGCGCGCCCGCTGCGCGCGTCCGCTGCGCGGCCGAGGCATGCTAAGTTTAAATTTCCCCTGCCGGCTCCCGCGCCCAATCACAGCCCAGTTCCCGCCTCCGGTCTCCACCAATGACCCGCAGGTACTACGTCACTGGCGGAGCCCCGGAAAGAGATCGGCTCAAGCCCCAGCCGGTAAGCCTGTACAATCAGTGCAATGATAAAAACAATTAATACTTCCTACTAAAATGCAGCGTTAAAAGCTTTCTAAAATCAGTATTTGTTAAAAAAAGGAGCGTGACCTGGCGGGTATAACACACAACCCGTTCTCCAGGGATCAGCCCCGCGCGCACGAAGCAGCTGAGTTTAAATTTCCCCTGCCGGCTCCCGCGCCCAATCACAGCCCAGTTCCCGCCTCCGGTCTCCACCAATGACCCGCAGGTACTACGTCACTGGCGGAGCCCCGGAAAGAGATCGGCTCAAGCCCCAGCCGGTAAGCCTGTACAATCAGTGCAATGATAAAAACAATTAATACTTCCTACTAAAATGCAGCGTTAAAAGCTTTCTAAAATCAGTATTTGTTAAAAAAAGGAGCGTGGCCTGGCGGGTATAACACACAACCCGTTCTCCAGGGATCAGCCCCGCGCGCACGAAGCAGCTGAGTTTAAATTTCCCCTGCCGGCTCCCGCGCCCAATCACAGCCCAGTTCCCGCCTCCGGTCTCCACCAATGACCCGCAGGTACTACGTCACTGGCGGAGCCCCGGAAAGAGATCGGCTCAAGCCCCAGCCGGTAAGCCTGTACAATCAGTGCAATGATAAAAACAATTAATACTTCCTACTAAAATGCAGCGTTAAAAGCTTTCTAAAATCAGTATTTGTTAAAAAAAGGAGCGTGACCTGGCGGGTATAACACACAACCCGTTCTCCAGGGATCAGCCCCGCGCGCACGAAGCAGCTGAGTTTAAATTTCCCCTGCCGGCTCCCGCGCCCAATCACAGCCCAGTTCCCGCCTCCGGTCTCCACCAATGACCCGCAGGTACTACATGACTACATAGCAAGTGACTGGGTGATTTTATCAGTGCATAGGTACTTCTTGGATAATTCCATGACTACTGAGGTACAGCCTGAGTAAATTAAAGACTGCAAAAGTAGTGCCTGGATGATTTCATAACAGCATATCTACTGGCTGAGTGATTACAAGAGTAGAAAGATAGGGCCCGATTCACAGAATTAACTTAAAACAAAATCCTAAACTTAGTACGATTTTGGTATTCACAGAATGCACTTACTACTTCTGGTATTCACAGAATGAACTTACTACTTTTGCGATTCACAGAATAAACTTACTACTTTTGCTATTCACAGAATGTATTTCCGACTACTAACTTTACGTCCGCACTCGGGCCGGAAATTCCGGCCCAGAGGTGGGGCTTCTGGCCCAGAGGCGGGGCTTCCGGCCCGGAGGCGGAGCTTCCGGCCCGGAGGTGGGGATTCCGGCCAGTGGCGGAGATTTAACCATGGCCAAAATCTCCACCTCTGGGCCGGAAGCTCCGCCTCCGGCCCGGAAGCACCGCCTCCGGGCCGGAAGCTCCGGCCCGAGTGCGGACGTAAAGTTAGTAGTCGTAAATCCATTCTGTGAATAGCAAAAGTAGTAAGTTTGTTCTGTGAATCGCAAAAGTAGTAAGTTCATTCTGTGAATACCAGAAGTAGTAAGTGCATTCTGTGAATACCAAAATGGTACTAAGTTTAGGATTTTGTCTTAAGTTTGTTCTGTGAATCGGGCCCATAGTGCCTCTGTGATTGAAGGAGTGCAACAGTAGTGCCTGGGTGATTATATAACTACATGAGTTATACCTTAGTGATTGCATAACTGCATAGATAGTGCCTAAATGATTACATCAGTGCAACAGCAATGGCTGAGTGATTACAGCACTGCATATGCAGTGCCTGCATCATAGTAACAATGCATAATGAGTACTTATGTATTGGGCCTAGCCAAAAATAAAGCAGCAGACTATTACATCACTCATCTATAAGCCTCTACATATTGTTAAACGCATGCATTCATATATCTGTACGTCTTCAAATCATTATTAATATCTAAAACAAACATGTATACAATATTTCTGGAATATAGTGAAACCTAGTAACTGAAGCATATAATAGATCTGCTTTAGTGATTGCACAACTCCATGGGTAATGCTTGGGTGATTGCATGAGTGCAAAGGTATTCACTGGATAATTGCAATGGAAGATAAAAAGAGATTGGCTACTTGCATAAGTGCTCACATAGACATTGAGAGCACAGATAAGTGTATAAATACAATCTGAAGGCATAGATTAGTCATTACGTATTACCTAGTTGAATAGATAAGTGCAACATGGCTGCAAGGGTTATATCTGGTGGATTACTTTTCAGCTACATCGTCACCATTCTATCTAAAAATGTGCGGCATTATTCAACTATACCTTTCTACAGACTTTAAAAAAGAAGGCTAATTAACAATACCTTATATGAGCATCTTTAAAACCACACTTTTATTCTGCATCTTCACCTTTCTATCTAAAATTATGCAGAATCATTCAACTATACCTTTGTACAGACAAGAAAAAAGAAGCCTAATTAACAACACCTTATATGAGCATCTTTCAAACCACACTTTTATGCTACATGTTCACCTTTTTATCTAAACTTATTCAGCATCTTTCAACCATACCTTAGTACAGACTAGAAAAAGAAACCTAATTAATAATATCTTATGTGAGCATCCTTTAAAGCACACTTTTGTGATGCATTTTCACCATTCTATCTAAAATGATTTGCATCATTTAACTATACTTTTCTACAGACTAGTAAAAATAGAACCCTAATAAATAACACCTTATATGAACATCTTTCAAACTACACATTTGTGCAGCATCTTCACCAAACTATCTAAAATTATGCGACATCATTCAACTATATCTTTGTACAGACTACAAAGAAGAAGCCTAATTAATAACACCTTATAAGAACATTAGTAATCCATCTTGCAAAATACACATATTACTATACAGATTATTTTTTAAACAACATATAAGTACAATAAAACAAACCACAATACACATCTCTACATTTAATAATATATTTCAAATAACACCATTTTTGAATAATGTTAAAAGTTTAAAAATAAAACTCACAAATGTATCTCTCCTTGCAAATAGATTTGTTGAATTTAAAATATCACAAACTCTTACAGGATTTTTTTTAGCACACAATTATTATAATGCACCAGACTCAGCAAGGTAAAACCAGTATTGGCAAAGTTTCCCTCTCATTCTCCACAGAAATACATATAAGTAACAAATCGCATTGCTTCCTAGATTTTTTCAAATTGCAAAACACATTTCTATTGGTTACATATATTAACCCTTACCAACTGACTTCTAAAAGTGCCCAAACTGTTTCTACATTTTTTTGGAAGTCGCAACTCCATCGTGCACTACCGTGATGGAGTCGCGACTTCATACGGGAGTTCAAAAAGATATAACAAATAAAGTTAGCACTATTTTTTATTAACACACCACTTGTAAAGATAGTACTGACTTGGGAAATATCATTGTAATAACATATTACTAATATGTGAAATACAATTTCACATTTTAAATCCATAGTTAAATTTCAAGCCTTCCCCCATTCTGCTTAATGCCTGTTTCCATAGTAACAGTTCATGGAACACTCAACTTAACTTACAGGTCACAAGTTCACCATATTTTAAAGTTCACCACACAATGTTGCAAATGCAAACAGCAGGTGTGGTTGACTTTGCAAAATATGATCTTTTCCTTTCTATTGTACCTTGCAAACATTTTTTACTAACCAATAGGAAATATGTTTTTCTAAAAAGTAAAATGCACCCTATTTTTGAATCTACAATGTTCTTAAAAAGCCAATCAACTCTCTTTTTAAAAACAGCATCTTGTCCACCATTTTACATACCTCTCATTCTACCAACTGACTACTTCAGCTACAGACAGCTTTTCATTACTTCCAGACATCCCTTCAAGATGCTTACATTATGGATTGTTGGGCACAGAGGTATTGACAAAGACCTAGCTTTGCAAAATGTGGACATTAAATGGATTGCACAGAGAGGATTAAAGTGGCACCAACTGATGCCTTTGGTTAAAATATTTTTGCATCTACAACCCTCTGACCTCATGATTGTGCACTGTGGTGGCAATTAACTAGGCACATTGACTGGGATAGGTCTGGAAATGCCAATGAAGGACACCTTTTCACAATTGATGCTGCTTTTACCTCAAACTGTCTTTGTATACTCTAATATATGCCAAAGATAGACATAGAAGTGGTCAAGTCAATTTTGTCCACAGATTGAGAAAGCTAAAAAAAATGTCAATAAAGCTGATTCTGCTTACCTCAGAGACCATAGCATAGGCTCTATATATAACAACAATCTACGTTTTGATATGGATGGCATCTACAGGAGTGATGGAGTACATTTCACAGATCAGGGAAACAGAGTCTTTCTCAACAACCTAAAACTTTGCATCAGCACTTACATGTAGCTACAACAAAGTCACAATGAAAACAAGGGCTCTTTTTAGAGCCACCCTATAACATAATACTGAATATAATTTATTATGCTTTAAAAAAAAAAATGGGATTCGCGCACCCAGCACAAATCGGCAAAACAAAAGCACAAACTCAATGTACTACAACACAACACACTTTCCAACTTTAAATATAAATTTTTAATTTTATGTATGTTTTAACAACTCTATCAATTGTAATCTTGTCATTAACTTGAAGCACAATACCTCTTTAAAAAAACTTCACAAACACAACACTACCTTCTATATTATATACTACTTAATTATTTATTTATGGTGAATTCGCGTATCCATCGCAATTACACCGGGGGCCGCGCTGAGCGCCGCGCTGGAGTCACGACTCCAAACTTGATCGAAAAAAAACCTGATCCATTTCCATTATTTCATATTCTCCCCAGGGACCCCATTTTCTGGGGCATGACCTCTTTTTTAGATAAAAATTGAATAGGGGAAAGGGGGCGCCCATCCCCCTCCCCAGGCCACTCCTGGCCCCGGGGACCCCATTCCCCGGGCCCGGCCTTTCCGTTTTTTGAATTCTTTTTTTTTTATAAGGTAATTAAAAGGGAGGGGGGCCACATGCCCGCCCTCACAGGCCACTTCAGGCTCCAAGTACCCCATCCCAGGGGTCTGGCCTCTCCGTTGGGGACTGTGGGGGGAGCCCCAATGCCCCCACGGTCCCAGCTGGCTCCCCGCCTTCTGCAGGAGCCAGCATTGCTTTTCCACAAGGGGAGCTGCTGGCATGCAGCTCCCCTTCTGCAAAAGCAATTCAGCTTTGGTTTTTAGAAGCGGTAGCAGGTTTCCTGCTCTCGCTTCCAAAAACCGAAGCAGAGTTTGCTATGGCAGAGCGGGAGCCATGCTCCTGCCCTGCCATAGCAAACTGCAATGTCCCTGGGGTGGGTACCCCGGGACATTGCAGGAGCCGGCCCTGGGTGTGGCTCCAGGAGCAGGGCCGCACAGCCCCCCTCCCATCGTGCGCAAAGCCCCTGGGAGGTGGTGGTCCCCAGGGCAGTGTGGGGGGCTCAGCCCCCCCACACAATTATTTATTATAGCCCTGGGGATGTGGTGAACCCCGGGGCTTGGGGGGCCCGTGAGGCCCCCACCTCGTATTTGATAATGCCCTGGTGAGGTGGCAGTCCCATGGGCTGCGGGGGGGCCGCATGCCCCACTGCACATCATAAATAAAGCCCCGGGGATGTGGCAGTCCACGGGGCTGCAGGGGCCCCCACGGGCCCCCGCAACATAATTTAAAATGCCCCTGGGACCTGTCCCACCCGGGGGCTTAAATTCAACAAAGTGTGGGAGGCCGCGCTTCGTTTTTTAAAATGTTGTCATCTGGATTTGCACACACCCGCGGCTTCTGCCATTTAAAAACTAAAACGCTTTTTTTGGCCCTGGGGGTCCCTGTGGGACCCCCTCAGCAGGCCTAGGGGGTTAGGGGGTTTCTACCCTGCCCCCTTTTCTTGTTTTTAATGTTTTTTTCACTGTTTTTGTTACCGAGTCACAAGATGGCTGCCAACATTTCCTGGTTTGGAGTGTTGGCAGACAATCAGAAGTCTGCTCGGGAGGAGTCACGACCCCTCCTCGGTGCTCAGATATCGATATTATTCTTTTTTAAATTTCTCAGGAACTACTGAACAGATTTACACCATTTAAAAAAAAGGTCTCTTTCTGAACCAAGATCTACCTTTTGCCAAATTTGGTGTAATTCATTTCAGCAGTTCGGACTGTGGCTTTGTCTAAAGTTCCTATGGAAATTAACATGGGGAAAACATGTTTTGGGACCCCCCTTTTTTCTTGGCCCCCGCTGAACAAATCACCCCGAAACTTTCAAGACAGGAGCTGACCAGAGCGCCCCATTAGTTTTGAAAATTCCGCAAAGATTCGTCAACCGGCGCCAAAGATATTGGCAAAAGAAAAAACGTTTTTTGAATAGAAACGAGGTCCTAACTATACTAACTACTGGTGACCGCGTAATCCAGCATTTGTATTTATTTAAATGCTCGAATAATCTCAGCAACACGTCTACATATTTCAGTTCTACACGAGCCTTGCTCACAACATTGAACGAGAGTGTAAGCAGCCATTTTAACGAAATTTACCTGTCAACACAAAAGACAGGCTTTATTAAGTGTGTCAAGAATTGCAAATTACAAGGCGCCCATCTTATAACATGACTCTCATTGTTGTCAATGAATAGATAATTCATACAATCATTGAAAAAAGAGAGAAAAGAGTCACCAATCTATTGATCATACTTTATTGACAGTTGATCATATACAAGGCGATAAGTAAATAAATAATATAATTACTGTTCTTTTTATATTTTCTCATCTACTTGCCCAAACACAAAAATCTGTGATTAAACGGTCAGAAAAATTATATATCACTATTTCTCAACATATCAAGGAAATTTAGAAAATCAAGTAAAAAGGCCACATATTATAAACATGCATACTGCATACAAACTGCATGTCTCCATCATTATGAATAGCAATCAAGAAAGAAGCAACACACTATTTTCAATAGTTCCCCATTGGGCCATTGTCGTCAAGTTGTAAAAGCTTATACTTTTCATATCCATCTAAAGCCCAATTGGGCGGGTGAGGAGTTGTCATTATATATGCACAGTGATCGAGTCAATGAAAAGAAGATATCTTAGCTCTATTCCGCTCCTACATAAATGTCCTCTTTTAACAACCTGAAAACAAATAAACAAAAAATGATATATTAGTTGTGTTTCAACTGCTCAAAATGGCTGCCAACAATTAAAATCAATAAACTTAAAAATTTTGAATAAAAAATATATATCTTGACAACATATTGCAAGGCTTAGACTAGGCAGATTAAATCAGAAAGGTTCATAAGTGTCATCTGCATTCACAGGAAGGTATAAAGTTCTTCGTCAATGTTAAGGCCATTTGGTTCCTTGGTATTCATCCTCAGAATGTATCCAAACTCTAATTGTCGTAGTGCTCTCTCTCTGTCTCCTCCTCTTGGAGATTTTTTAATTTGATCTAGACTACTGTAAGTCAATACACCTGGATTGCTGTTATGGAACTCTTTCCAGTGTCTTGTCACTGGGTAAGTCATATCGGCATGCCTAACTGTCCTCAAATGCTGTAGAAATTATTTTTGGGCCTGAAGTGTCGTACTTCCTAGATACCTTTTTAGACAGGGGCATTCTAACCAATATGCCAGATATTTTGACTTACAAGTCAGTGATTTAGTTATTGGGATACATTCTCCCCACTCAGTTGTCAATTAAGTCAAGTTCCTACAATGTTATGTTGGGTCTTACATTGGTATCAATTCCTATTACGTGATCTCTTTTAATCAAATGCCAATGTTTACTTAAGGCATGCCTAATTGCTTTGTATTTCGTGTTATAGGTGGTGATAAAATGGCAGACCTTGTCATCTTTGGGAGGGGGTTTCCCTGCAAATAGCAGCTCTGTTCTATTTACCTGGGCTACTTTCTGTTTACCTCCTTTCTAGAGTGGGTTTCTGATAACCCCTTTGTTCCAATCTGCCACAGGTAACCTTCTCAGATTCAGTAGAGGATTCCTTCGTAATACATATTCTTTTAGTCCTGAACAGTTCTCCGTAGGGTATACTGTTTATAAGTGGAATGGAATGTGCACTCTTTGCATGCAATGTTGTGTTCCCTGCAGTAGCTTTCCTGAACACTGAAGAGACTAAATATGAGTCTTTCACTTCAAGTCTGACATCCAAGAAATTGATACTGCTATTGCTAATGCGGCTGGTAAATGACAAATGAAGCTCATTGTTATTAATGGTATTCACAAATGTTTCTACTGTTTCCCTGCTCCCTTTCCATAGCAGGAATAAGTCGTCAATACACCTCAGCCACATTAATTTATGCCGCAACCATTCCTCCATATCTAAGCCATGCAGCACCTGCTCCTCCCACCAGCCCATATGCAAATTCGCATAGCTGGGGGCAAAGCAGGCGCCCATGGCTGACCCTTGGATTTGTTTGTAAAGTACATAATTAAACAAAAACATTTTGCTTTTAAGACACCACATATTCATTTCCAGCAGCATTTCATTGTGTTCTGTTTATGCACTGGATTTTAAGTTCAAAAAGTACCGTACTGCCTTTAGGCCATCTTCATGTCGAATGCTGGTGTAAAGTGATTTAACGTCTAGGCAAACCATGTGATAGTCTTTCTCCAGTGTACATCAAATACACGTTTAGAGAGTCAGAAGTGTCTCGGACATATGATGCCAGGTCCTTAACTAGGGGTTGCAAATAGTAGTCTACATATTTAGAGACATTCTCAAACAAGCTACTAATAGCTGAAATTATTGGTCTTCCTGGTGGACATTCCCTGTTTTTGTGGATCTTCGGGAGAAGATAAAGTATTGGGATTCTCGGATGTTCCACTCACAAGTAACTGTATTCTTTAATAGTTATTTGACTGTTGTCTCGCCAATTTGTCAGATACTCAGAAAATCTGAATTTCAGACGTGGATATTCAGTCAAAGTTATTCTCTCGCAGCAGGTTATGTCCTTTAGTTGCTTAAGAGCCTCCTCTAGGTTGCATCTTAGTAGGCCAGATCACTACATTGCCTCCTTTGTCTGCATTTCGAATAATACAATCCTTTGCATCAGCCCATTTATTTACCACTCTATTGTATTTAATTTTCCATCCTGAAAATTTTCATTGTTCTTAGAGTTCCTACTTTTTGATTTTTTTGATGTAATCAATCATTCTCTCATTGAACGCATCAATATTATCATGTGGAGAAATTGGATTACATTTTGATTTCGGTTTGAAAGGAGACTCTGCTATATTTCCACAAATGGCTTAATGTTCCATTGTAGATAGAGTGCTACTAAGATTACTTTCTTCAGTAGTTCCTTCTGCTTCTAACTCTCTTAAATCTCTGATACGACTCATATCTGATGCTGTCAACTCACTGTCACGATGAACATCAATTATTAAGGGCCTATTCCTAGCTTGTTGTTTAAACAAATTTTTTTCAATTTCAATTTTCAGACAAATTGGTATAAATCAATTCTTGCTTGGTCAAAATTGAATATTGTATCAGGACAATACTATTAACCTAATCTTAGGATCTGATGATCTTCTAGTGTAAGGACATTGCTACTGAGATTAATTACCATTTTTGTCCGTGTCACTTCTTGCTGGTCATTCTTTCGGTAGTTCCATCTTCTTTTCCCTTTGCCGCCCTTCCTCTTGTTCCTCTTCCTCTTTGTTGCTGGATCTGTGGACGATGGTTTGTGAAACGACCCAGCCATAAAAAAGAAATTTGTCATGAACTGTGGTAATTCTCGCACGATCTATTATTCCTTCGCGTTCAGATTCTGATCTGGTATCAGAGCCCAGGCACTCGCAGAAATTTCTTGCCTGATTTTATTGGTAACTTCAAATGTTTCCCTCCTAATATTGTCCTGCTGTTTTTATAGTCCCTTCGGTCTCGTTGGAATTTGAGTGCTTTCCTGGTGGTGATTATTTCCTCAGTTTCTTGATTCTATCCTTCATATCTTTGATGTATTTTAGTACCACATCTTTGTCTGTTGATTGATATAGTTGATTAGTTACCTCCTTTATTTGTTCTAAAATATTGTCCCTGTCAATGGAGGCATATTTATTTAAGCGTAGCGTCATCTGTTTATATATATGAATATGTATATATATATATACAAAAAGGACATTCTTTCTCTGGGCCTTTCATTCTGCATTCTGTAAACCAACTAATTGACTAATTAACAAAAATTGACTTGTTCAAGTACGTGAGGAAACTCAAATTACAGAAGCATTTCCATTCTCACACCACAGGAACTGAGGTCCAGAATGAGGCCATGACTCCATCCGCCAATCTGCAAGTGACGGATCTGGAACTCCTCCAGGACTTGGACCAGCTAGAAAGAGAGAGCCGCACTGATAGCAGACCTCTTGATGTGAAGATGGGGGTTGATCTCGGGTGCAGACTGCACTCACCTTTCAAGTCCAATTCGGTGTTCACACCTGTTATGCCTAGAGATGGCTTGGATGTATTTTCAGAACTAGTCACCATGGACCTTAAGAGACTGGCAACCGAATCAAGCAAACGATTTTGAACAGACAATGCAGGCCAGTTGCTTGAGAAGGATGTTGTGATGCAGAAGATTTCTGCCAGAAACGATATTGTGGTTGAGCAGTTGGATAAGGGGGGGCAATATTGTAGTATTGTATTGTGGCCCTTGTCTTTGTACAAGGCTGAAGCATAACTTCAGCTCAATGATAAACAATGGTACAGCAGAAAGTCCCCCAATAGCTATAACATGATCCAGGAGGGGTTTCACAATCAATTGTCTAGATGGCGAGGCATGGAGTTACTTAATGATGATGAATTCAAATACCTCAAAGTTGACCATCCGGTTATCCTGTGCTATATTTAATCCCTAAAATCCACAAACATGCTACCAACCCCCCTGGGAGACCCATCATATCTGCTATAGGGGGGCTGTTTTAAACGAGCTCTAAGTATATTGACCATTTCCTTCAGAACCATGTCAGGAGTCTACCATCTTTTATACTTGACACAGGTGATTTCCTAAAAAAGATCTATGACATTGCTTGTGATGCACCTTATGTCTTCATGACCTTAGACATCTCACCCCTGTACACCAGTCTAAGACACGAACAAGGACTAAGGGCTACCAAACACTTTTTAGGTGCCAGATCCATTAGTGTGTATCAACACACCATGATGTTGCTTCAAATGATGGAGTGGTGTTTAGACAACAATTTCTTTCTGTTTGACAAGCATTTATACAAACAGATACAGAGAACTATGATGGGCACCTGCCTCGCTCCCAATTATGCAAATCTGCATATGGGCTGGTGGGAGGAGCAGATGCTCACCTCGGAATTTGCAGAAGAATGGACTGAGAACATTTTCCTTTGGTCACGCAATATAGACGACCTGTTGGTGCTTTGGAGAGTATCCATTGAATCAGCTAGGCTCTTCATCGATTGTCCTAATGCCAACAACCTAAATTTAGCTTTTACTAGTAATATCAGTAAAAGTGAAGTCGAGTTCCTAGACTTGAATGTCTATGTGCATAATAATCAAATTCACATCAGGACTTTCCGCAAGGAAACTGCAGGCAATTCCATCCTTCATGCACAGAGTTTTCACCCGCAGAAATTGAGGCAAAGTATTCCTTATGCCGAAAACCTCCAAATGAAACGGAATTGCAGTGAAATCCACTCCTTGAGGGAAGCTCAGATTCCAAGCGAGGGGCTACAGCCCTGAGTTGTTGAAAAACACACAGACCAAAGTTGAGTCTCTTCCCAGAGAGGCTCTGTTCTTCAAAGAGAAAAAGAACAGATCAAAGACACAGAGCACTATGAGAATGATTACAGGGTACTACCTCAGAGAGTGAGGAATATCCTCTACACGCACACTGGAATTTGATACGTAGTGACCCTATTATTGAACCTTCTAAGCCTAAACATCCACTCCTCTCTTTTAGGTGGGCTAAATCCATGAGGGGAGAATTAAGCAATAGCAGTCCAGAGATGGTCAAATCAGAGTCATTGTTGGCATCATCCCCTGGTTTCCACAAATGTCACAAATGTAAGGTGTGCACCATCAGCCAAAACACAAGTGAGATTCATAGCCCTCTCAGTAACACCGTTCTCAGAATTTGACATTCCTTTGTTTGTAGCAGAGACTTCGTGGTGTATGTGCTTCAGTGTTCTTGTCCAAAGCAATACGTGGGCAGCACCAAGCACATGGTCCACGTCAGGATCCTTCAACATCTACGTGCCATTACTAAGGATGACAAGACATACCATGTTGCACAACACATTAATTAAATTCATGGGGGCAACAGTGGTGACCTGGTGTACTTTGTTATCGATTCAGTCCCCAGTCACATCAAGGGGGGCAATAGGGAGTTTAAATTAAGCAGACTCGAGTCCTGCTACATTATTTTGCTTAATAGCAAAATCCCTAACGGTCTGAACTCGGACGAGGAATTGTAGATTCATTTGTAAAATCCCCTCTCCCAAGGACTCATTGGGAGTGCACCCCAAGTCCTTTCAGCCCAATTCAAGCACTTTCAGCCACATGCAGAACTTTCTGCAGGCCATTTTCCCTTTAGGTTTTTTTCACTTGGGTGGGCTTAGTGTTACTACACATGTCAAGAACTCATCTTCACTTTTTCCACTTCTTTAAGTAGTGTCACATAGAGAACACACAGAGGCTCGTTTGGCTTGTCCAGGGGTTATTTCTTTAGTGTCAAGACTGATGTCGAATGAATAGGACACTTGTCCAACACACCATGTTCCACAGCAAATCAGTATGCTTCACATTCAATATGTAGTTCTGTATATGCCCAATTGGGACAAACACACTCTTAGTCATATAGGCTACATGGGCTTATCCAGCCCTGTTGTGTCACATAGTACATTGCACCACAATTGTGAGTGTGAATAATTTTAGCTATGATCCTTACTTTTAACATTGTGTTTTGCTAGAGATCCTGTAGTGCTTCAGAGACCCATGCTGGGGATATGTCAGATTGTGTGTTCTCTCTTCATTTTTGTTCCAGGCAGAGTGTGATTACGACAAATTGCAACGCTCTGCACTGTTTTATGATGTATATTTTATACTTTCAATCCTTTTCACATTCATTGTTATATTTTGAGTGTCTGATTAATTAGTTATAATTCCACACAATGATGAGTTGCAGTGTTTCATGCAATGCATTTCATACAATGAAATTTCAATACTTCTTCACTATCTATTGCAACATACATCTCAGTATGTTTTCTGTGGCCACTGTTAGCCACGCATCAACAAGTGGTATTTAAAGGCTTTTCAATGGCGGCCGCTCTGTGAGCAAGGTGGTTGCATTGATGCTTAGAAAGAGTGGGATTGACCTTGATATATATATATATATATATATATATATATATATATATATATATATATATATATATATATATATATATATATATATATATTCACTGAAAAAACCATAGGTTTCAGGGGCGTTATAGTTAGCTGGACATTTCCCTCGTACAAAACCCTAGAAATTCCCCTGTTATAGTTAGTTCAGCTAACTATAACTCGCGCCCCCGCAATGCACTGCTGATGATGTCACATATTACATCACTCAGGACATGGTCAGTGACATCACTGATGACATCACTGATGACATCTCAAATGACATCACTGATGACATCACACCCTAATATAACTTTTGATACACCAACTCAAAATTTCAGATGGCCATTTTGAAGACCATAGATACTCCAATACCAATAACTACATACCCACTCATTGACTCTTAGGTCTACATGCACCTCCACTCACTCACCTGTACAGTCACTCATACTTACAGTCACTCCGTACAAGACTATCATATGCATTTATACAGATATATAGACACTCACACACTGCCAATCATCCATTGAGGTACTGACACACCTAGTCAGTTGTGCAAATAATTAAACACAGTCCAATTGACTCACCTATACAGTTAAACACACTCAAGTTCACTTACTCATAAAAATACTAAACATTTTTGACACTCTTATTCAATTATTAGTACAAGCACACACTCATCCATACAGCCAGTCCCGCAATCACACACTCTCACATATAGATAGTTATTTACTCTTATACACATATACACTGTGTTTCACATATGTAGTTACTGTCACATGTACAACTGAGATATACATTCAATCACTAACACACCCTTACACACACTCACCCAACCCTACAGTTCATCACAGTTGCACTCTTAAAACCATGCCCCAATAAAGTCACCCACTCACACATCTATGCACAGAGTCACACACACCCCACCCACACATACACTCAGGCACCCATACAGATACTCAGACAACCAATCAATAACCCATAGAGACACTCATATTGATATTCACAAAACCATGCAGCCGTTTATACACCAACAGATAGACAGATACAGACATTCACACAGTTTAGTCACTAGTCTGCAGTAAGATACATTTAATGACTCACTTATAGAGTCAGTTACGCACCTAGAAAATCACCCATTCACACACTTGTACACCCACTTATTCTTCAACAGGCCTTTCCCTATATATATACATATTAAAAATGTTCAGAAACACATACTCAATGGATGACGTCATCAGTGATGTCATCAGTGATGTCACTGACCATGTCATGAGTGATGTAATATGTGACGTCATCAGCAGTGCATTACGGGGGCGCGAGTTATAGTTAGCTGAACTAACTATAACAGGGGAATTTCTAGGGTTTTGTATGAGGGAAATGTCCAGCTAACTATAACGCCCCTGAAACCTATGGTTTTTTCAGTGAATATATATATATATATATATATATACATATATATATATATATATATATATATATATATATATATATATATATATATATATATATATATATTATCTACTGGCGGTCGCCAGTAGATAGTTATAGTTAGGACCGTCTTTCCATAGGAAATCTGAAAATTCTATTTTGAATAACTTTGGCGCCGGTTGACGAATCCTCGCGAAATTTTCAAAACTAATGAGGCGCTCTGCTCAGCTCCTACCCTGAAAGTCTCGGGGTGATTCGTCAAGCGGGGGCTGAGAAAAAAGGGGGGTCCCAAAACGCGATTTCCCCATAGGACCTTTAGTTGAAGGTACAGCCCGAACGGCTAAACAGAATTACTTGAAATTTGGCAAAGAGGTAGTCCTCAGGTCAGGCATGTGCCTTTTGCATATATGGTGTCAATCTGTTCAGTAGTTCCTGAGAAAATTGCAGTTAAAAGCACATAAATATCTATAGCCGCGCACTGTGCGCGCACGGTGCACGCATGGTACGCGCACCGTGCGTAATTCTGATTGGTGGACTCATGTCAGTCAACATTCGAATTGGTCGAAATCAGGAAGTGTCGATCGCCATTTTGTGTGTGACAGTGAAAAAGAAAGGTGGATAACGTGAAAAGGGGGCAGGGTACAGAGTTCCTGACCCCCTAGCTTTTGTCAGGGGGTCCCTGAAGGACCATGAAGTGTGAAAAAATATATATATATATTTTTTTTTAAATCGCGGGTTGCGCGTACGGTGCGCGCACGGTATGCGCACCGTTGCGAGGTGCGCACACGTTACGCGCACGGCGGAATCATAAAAAAAATAGAATTAAAAATCAAATTTAAGTGTTTAGATGTTAGGTGGTTCTAAAAAGAGCCGTTGTGTTAATTCAGGGACAGAGGAAAAAAAAGATATGGCAAAAATTATAGGGTGCCGCACGTGTGCTGCTGTATCTTGCTCTCTATTAGCGGGATGCTGGTGTCCGCATAAGAGAGAAGAGCATTGCACGCATTGCACCGTATATGCACCCTCTTAAACAGAGGGTGTATATCCAGAGGAACCGAAGAAGGTGAAGCTGCCGCCGCAGATGAAGTGCTCGGCTGAGCTGCCAATGATGTGCTCGGCTATGGTGCTGTGGATGTGCTCGGCTGAGCTGCTGGAGGGTTTTCTCTAGCAGCTCGAGCATAAGCCACAGGATGTACATCTCTAACGTGCCTGATCATAGTGAAGATACTAAAAGAGTATTTCTTTTTAGGATCTCCTCTTGATAAGACACGATCACAAAGAGTGCAGGTGACTTTTGGAGCATTCACCTTCTTCTGCCCCTGTGGAAATGTAAAAAATTGCCATATAAAAGAGTCTTTCTGTTTCCTCTGTCTCTGTCTCACAAGGGTCTCCTGCTCACTCCCAGAAGATGATTGCTGCTCTGCCATTCTCAAGTACTGGAGTACTGGAAAAGCTGCTCAGCTCCTTCTCCCAGGGAATCAGAAGTAATAATGAGGGGAGTGGGAGTGGTGTTGGAAGTTTCTGGAACTGAAACTACTATAAACCAATGAAAAGTGTCGTTTCTAAATCACATGAATTGCCGTGCGCGCACCGTGCACGCACGGTGCGCGCATGGAGCACTCACGCATGTGCGTATGGAGCACGCGTGCATGCGTGTACGCGCACGGAGCACGCATGCATGCGCGCACAGAGCACGCGCGTACGGAGCACGCGCGCATGCGTGTACGGAGCACGCGCGTACGGAGCATGCACGACGTACGCATGCGCACACGGAGTACGTACGCATGCGTGCACCGTGCGCGCAGAGTGTACATATAAGGTGCAATACTTGCTACGCTCTTATTGCTTATGGGGAGTCTAGTATTCCTCTTATTGACAATAAGATTGAGCAGCACAAGTGCGGTACCTTATAATAATGCCATTCTTTCCTTCCTCTGTCCTTGTATTAACACAACGGCTCTTTTAAGAGCCACCCTACCTCACAATTTTTTTTAATTCATTTAATCACTTTTATTGTAATTTTTTTTTTACCGTGCGCGCACGGTACGCGCACCCATTTTTATTTTTATTTTAATTTTTTTTAAATAAAATATTTATTTCACCCTTCAATGTACTTGAGGGACCACAAGGGAAATGAGAAAAGCAGAGTGAGGAGAAGTGAAAAAAGGGAGTATGAAAGTAAATGTGTGATAAATATAGATATTTCAAACTTACCTGACCAACAAAATAACTTAATTATCAATAAATATTTTTTTTATTTGCTAGAAAAAAGTATTAATTTTCCTAAATTTTCTTTCTCAATCTGTAAAAAAAGAAAAAAAGTATTAATATTTAACAATACATTCTAGAATACAGTACACATATTTTCTTATTTAAAAAAACAATTTTTTGCCCTTTTTTTGCTGTTTTCAGAATATATTGAATTTCACTGTAAATAGTGAAACCAATTGCATTCATCACTTAACAGCGGGCACAAAAATTAATAATCTGAAAGATTGTTTAAAAAAATCCCTGAATCTCTTCTCAGTAAAACATACCTTTATAGAAATGTAACATATTTAATAAAAACATCATCTAAAAACAATAAATATTTGCAGTAAATATCGTCTGTAAATCTTGTTGCTTAAGCACATACACCAAAATATTATCTGTCAAAGAAGTCCACAAGAGAAATGTTTACCTTTCCATGAGGCCAAATGGTAATTTTTAAATTCTTTTTTGATGAAATATCCAATGGTAATCCAATAAAGTCGCAAAAATCATTTGTTCAGATGTTGCAATTTGTATCTAAAATTTTGGTTTCAGAAAAATTAAATAGGAATTTGGTAATTCTGCAGGCAAACGTTGCTTGAAAAGCAATTGAGAATCATTACACAGTGTCCAGCCTTTTTCACATTTAAGATAAACTGTGTAATGACCAGTTATAGAAGGTCCATCATGGAAAATTATTGCAACTGCAACAAAAGTTTTTCCAGATATTGATAATTGATGTCCTGTAAACTTCTTTATTAAAGTGTCCAATTTTGAACCATCAGCTCTACAACGTTGCATCATTAAAATTACATACTGTCCATATTTCTTTAAAAATAACATTGAAAACATGTCTGATTTACATTTAGAACATTCCATGTTGTGATTGGCATCTTTAACTAATTTACTAAAAGTCACTGATTTACTCTCTGGTAATGTTAAATATATGAACCTTTCTGAATCAACATTAGAGCTGCATGTGTTGAAACAGTTTTCACAACTATGTTCCCATTTATAAGAGAGACCAAACATATTTTCTATTTCTACCCCTTCTTCTTCCAGTACCATAAGGATATACATCAAGAATTCCTGTGCATCTTGCTGGACATTTTGAGTAAACTGTGTACATCCTGAACATACATCTAAAAGTTTTCTAACATCAGAAGCACTTTCTATTTTAGTTTTATCAATACTCAGCTTCTCAAAAAGAAAACTCAGCAGAGAACAAAATCTTTTTACATGATTAAGTATTATCTGCTGTTGCAAACTTTCAAGATAAAATACAACATTCAGCACTACATTAGCGTAGCAGTTGACACCAGAGCTATTTTCAAAATGACAACCAACAACCTCTTGAACACTGTCCTTTTTCTTTTTACTTGCAATCACATCACTCTCCTTTTGTTTTCTCTTCTGTACATCCTCATTACAGATATTCTCAATTCTCCTTTTCCGAGAAACAACACGTTTTTCAAACACAGGATACTGACCTAAATGAGGAGCATAGGTTCTTCTTAATCTATTATACTCCTTTACACAATTTGCATCAGCACTAACTTTTGAGTCATCAAAGTCTATCATGATTAAACCAGATAATGTTTTCACTCGTGACAAAGCAACATATGCCATACCTTCTTTGAACACAGTAGAACCAATGTTTACAAAAGCACTATCTACAGTTAATCCTTGACATTGGTGAATAGTTACAGCATATGCTAGAGAAAACGGAAACTGCTTCCTACGTACATATAAGTCTTTTACAAGCAAAAAACGGACTGAACAACGACTAATGTCTTTAACCTCTTCAATCTGATCAAATTTTATTTTTAAAAATTCAATCCCATCTTTTTTCTGGTATTTCACAAAACCCACACCTTTACCCATAGCTCCATTCACTAAACCTTTTTCTACATCCAAATTTCTTCTTAAAAATACTGGACAGTTCATACAAACATAAAGATTTTTTTCTAATCCAGCTGTTTTCGAAATGTTCTTCTCTAGAGAATCCAATTTATTTTTCAATTTGCCTGTTAATGTAATAGTACTTCCTTCATGCTGAATTTTGTCCACTGCTTCCATTTTCTTAATCTCTTCCTTTTCCAATTTCAAAAGCTCCTCATTGAATATCGAGCATTCATGTAGTGTTGGCATTAAGCAGATTACAGTATTTTTTTCTGCAATGTTCTGGTATATTTTCTCTGCAACTATTTCATCACTCGGAAATAAATTATGTAGCAACCGACTCTGTAATGCTTCTCTGCCAACTTCTGTGTGTAGTCCAATTCTGATATCTTTCAGAATACTTGCATAATCTTCATCATTTGCTTGCCTCATATTAGTAGTGAGTTCTTTGTACTCAAAGAATGACCAAATATTTGCATTACCAATACTTCCTAATGACTTCTTCGTGTCTTCATGTGTCACAGTATTAAACACTGGTTGTCCTTTAACTGGAGTGAGCTGCAGAAGATCCCCAAAAACTATAACATGTTTTCCACCAAATAACACGTCATAGTCTCTCTTTAGAATTTGCTGCATTCTTAAATGCACAAAGGCAAGCATTAAGTTTGATACCATGCTTACCTCATCAATAATGAGAACTTGCATCTTCTTCAACACTCTTGAAACTTCGAAGCATGCTTCTCCTGTTAGCTTGTGATATTCTATTTTGTTCTCATGCTCCACTGGTAACATTAGCAAGCGATGTAAGGTAATTCCTTTTATGTTATATGCTGCTAACCCAGTTGGAGCAGTAACAACACAAGACAAAGTTGAATCTGTTTTTTGCTGTAGGTAGCTTCGGATGACTTTAATTAAGAAACTTTTTCCAGTTCCAGCTTGTCCACTCACATACATCCTGATTGGTTCAAATGATGTGCATGAGCACTCTTTCTTTTCATGTAGTAATCCATGATCAATTTATTTTGTGACTTCTTCATAAATTTGTTTTTGTTCTTCATTCAGTTGCTGTTCCAAATTTGGTAAGTCTGTTAAATCTTCCTGAGCTTGATTCATAGCTGTTTCCACTTCAGACATTGCTATTGCAGCTTCATTTTCTACGATTGGTTGTCCTAGGGGATCTTGACTGAGCGTTCCAGAACTTTGGCTGTCTTGAGAACTGTCTCTAGCTACTTCAGCTGCAATTGTAGCTTCCTGTTCAATTTCTTCATTTAACATTTGTACATAATTTGTGAAAGTACTGCATTCAATCGTATCTTTACATGCATTAAAGGAATCTTCATAGCTGTGAAAATCTCCAAGTAATTCATCCTCTGAACGCCATAGTTTAAACAGCTGTAAAAGTGCTAAGTAGTAAAATTCCTTTTTGTCAGGAGTGTCGCAACTCAGCTTCCTGTGATTAATCAAACTTCCTTTTGTTTGCTTCACCATACATCCTTCCTCACCAATGACTTTATATTTTCCATTGTTGATGTCTTCTGTGGCTTTCGTGTAAAAATGTAGTTCTGCAGCACTTCATAGAGACACATGTTCTCAAGATGACGACATCTTTTTGGGTAATATGTGTCCAAATGTTTGATTTCAAAATATCTGTACTTTCCGGGTCGTTCTCTGCCAAATATTAAATTTCTCCAACAGATTTCAGTACCCGATTTCGCATTCCTGCAAGGCCTAAACTTACCCAAATTATTTTTCTGGATTTGGAGTACAGACTTGCAGATGATAACCTATCTGAGCATTCGTAGGATCCAATTTCTCGATGCGATAACATCTTTAAACTGAAACTGTATAGCTTCTTACTGACAGTCTTCTCGTGAGAAATCTCTTCCCACATTTCCTTCAATTCCGTTTTCTCAGATTTAGTGATGTAAGATGTGACATACCGAGCAACAGCAATAGAATTGTCAGCAACATACTGTATATCCATGTTAGCATTCCACATGGATAAAATGACTGGGTTGTAGTCATTTATATATTTTGACTCTTCTTTTCTTCTTAGGTTGTACGTATTTTTGGGAGATTTTCTTGTAATAGTATGTCGCACAGCTGACATAAAACTGTTGACTCTTCCTTTTGAAAGAACAGGTCGTGGAAATCCAAATCGACATTTTGTGTAGAATTTTTCTTTACTCTTATACTTTCGTCGACAGTATTTTCCACACCTATGACTTTGGAAACGTAAAACTTGCTCTTTTAAATTTTTCTCTTCTGTGCTTTTAGGTATAGCACATGTTGCATATTCTTCGATGAAACTTAAAACTGCATCATCAGAATCTGTTCCAAATTTTGGAGCATCCTTGATCCACAACAGCATATGAATATGAGGAGCACCTCTTGCTTGGTACTCTTTTCTCCAAAAGAAATCCACAACTTCTCCAAGAGGTGGATTTTTTTTATTGCAGATGAAGGACATCATAGCCTCAATTCTATGATTGAAATATCTGCAAACATTAACCGGATATTAACCGGATCCAATGAGCACAATTCTCCTGCTGTCTTGTATTGGATGTTTTCAATATTTGAATTTGCCTCTCGAAGAAAATCCAGAAGATCATCCCAAGCGTACTCAGCACAGCTTAGGGTGAGAAACCATGTAGGAGTTCCTAAATTCCGTAACATACATTTCAATTCTCCATGGCGTCGGTACCAATATTCACTTGTCCCACGCTGACAAGCCATTAGATTAATCAATTGAGATTCCAAATGATGATCTTGCACTTTGTTCATCAAATCCTTTGCAGACACATTATGTAGATGTACTCCAGTTTTCAAAATGTGATTTACTGCATAAGATAGTGCTGACAAGTCACTTTCAAATAAAAGATGGAACAAATAAGGAATACTTTGACGAAATCTTGGATCTTCTGCATATAATCTTGTAGCCCGATACTCAGAAGCAGGAATCTGTACTGGGCGTTCATCATATCGTCCACCTTTTCCTGTAGGAAACAGCTGGGGAAAACATCGAGCTTCCAAGCTCTCCTCCCATACACTCACGGAAGTTCCTTTTGCTTTTTTCATCTGAAACAGATCAATAGTGTTTGCCATAACTTCTTTTGAATGAAGAGGATGTATGCTGAAATGTTCATAAATTTCTTCTTCTTTTGACTTATCCACTTTTTTAATTTGCCCAGCTGGTATTCCTGAGTCTGGTAGTAAAACTTCTTCATCTTCATCCATATACATTGTTTCATACCATTTATTATTTCTTTTCAAATATAAATTTGCTCTTTGTACTTTTCGTACATCTACCAGCTTCTGCCAAATTTTCTTATTCTTTGTTGGTACTCCATTTACCAGAATAACTAATGGTTCAGTTTCCAATCTATCTGCATCAATTTTTTCCATATTTTTTTTCAAATCCAATGGCAAATAGACAACTCTTCCTTTTAAACCTCTTTGTAAATCCGAAGGAGGTAATTTACCTGTTTTTGGCTCCATACGCACTATGGTCTGAAACGGATGGACACATTGAATGAGTATAGACTCATACATATTTAAATCAGAAAGTTCTGCAGGAATATCAACCAATTCTAAATTATTATGTACAGCTCTGGCTGGCATTCTATTTTCTTCTAACTTGTTATAACAGTATTTACAAATGCGCTGATCTTCACCCAAATAAAAACTATTTTCCAGAAATATACATGTTGCAAAATCCTTCCACTTATAATTATCTTCATTTTCACTTTTTTTATACAGATCAACATTTCTTGTTTGAATTTTGTAATGGCTTCTCCGGCAACAAATACAAGTAATATTTGGTCTTTCATTAGAGATGATAGTAAATTTTGTCATTTGATCTTCAAAATTTTTACTAACAGTGGGTTCTACATTCTCTTCCACATTTTCTTCAATAACTGTGTCATTACCTGCACTTTCTTGTTCCGGACCAAAGTAACAAAACTGAATTTCATCAGTAACCTTCTGTACATCTGATACAGATCCACGGAACAGAGCCCTATTCAACTCATTTAACTTTTGTGCTGGACTTTTAGCAAAATACAATCTTCTCACAAATTTTCTCATTTCAGTATGATGAACTGCCAGCATCCTAAAATGGTGAAAAACACTTTGGCAAACTTTCCTAGAAAGACAAGCCAGAGAATGTCCTTGCAAACCAGTATTCTCTCTCACTCTACATGGATCTAGTCTTTGAAGCGCCTTAATCTTCTGTTTAACACTTTTTTTACTATATTCTCTTAGAAACTCACGTAATTTATCAATAGATTCTTGTCGTACAGTACAAATACTACTACAATTCCAAGTGTACACTGGGGCTTTAGGACGTCTCCCCATAACCTCATCAGCTATCACTTCTTGCTCATTTCTTGGAACCATTTTCTCCTTTTCCATTACACAACCATCTTTCACTTCATAAGCACGACCTCTGGTGTCAACTGCATGCAGCAAACTATTACTTTGAAGATAACTCTCTTCATTAAAAAATGGTTCAGTACTTGAGCTATGCATCCCTTCTCCTAAAAACACTTTACAAAAGTTATTTCTTTTCACTACTCTTTTCGTTTTGCTTTGTGACTTCATTACATTGACCATTTTATCTAATGTACGGATCCTGTTCCAAATTAAAATGAATAGTTTTCTTTTCAAATCTAAAGCCTTAGCTACAATTGATTCAATATCTTTCTTTCGCTTATAAAATTTCGCTTTCTTCTTATATTTTTTCACATCCTTTAGCAAATTGGACATCACTCTTCTCTGAAACGAATGTCTTTAAATGCTGTTTTTCTTTTTAAGTCAATCTTTATTGCTTCTGATTGTACATTAGCATTTTGTAATTTCTCACTTTTGTCCTGTTGTTTTCTACTTGAAACACTATTTGCAGTGGGGACATTTTTCAAATTGTTCTTTTTTGAAGATGTTATTAAAAAAATCCTTAGTTTGCTTACCAGAAGACTTTTTCTTTTTTCCAACATGAGGATCTTCAACTAATTTGGCTCCTCCAGTTGTCTTCAAATATAAATGTTTTTTCTGTTCTTTTCTCTTTCTTGATTTTATAGGCATCTTTAATTTATTTCACTGTTGGTCAGCAATACCTGAAAGAAACAAACAAAAAATACCTTTATGTAATGTAAATTTATTACTATATTTTTTTTTGAGCTTTTCAAATCTTATAATACTATCTACCCCTTTCCTACAAGTGAAAAACACAATAAAACCAACACGAATTAAAGCTTCCCCTTTCCTACGAATGCAATTCTAAAAGAACCAGAGTAACACAAATTAAATCTCTGACAACAATTCCTGTGTGCGCACAGACTCATGGTGTGATTCTAGGCAGAAAACGAAATTTGATTTGCAATTTGAAAGCACACTTACTACTGTGGTAGAGCAAGTGATAATTACTCTAACAGTCTGACACATTTTCATTATATTTTTCAGAAATAGAAAAGAGCACATGCCCAAAAAGCTTTTTGAGACCATGAACATGTGCAACCTGAATGACGTACTACACTCTAGCAAAGGAAATGAGCCTTGGTGATGTTCAATGTATTAGCGTTACTCACTGCTATCTGAAACACCACACAGCGCTGAATAGTAAGCATGACTGTACATGAGAAACAGCTTGCTCTCTGCTAAGAGTGTGCTTCTGGAGACTGTCTACTGTCAGGTGCAAGAGAGATCTGCATTCACCCTTTTTACAACTGCATAAACACTTGAGACATGTATGTAACACTACATGTGTGGTAAGGGTTAATAGGACTTTTGAACATGTACAAACTACATGACCCATTGCAGGAGTGGAAGGAAAATCTACCATGTTGATTTCAAATGTGTTAGCATTGCCCTCTCATTTGTGACATATTAATTTGAGCTGAATGCTAGCCATCACAGTTCAAGAAAACAAGCTTCCCCTTTCCTACGAATGCAATTCTAAAAGAACCAGAGTAACACGAATTGAATCTCTGACAACAATTCCTGTGTGCGCACAGACTCATGGTGTGATTCTAGGCAGAAAACGAAATTTGATTTGCAATTTGAAAGCACACTTACTACTGTGGTAGAGCAAGTGATAATTACTCTAACAGTCTGACACATTTTCATTATATTTTTCAGAAATAGAAAAGAGCACATGCCCAAACAGCTTTTTGAGACCATGAACATGTGCAACCTGAATGACGTACTACACTCTAGCAAAGGAAATGAGCCTTGGTGATGTTCAATGTATTAGCGTTACTCACTGCTATCTGAAACACCACACAGCGCTGAATAGTAAGCATGACTGTACATGAGAAACAGCTTGCTCTCTGCTAAGAGTGTGCTTCTGGAGACTGTCTACTGTCAGGTGCAAAAGAGATCTGCATGGACGCTTGCACAACTGCATAAACACTGGAGACATGTATGTAACACTACATGTGTGGTAAGGGTTAATAGGACTTTTGAACATGTACAAACTACATGACCCATTGCAGGAGTGGAAGGGAAATCTACCATGTTGATTTCAAATGTGTTACCATTGCCCTCTCATTTGTGACATATTAATTTGGGCTGAATGCTAGCCATCACAGTTCAAGAAAACAAGCTTCCTCTTTCCTACGAACGCAATTCTAAAAGAACCAGAGTAACACAAATTGAATCTCTGACAACAATTCCTGTGTGCGCACAGACTCATGGTGTGATTCTAGGCAGAAAACGAAATTTGATTTGCAATTTGAAAGCACACTTACTACTGTGGTAGAGCAAGTGATAATTACTCTAACAGTCTGACACATTTTCATTATATTTTTCAGAAATAGAAAAGAGCACATGCCCAAAAAGCTTTTTGAGACCATGAACATGTGCAACCTGAATGACGTACTACACTCTAGCAAAGGAAATGAGCCTTGGTGATGTTCAATGTATTAGCGTTACTCACTGCTATCTGAAACACCACACAGCGCTGAATAGTAAGCATGACTGTACATGAGAAACAGCTTGCTCTCTGCTAAGAGTGTGCTTCTGGAGACTGTCTACTGTCAGGTGCAAGAGAGATCTGCATTCACCCTTTTTACAACTGCATAAACACTTGAGACATGTATGTAACACTACATGTGTGGTAAGGGTTAATAGGACTTTTGAACATGTACAAACTACATGACCCATTGCAGGAGTGGAAGGAAAATCTACCATGTTGATTTCAAATGTGTTAGCATTGCCCTCTCATTTGTGACATATTAATTTGAGCTGAATGCTAGCCATCACAGTTCAAGAAAACAAGCTTCCCCTTTCCTACGAATGCAATTCTAAAAGAACCAGAGTAACACGAATTGAATCTCTGACAACAATTCCTGTGTGCGCACAGACTCATGGTGTGATTCTAGGCAGAAAACGAAATTTGATTTGCAATTTGAAAGCACACTTACTACTGTGGTAGAGCAAGTGATAATTACTCTAACAGTCTGACACATTTTCATTATATTTTTCAGAAATAGAAAAGAGCACATGCCCAAACAGCTTTTTGAGACCATGAACATGTGCAACCTGAATGACGTACTACACTCTAGCAAAGGAAATGAGCCTTGGTGATGTTCAATGTATTAGCGTTACTCACTGCTATCTGAAACACCACACAGCGCTGAATAGTAAGCATGACTGTACATGAGAAACAGCTTGCTCTCTGCTAAGAGTGTGCTTCTGGAGACTGTCTACTGTCAGGTGCAAAAGAGATCTGCATGGACGCTTGCACAACTGCATAAACACTGGAGACATGTATGTAACACTACATGTGTGGTAAGGGTTAATAGGACTTTTGAACATGTACAAACTACATGACCCATTGCAGGAGTGGAAGGGAAATCTACCATGTTGATTTCAAATGTGTTACCATTGCCCTCTCATTTGTGACATATTAATTTGGGCTGAATGCTTGCCATCACAGTTCAAGAAAACAAGCTTCCTCTTTCCTACGAACGCAATTCTAAAAGAACCAGAGTAACACAAATTGAATCTCTGACAACAATTCCTGTGTGCGCACAGACTCATGGTGTGATTCTAGGCAGAAAACGAAATTTGATTTGCAATTAGAAAGCACACTTACTACTGTGGTAGAGCAAGTGATAATTACTCTAACAGTCTGACACATTTTCATTATATTTTTCAGAAATAGAAAAGAGCACATGCCCAAACAGCTTTTTTATGCTGAATACAAACAATCACAGTTCTAAAAAACAAGCTGCCCCTTTCCTACAAATGCCATTCTTACAGAACCAGACCAACACAAATTAAATCTCTGACAACAATTCCTTTGTGCACACAGACTCATGGTGTGATTCTAGGCAGAAAACAGTATTCCTGGGTGATACCAGTACACCTTAACTTCTAGAGAAGACATACTCCATAATATCTTACAAGTTCAAGGCACTTAAATATCTTCCTTGTCATAAAATATAAAACACAACTTTAAAAGTGGAAGGAAAATGTTCCATGTTAATTTCAAATGTGTTAGCATTTGCCTCTCATTTGTGAGAAAGTGATTTCTGCTGAATGCTAACCATCACAGTTCAAGAAAACAAACTGCCCCTTTCCTGCGAGTGCAAGGCTAACAGAGCAAGAGCAACACAAATTAAATCTCTGATAACAATTCCTGTGTGCACACTGTCTCATGGTGTGATTCTAGGCAGAAAACAGTATTCCTGGGTGATACCAGTACACCTTAACTTATGGTGAAGACATACTCAATAATATCTTACAAGTTCAAGACAGTTAAATATCTCCCAAAACACAAAATGTGAAACACAACTTTAAAAGAAGAATCACATTTCTATTATTTATATCAAAATGCACCACATACATCCCCTCTCAAATTCATAACTCACCTTTAAAAGTAGTTAGTTCAGAAAGAAATGTGGCACTCAAACAGTAGATTATCACAGCAACAATCTCTGAGCTGTACACCTCTCTCCTCTCACCAGAACCAGTTAATGGCAATGTTTCCCTTTCTTTTTTTTCACACATATACATGTTAACTCCAAATCACAGTGCTTCCCACATTTTTTTCAAATGGAAACACACATTTCTATTGGTTGGAAATTTCAACCCTTTACAAATGATCCCTTCCCCCAACATGACTTCTGCCTGCTACCATAGCAACAGGTTATGGAACACTGGTGTGAGCAGAGAGGTCATAAGTTCAGCACACAATGTTTCTAATCCTTAGAGCAAGAGTGCTTGACTTTTCAAACCTAACAGCAAATCCAAAGTAATGTTCTGTGGGTACACATTTTTCTGAACCAATACAAAACATGCTTGTAAAAATCTAAACATGCAGCCTAGTTTTAACTGTAAAATGGTTTGAATCAGCGAATCAGTTCTTTAAAAAAAAAAGTATGTTAGCCTCCATTTTACAACTATCTTTCTTTTCATATTGCCATTCTACTGAAAGACACCTTCTGAGTGCATCCAGATCTCCTTGAAAGATGTTCACAGTGTGGATTGTAGGTCATAGCTATGTCTTCTGAAGTGAAAAGTTTGCAGAAAAAAGAGGTATTGAGAAAGACCTTGCTTTGCCAAATGTAGACATTAAATGGATTGGTCAGAGAGGGTTAAAGTGGCACCAATTAATGCCTTTGGTGAAAACCTTTCTACATCTCCCACAGCCTAACCATATTATTGTGCACTGTGGTGGAAATGACCTAGGCACTTTAACTGGGGTAGGTCTGGAAATGCTTGTTAAGGACACCTTTGAGCAATTGATGTCACTTTTTCCACAAACTGCCTTTGTATATTCTAATATATGCCAAAGGCAAATGTGGAACTGGTCCAACCAATTTTGTCCGCAGATTGACAAAGCAAGAAAGCACGTCAATAAGTCTGTTTCTGCTTTCCTCAGAGACTATGGTATGGGTTCTATATACCACAACAACTTGCGTTACAACATGCAAGACATTTATAGAGGTGACGGTGTACATTTCAATGATGAAGGGAACAGAGTCTTCTTCTTGAACTTTAGGACTCTGCATCGGCACTTACTTGTAGGTACCAAAAAAACACTTCATAAACACAACGGCTCTTTTTAGAGCCACCTAACATCTAAACATTTAATTTTGATTTTTAATTATATTTTCTTATATTTATTTTTTTTACCGCCGTACGCGTACCATACGCGCACAGTACGCGTACCCCGCGATTTTTTTTAACAAAAATAAAAATGTATTTTTCAAACTTCTGGGTCCTTCTTGGACCCCCTGACAAAGGCTAGGGGTTCTGCAACTCTCTACCTTCCCCCCTTTTCACGTCCTTGACCTTTGTTTTTCAGTGCGAGACACACAAAATGGCAGCCGACACTTCCTGATTTCAACCGACTGGAATGTTTACTGTCATGTAACCACCAATCAGAATTATGCTCGCGCACGTCAGCGTGCGCATATGGTACGCGTACGGTGCGCGGCTAGAGATATGTATGTACTTTTAACTGCAATTTTCTCCGGAACTACTGAACAGATAGAATCCAGATATTCAAAAGGCACATCCCTGACCTGAGGACTTTCTCTTTGCCAAATTTCAAATAATTCTGTTCAGCCGTTCGGGCTGTACCTTGGACTAAAGGTCCCTATGGAAAAATGCATGGGGAAAACGCGTTTTGGGACCCCCCTTTTTTCTCGGCCCCCGCTTGACGAATCCCCCTGAGACTTTTAGGGTACGAGCGGAGCGGAGCGCCCCACCTATTTTGAAAATTTCGCGAGGATTAACAAACCGGCGCCAAAGTTATTCCAAATAGAATGTTGCGGATTTCCTATGGAAACACGGTCCTAACTATAACTATCTACTGGCGACCGCCAGTAGATAATATATATATATATATATATATATATATAAATATATATATATATATATAGATATATATATATATATATATATATATATTCACTGAAAAAACCATAGGTTTCACACACGTTATAGTTAGCTGGACCTTTCACTCGTACAAAACCATTGAAATTCCCCCGTTATAGTTAGTTCAGCTAACTATAACTCGCGCAACCGCAATCCACTGCTGATGACGTCACATATTACATCACTCATGACATGGTCAGTGACATCACTCATGACATCACTGATGACATCTCAAATGACATCACTAATGACATCACTGATGACATCATCCAGTGAATATGTGTCTTTCTGAAAAATACATATTTTTTATATATGTATATCTAAAGGTTAATGGAAGAATAAATGGGTAAATAAGTGTCTAAATGGATGGTTTTTTTGTAAAATTAACTGTATAACTGACTTATTAACAGTATCTTAGTGAATACAAGTATTAGTGAGTAATGTTTAAATATTTAAATATCTGTATCAGTGTCTCACTTTGTGTATAAGTGGCTGCATGGGTTGGTGAGTAGCTACATGAGTGTGTATATGGGTTATTAGTTCGTTTTTAGAGTATCAGTATGAGTCTCTGTATGGTTCAGTGGGGGATGTTACTTAGCGTATAGATGCATGAATGAGTGACTCACTGTTTGTATGTGTTTTGAAGACAGTATGTGAGCAGGACAGTATGGGTGGATGAGTGTGTGTATGGGTGAGTAAGAGAGTGAATGACTGTCTCAATAGTGTCTTTATGAGTAAGTCCATATGTTTTAAACTAGTATATGTGAGTATTGATGTATATAAGTGAGGATATATGAGAGTGAGAGATTGGAAGAGTTCCTGTATAAATAAGTATGTGTTTCTATAAGTGATTGTTTAAGAGAGTAAGTATGTGTACGTTTCTAAAGAAGTAAGTGTAGTGGTGTGTGTATAGCTGTATATGCAAGTAAATGGATGTTTATTTGCATGTGTGAGTATGTGTGTGAGTAACTCTATGTATGAGTGTAGGTGTGTAACAGGATGTATAGGTGTATGAGTACATATGATGACTGAGTACATGTATGAGTGACTATATAGAACTGTTGATGAATGAGTGGATGCGTATGTAGATTTTGGAATTACTGAATACGTTGTTCTAACTGGTATTGGTATCTCTATAGTTTTCAAAACTTTAGTTTGTATTTTTCAATGTGTGTATCAAAGTTTATATTAGGATAAGAGGAGGTCTGCAACTCTTACACAAGGATGATGTCATCAGTGATGTCATCAGCAATGTAATTTGAGATGTCATCAGTGATGTCATGAGTGATGTCACTGACCATGTCATGAGTGATTTAATATGTGATGTCATCAGCAGTGGATTGCGGTTGCGCGAGTTATAGTTAGCTGAACTAACTATAACGGGGGAATTTCAATGGTTTTGTACGAGTGAAATGTCCAGCTAACTATAATGTGTGTGAAACCTATGGTTTTTTCAGTGAATTTGCAAGGTTTTTTAAATGCTAATTCCTAACTATAACGTGTGTGAAACCTATGGTTTTTTAAGTGAATTTGCAAGGTTTTTTAAATGCTAATTTCTAACTATAACGTGTGTGAAACCTATGGTTTTTTAGTGAATTTGTAAGGTTTTTTAAATGCTAATTTATGTATGTATTATATTTTTTCTATATTTATTTTACAATAAACTACCTATGTATATAGGTATAGATTGACTGTATCCTGTAATATGGAATGGCTCAGCTCTTTTTTTTTGAATTTGGATAAAGTTGAACAGCATAGTTAATATCTTCTATAAACTTATAAACAGTTTTAAATGTTTTTTTTTAAGGGTTTTTCACTGTGCGCGCACTGTGCGCGCACCGTGCACGCACAGGCAATTTTTTTTATTAAAGGAAATGTTTTTTTTTTATTTACGAGGTCCTTTAGGGACCCCCTGAGAAGGTCTAGGGGGTCAGGGAGTGTCTTCCCTGCCTCCTTTTCATGCTTTAGAAATCGGGTTAAAAGTAATTAATTTCTGATGTGTGCTTGCACCGTGCACACATGCGTGTGAGCAACGTGCGCGCACCGGCAATTTTTTTTATTAAAGGAAATGTTTTTTTTTTATTTACGAGGTCCTTTAGGGACCCCCTGAGAAGGTCTAGGGGGTCGGGAGTGTCTTCCCTGCCTCCTTTTCATGTTTTAGAAATCGGGTTAAAAGTAATTCATTTCTGATCCGTGCGTGCACCGTGCGTGCATGCGTGCGAGCACCGTGCACGCACGGTGCACGCATACGTGCGAGCACCGTGCGCGCACGGCAAGTCATGTGATTACGAAACAACACTTTTCATTGGTTCATAGTAGTTTCTGTTCCAGAATCTTCAAATACCACAACCACGCCCCTCACTATTTCTTCTTATTTCCTGGGACAAGGAGCTGAACAGCTACTCTAGTAAAATTTTACTGGAAAATGGCAGAACAGCAGTCTACTGCAGGGAGGGAGAAGGAGACCTTTGTGGTACCACCAAGGAAGACGAAACAAAAAGACTCTTTCATCTGGAAATTCTTCACCTTTCCAGAGGGCCAAAAGAAGGTGAATGCTCCGAAGGTGAGATGCACTATTTGTGGAACTGTCTTATCCAGAGGAGATCCCAGCAAGAAATACTCATTTAGTATTTATTCAATGCTGAGGCACTTCAAGACAGTGCATCCTGTACCTTATGCTCGAGAGACAACTAGAGCCCTAAGGGACAACCCTCCACCTGCTCAGCCGAGCACATCATCTGCGTCCGCAGATTCACCGTGTACCAGGCCACTGGACATCCGCCCAATTTTCCAGAAGGTGCACATACATTGTAATGTGTGCAATGCTGTTCTTTGCTACGGTGAGAGCAGTATTAACTTGATTGAAAACAGAATACAGCAGCACACATGCTCCAGCCCATAATTTTTTTGATTTATTGTTTTTGTTCCTGTTGAACAGTTTTTCATTACCAGTTTTTCTTTGGTGCTCTAAAAAAATAAAAAAAAATACTAAATTGTTAAAAAACTAAAAAAAAATACAAAACAAAAAAGACCAAAAAAAACAGTTCTTTTCAGAACTCACTTCACTTCTCCAAGAAGAGCTATATTCCTAATATACTGTGTTGTAATTTTATTGAATGAATGTGTAGTGTATACATGAATGATTGAAATGATTGAAATGACTGAGTGAAGAGGAGGAAAGGACAGACGGAATGAGTGAGAAAAGGAAAGTATGATCAGTCATGAAAGGGAAATGAAAGACTGACTGCAACAAAAGGACTAAGGGTAGAGGATACAGGTAAGAAGATTGAATGAGTAAGGGAATGGCAGTGAGTAAGGGAGAGTGATGGAGGGGGAGTGAGAAAAGGGGAGTAAGGGACGGAGATAGGAAAAGGGAGTAACAGATGAAGCGGATGAAGTACAGCAGGGTAAAGAGATTGAAAGTAAGAGAAGTGGAGTGATGGTGAGATAAGGGGTATGAGGATTAGAAAAGTGGGTAAGGGAAAGTGAGAGATGGGGAGTGAGGGGATGGAGGGATTTAGGAAACTGAAGTGAGAGAAAGGGAGTCTGGATTTCAATGAGCAAAGGAGAGTGAGGGAGAGTGAAGGAAAGAATGCGAAAAGATGAAGGGGTGTGAGATACAGACAGGAGGAAGTGAAGTAGGAGAATAGGAGTGACTATGAGTAAAGGATAGTGACAGTTAGGGAAGGTGAGGGAAGGAGAATGACGGAGAAGGTTAAAAAATTAACATAGATGGAAAATGAGTGATGGAGAGAGGAGGAGTGGTAGAAACAGAGATGTTAAGGAAATTAAGGGTAAGACAGACAAAGGGAGAGAGACAGAAACAGAGACAGAGAGCAAGGAACTGAGAAAGAGTAAGGCAGTTAGAATGACTGAGACATATGGAGACAGGGAGAGAAACATGGTTGAAAAAATAGTGATGGAGGCAGTAAACCTAGGGGAGTAGTAGAGAAGGAGTGAGGGAGTTATGAAAGAGCAGTAAAGGAAGAAGAGAGAGGGAAGGGGAATGAGAAAAGCAGAGTGAGGAGAAGTGAAGAAAAGGGAGCATGAAAGTGAAGGGGTGAGAAATACAGATAGTTTAAACTTACCTGACCAACAAAATAACTTAATTAGAAATAAATGTTTTTTTTTAATTACAAGAAAAATGGATTCAATTTCCTAAATTTTCTTTCTAGATCTGAAAAAAAGAAAAAAGTAGTAATATTTAACAATACATTTTAGAATACAGTACACATATTTTCATATTTAACAAAGTCATTTTTTGCCCTTTTTTTGCTGTTTTCAGAATATATTGAATTTCACTGAAAATAGTGATATCAATTGTATTCATCACTTAACAGCGGGCAAAAAAATAAACAATCTGAAAGCCCTGAATCTATCCTCAGTAAAACATACCTTGATAGAAATGTAACATATATATTAAAAATATCTTCTAAGAACAATAACTATTTGCAATAAATAACGTCTGTAAATCTTGTTGCTTAAGCACATACACCAAAATAATATCTGTCAAAGAAGTCCACAATAGAAACATTTACCTTTCCATGAGGCCAAATGGTAATTTTTAAATCTTTTTTAGGTGAAATATCCAATGGTAATCCTATAAAATCAAAATAATGGTTTCTTCAGATGCTGCAATTTGTATCTAAAATTTTGGTTTTAGAAAAATTAAGTAGGAATTTGGTAATTCTGCAGGCAAACGTTGCTTGAAATTCAATTGAGAATCATTACACAGTGTCCAGCCTTTTTCACATTTTAGATAAACTGTGTAATGACCAGAAGTTATAGAAGGTCCATCATGGAAAATTATTGCAACTGCAACAAAAGTCTTTCCTGATATTGATAATTGATTTCCTACAAACTTCTTTATTAAAGTGTCCAATTTTGTTCCATCAGCTCTACAACGTTGCATCATTAAAATTATATACTGTCCATATTTCTTTAAAAATAACGTTGATAACATTTCTGATTTACATTGAGAACATTCCATGTTGTGATTTGCATCTTTAACTAATTTACTAAAAGTCACTGATTTAGTCTCTGGTAATGTTAAGTGTATGAACCTTTCAGAATCAACATTAGTGCTGCATGTGTTCATACAGTTTTCACAACAATGTTCCCATTTATAAGAGAGACCAAACATATTTTATATTTCTACCCCTTCATCTTCCAGTACCATAAGCATATACATTAAGAATTCCTGTGCATCTTGCTGGACATTTTGTGCAAACTGTGTACATCCAGAACATACATCTAAAAGATTTCTAACATCAGAAGCACTTTCTATTTTAGTTTTATCATTACTCAACTTCTCATAAAGGAAACTCAGCAGAGAACAAAATCTTTTTTCATGATTTAGTATTATCTGCTCTTGCAAACTTTCAAGATAAAATACAACATTCAGCACTACATTATCGTAGCAGTTGACACCACAGCTATTTTCAAAATGACAACCAACAACCTCTTCAACATTGTCCTTTTTCTTTTTGCTTGCAATCACATCACTCTCCTTTTGTTTTCTCTTCTGTACATCCTCATTACAGATATTCTCAATTCTCCTTTTCCGACAAACAACACGTTTTTCAAACACAGGATACTGACCTAAATGAGGAGCATAGCTTCTTCTTAATCTATTATACTCCTTTACACAATTTGCATCAGCACTAACTTTTGAGTCATCAAAGTCTATCATGAATAAACCAGATAATTTTTTCACTCGTGACAAAGCAACATATGCCATACCTTCTTTAAACACACTAGATCCAATGTTTACAAAAGCACTATCTACAGTTAATCCTTGAGATTTGTGAATAGTTACAGCATATGCTAGAGAAAACGGAAACTGCTTCCTACGTACATATAAGTCTTTCACAAGCAAAAAACGAACTGAACAACGACTAATGTCTTTAACCTCTTCAATCTGATCAAATTTTATTTTTAAAAATTCAATTCCATCTTTTTTCTGGTAATTAACAAAACCCACAACTTTACCCATAGCTCCATTCACTAAACCTTTTTCTACATTCAAATTACGTCTTAAAATTACTCGACAGTTCATACATACATAAAGATTCTTTTCTAAACCAGCTGTTTTCGATATGTTTTTCTCTAGAGAATCCAATTTAGTTTTCAATTTGCCTGTCAATATAATAGTTATTCCTTCATGCTGTATTTTATCCACGGCTTCCATTTTCATAATCTCTTCATTGTCCAATTTCAAAAGTTCTTAATTGAATATAGAGCATTCATGTAGTGTTGGCATTAAGCAGATTACAATATTTTTTTCTGCAATTTTCTTGTATATTTTCTCTGGAACTATTTGTTCTGTTGGAAATAAATTGCATAGCAATCGACTCTGTAAAGCTTTTCTGCCATGTTCTGTGAGTAGTCCAATTCTGATATCTTTAAGAATACTTGCATAATCATCATCATTTGCTTGCCGCATATTGGTAATGAGTTCTTTGTACTCAAAGTATGACCAAATATTCACATTACCTATACTTCCTAATGACTTTTTCGTGTCTTCATGGGCAAGAGTATTAAATACTGGTTGTCCTTTAACTGGAGTGAGCTGCAGTAGATCCCCAAAAACTATAACATGTTTTCCTCCAAATAACACGTCATAGTCTGTCTTTAGAATTTGCTGCATTCTTAAATGCACAAAGGCAAGCATTAAGTTTGATACCATGCTTACCTCATCAATAATGAGAACTTTCATTTTCTTCAACACTCTTGAAACTTCAAAACATGCTTCTCCTGTTAGCTTGTGGTATTCTATTTTGTTCTCATGCTCTACTGGTAACATTAGCAAACGGTGTAAGGTAATTCCTGTTATGTTATATGCTGCTAACCCAGTTGGAGCAGTAATAACAAGACAAAGTTGAATCAGTTTTTTTCTGTAGGTAGCTTCTAATTACTTTAATTAAGAAACTTTTTCCAGTTCCAGCTTGTCCACTCACATACATTCTGATTGGTTCAAATGATATGCATGAGCACTCTTTATTTTCATGTAGTAATCCATGATCAATTTGTTTTGTGACTTCTTCATAAATTTGTTGTTGTTCATCATTCCGTTGTTGTTCCAAATTTGGTAAGTCTATTAAATCTTCCTGAGCTTGATTCATAGCTGTTTCCACTTCAGTCATGGCTATTGGAGCTTCATGTTCTACGATTGGTTGTCCTAGGGGATCTTGACTGAGCGTACCAGAACTTTGACTGTCTTGAGAACTGTCTCTAGCTACTTCAGCTGCAATTGTAGCTTCTTGTTCAATTTCTTCATTTAATATTTGTACATAATTTGTGAAAGTACTGCATTCTATGCTATCTTTACATGCATTAAAGGAATCTTCATAGCTCTGAAAATCTCCAAGTAATTCATCCTCTGAACGCCATGGTTTAAACAGCTGTAAAAGTGCTAAGTAGTAAAATTCCTTTTTGTCAGGAGTGTCACAACCCAGCTTCCTGTGATTAATCAAACTTCCTTTTGTTTGTTTCACCAAACATCCTTCCTCACCAATGACTTTATATTTTCCATTGTTGATGTCTTCTGTGGCATTCCGTGTAAAAATGTAGTTCTGCAGCACTTCATAGAGACACATGTTCTCAAGATGATGACTTCTGTTTGGGTAATATGTGTCCAACATATTTGTTTTCAAAATGTCTGTACTTTCTGGTTCATTCTCTGCTAAATATTCAATTTCTCGAATAGATTTCAGTACCCGATTTCGCATTCCTGCAAGGCCTAAACTTACCCAAATTATTCTTCTGGATTTGGAGTACAGACTTGCAGATGATAACCTATCTGAGCATTCGTATGACCCAATTTCTCGATGCGATAACATCTTTAAACTGAAACTGTATAGCTTTTTACTGACAGTCTTCTCGTGAGAAATCTCTTCCCACATTTCTTTCAATTCCGTTTTCTCAGATTTAGTGATGTAAGATGTGACATACCAAGCAACAGCAATAGAATTGTCAGCTACATACTGAATATCCATGTTAGCATTCCACATGGATAAAATGACTGGGTTGCAGTCATTTATATTTTTTGACTCTTCTTTTCAATATCAAACGATCTTTATTTCGACTTCATGTCATAAAAGACAATTTTAAAAACAAAGCTCACCATCATTTACAAAAAACACATTTAAAAAACATTTCATCATCAAGTGTTTCCAATTTAGGCTACACATATAAAATTCATGGTACTAAAGCTAGGAGCAACATGATTTGTTTTACTGCATCAGAGGCATTCCTAGTCGACCAGATAAAAAAATAAATATCTGACTTTCATAAAAACAGGCTAAAAGGATACAGAAATTCCACCGTTATACTGGATTTCTTTTAGGGCAGCTGGAGGGCTTTCAGTTTCCCAGCTCTAATTAGCCACATCCGTTTCAGAAACTTGGCTAGGGCTATCACTATTATTTCAGAACTATCGGTTTGAAATATTCTTAGTGCAGTGATCCCCGTCCTAATACCCTTTTGAATACAGACTGCTCTTATCCATCTTAGGCGGGGGGCCTTGTATACTGGGCAAATAAACAAAATATGTGCTATAGTTTCACGGTATATTTTACAAAAAGGGCACATTTGATCGTTTTTACTGGAAGCCCAATTACAGGTGACCGTGTTCAGTGGTAGAATACCTACCCTGAACTGATGATATAATTTCCTATCAAGAGGCAATGTGATCAAATCCCAGTACATCTCATATCCAGTAGAATGTTTCAGCTCCAGAAAACCCTTGGTATGTGATGGATCTGTGTGTGACTGGAACTCCACCTGGGATATATGTGACCAATAAGCCTCTTTCAACTCTTGTTTAGTAGGAAATAATGTCCCCTGTGGATTGTCCCAAAGATCCCCCATTCCTAAGGACTTTAAAAGGATTTTTACCTTTCTGAACCAAGGAATTTTTTCCCCAGTATCCATATTACGCGTCTCCAAAAGTGCTAGCGCATAGTGATTCAATTCAGGGGTAACCCACAGTCTTCTCCAGTAAGCAATTGGTCTAAATCTACATATATTTTCTAGACTCTGACACCCCAGATCCATGCGAAGAGGTATTAGTGGTGTAGATTGTGGGAGGCCTGTGATACAGCGAAGAAACCTATTATGTGCTTTTTGTAAGCCTGCTATTTCAGACGACCCCCACAATTCAGCTCCATACAGCATGGAAGATCTTACTCTCGAGTCATAGATTTTTAATACTGGGGCTATGGGTTTGGTGGCTGATAGCTTAAATTCTCTTAACAAAGCGCCAGAAAGTTGCGCATGCTTGGAGATTAAATGGGCCACATGTGGCTTCCACTGTAACCTGGAGCCCAGTGTGATACCCAAATAGTTAAAGCTGTCAGTCTGCTCTAATAATTCCCCATTCATATAAACTCTGCCCCTGATGTTCCGATGCCTGTGCATTGTCATAAATTTAGTTTTGGAGACATTAACAGAGAGGCCATAATCGTTACAAAATTTTTCAAAGCAGTCTATTGCCTTCTGTAGCCCTTCCTGTGTCTTGGATAGTAGGAGGGTATCATCAGCAAACATCAGAAGGGGGACGGGGATGCCATTCTGTTTGGGTGGATCGGTTGTAGAGTCCTTATAATAATCGATAACTCTATTTATATACAGTGTAAATAGTGTGGGTGCCAGCACACACCCTTGCCGGACACCCCTATCCGTTGGGAAGCTGTCAGTCACTTGGCTCTGGTTACCCCACCTGACCTGCGCATAATTATTTTCATGTAGTGTAATCAAAATTGCAAGTAATTCAGGTGGGATGCCCTGGTCATGGAGCGCTCTCCACAGCCTATCTCTCGGAACTAAATCAAATGCAGCCTTTAAATCAACAAAGGCTGCATAAAGTGTGCCTCCCCCCAGAACCACCCATTTCCAGTATATTGTGGAAAATCTAAAAACTTGGTCCACCGTACTGGTCAGGGGTCGAAAACCAGCCTGTAAAGTGGACATAATTCCCGATTCCTCAATCCAGGTCTGGACCCTGAGAAGTACCATTCTAGCCACAACTTGTTGAATGCAAGCTATTAGGCTAATTGGCCTGTAGTTTCCCGGGTCAGCTCGGTCACCCTTCTGATAGATTGGTATGATTTCGGCTCCCCGCCATATATCTGGCACCATGGTGCCTTTAGCCAGAGTGTTCACCAATAGTTCGATGTAAGGGACCCAGATTGATCTGCTATGCAAGAACAAGTCTGCAGGAATTTTGTCTAGGCCCGAGGCCCTGCATTTAGGAATTAAATTGAGGGCACATTCAACATCCTTTTTGGTGAACACTAGCGTAGTAGCTGGCAGAAGGGGACTGAGAGAAGCTAGGGCGGGTGGCGGGACATTATTTACATTGGCAAACTGGGACTTAAAGTGCTTTACCCATTGTTCTGGTGGGACATGATTGACCGGGGCTGGTTTTTGGTTCCCTATGCCCCACCTCACAAGATGCCAGAAGTCCATTAAATCTCTGGACTGACTGGCTGCCAATAGTTCCTCCCAGTATTTAGTGTCCCAGGTTTTTTTCGCCACATTTTGTGTCTTTTTGTAGTGGATCCTTGCCGCCCTTATAACTTCCCTATCAGTGGATCGCACAGCATCAGCTAAAGATTTATAAGCGAGCCTACAATTTTTATCATACCATGATGCTTGTTTTCTTTTCCCCTTGCCAGGGTGCTTTTTCCTGGAGATATTAAAAAAAGTACTAAGTTTAAGAAAAAGGGTCGAGTGAATATGAATTACCCTACTGCAGCAATCCTCAAAATTCAACTGCCCCAGCATTTCAATTGTTGCTTCTTTTACCATGTCATTCATTATATTAATAGATTCAGGCTTACCCAGACACTCAGCCCATCTAAGCCGCCTGGTATCATTTGTCATGATGATGTCATCTATCAAGTCAGCTTGTGATGACCCCTGCCCTTTGTATAGCTGCAACTCAAGACTTAAAGGATTATGGTCACTTTCGATACGCTGTATAACTATCATATCAAGTATGGCGGACCAAAATTCAAGATTGACCAATATATAGTCAATTCTGCTGGTGCACAATCCGTTGTTAAAAGTTGGATTGCCCTGCTTATCACCTTGTGTCCTACCATTCACTGCTCTTAGTCCATGCTCTAAACTAAAAGTCTTAAGTTGTAGGGCAGCCTGGGTCCACCGTTTAATAGGGGTTAGGTTGAGGGTGGGGATTTGCCAGCAGATATCCTCTGCCTCCGTGAGCTCCAAGTCTGTTTGATCCAGGGGCTCATAGGAGCAGTTGAAATCACCACAGATTAGCAAATTGGCCCGTCCCCTCCAAATACTAACATAGTGTCCCAGAGTCATCACAACTTCTGAAGGTTTCTCTCCTGGCTTTCCTCTGGCATACACATTAAAAATAATAAGCTCACCAAACGATGGAGATTTTAGCTTAACCGCCAGGATATCCCTTGAATTAATTTCAAGTTGTGAAATTGTGAAGCCATCATCCTGCTTTACCCAGGTAGTCAGTCCCCCCTTGGGTCTCCCTCTATTTGTTTTCGTTGCGGCTATTGCAAAGTGGAGATACCCTGTTCTATGTTGGGGCTCTAGAGCCCATGTTTCTTGCATGTTAATTATCATAAAGTTATCAATAAAAGTAGCCCAGTCACTGGAAGTCAACTTGTTTTTTAGACCTGCCACATTCCACGAGACCAGAAACTGGGTCTCCGCATTGCAGGTTATGTTATTTAGGACAGTTGCAGAAACTCCTATACCATTAGTATCCAACTTTTCACCAGACTCGATTCCGCTACCCTCCCCCAGGCGGTCAATATGAATAGTCTTCCCTGGAAGGTTGTTTGGCATGGAAGAGCCTGTGGCCCCTGCATAAATCTCATAGTTATTTAAACCATAATTAGATGTATCATTTATACGATCTCCTTGTGTAGTTAATTTTGTGCTACGCGCAAAATTAATTGGGACATTAATAGTAACACCAGTCAAATTAAGATCTCTATCGGGTATATTTAGGTCAGTGGGGGAAATCCTATCCATGGCCTCAGCCATACCCACTGACTCCTCCCCGGGTAGCTGTAAACTTCAATCACAAGCATCCAAACCACTAAAGATGTCGAACCGGTTAGATACTTCCAGTGGATTGAAAAGTGCCGGGTAGTCCAAGCTCCTATGTACAGGGAAACCTGGCCTAGTAGGTACCATATTCCACCCAAAGAATTCTGAAGTTTTGACTGGGTTCCTGATATTCAACGTGTCAGGAAATTTAGTACTAGATAATGTATAACCCCTAGTCTGATGGGAGAATACTACAGATCGTGGGTAGAAATAAGTCAGAGGACGTGGAATAATGCTACTATCTGAATTGACCCCTGGCCAATTCAGGATATAGCGTACTGCGTTTTGATCTCTAAAATTTATCACAACCACATCCCCCCCAGTATCTTTGGGTCTACCCCCCAACCACTGGAGCCGGCGTACATAGATTATTTCGCCATCTATATTACTGGCGATTGGCCTATGTAGTGCCAGCCAGTGTGTTATTTTGTTCTTTAGTTGGGAGAAACCCTCTCTCTTATTCTCTGGGAGCTCAGGAACCCCCGTTAGAATCACAACATAAGGAACAGCCTCAGGTGGGAGATCCGGTAAGGGTCCCCTAGACTGATTCCCCCGGGGCTGCCTCAAGCCTCCCTCCTCGAGTCTCTGTGGCCCGTCCGGACAGTTACCCATATCATTAGTAGTATTGTTTACAGGGATTATAGGATGACAATTAGTATTAACTGACGCGTTGCACACAGGAACGTTTGTCTGGTTGGTGGTGAGATTGCTTGCAGTAAAATTAGAGACTGAAACTGGCCCTCTTATTAAGTTGCTACTAGAGGACGGGACGCCTAATGATAGATTAGTTAAAACTGTATTTACAGCTAGCCCATTTTCAATCAATAGTGGTCGAGATTTATCAATAAGATTTCCCCCAGAGGGGTGGGCTTGGGCCTCATTGAGCTCCGAGTGAGCTTTTAATTGTGTAGGACTAGACTTCCTATCCAGGTCTGCTTCAATTTTCCCTAGTCGAATCTCAATTTTTTCCAATCTTTCCACTATTGCAAAGGTATAAGAACGCAATATCAGCTCAAAAGAGTCCAAAAGATTGCTAGTAAGTTTAATGTTAGACCCATTGTCTTTAGGGCAATGTTCAGTACTATACTCCCCCTCTATATGTACAGAGGTCGACGCTGGTATAGGAATAATGTCCGATCCGGTCACGTCCTTAGTAATTACAGCGGATATGACCTTAGAACTGGAGGGGATTGCCTTCTTCCCAAAAACAATGTGGCTCATCCTCTGTTTTGTAAATTCCATCCCTTTGCGTCTCCTCTTTGCAGGTGGTGGAACTTGCTTTGCAGGTTGTGCAGCTTTCTTAGTTTTTTTTAACTTGTGGGGGGTAGGTGTCGCTATTGTCGAAATTCCTGGAGAGCTGGGTAGATCAAGTGACGGGTTGATAATATCAATTCCAGTGGGAAGAGTACTGGGTGCTACACATTCTCTCAACAGGAGTGGTACACCTTCTGTACTTAGAGTATCATCGACAGGGGCTGGTACAGGAGTATAATCATTTGAAAGAATGGCTATGGAATTAGGCTCGAGCAATGCCCTGGTTTTGATGTTTTCAATAGAGCGTCTACGCTCAAGTCTGCGCTCTGCTAGAGAAGACTCAGTTGTTCCTGCAGATGAAGTCTTAATAAGATAGTTGTCCAAAGTGCCATTCATTATAGTTCCCAGTCTGTCAGCCACCGCAGAAATCGGGCTCGGCACACAAGTGGTCATAATAGTAGCTGGGTTGGGTAAACAAATAACAACAATAAAAAATATGTGCAACTTACGGTGAGACGTGTTCCTAAGACATTCCGTCTGACCAGAGTGACCAGAGTGCTATGCCCGGGCCGGTCTCGTCGGTCCACGGAGGGCCACAGAGGGCCCGCCCTTTGCCCGGGCTTAGCCCGCGCGCGTCCCGCGACGCGGAGGGAGCCGCGATCCTTTGAGCGCCTCCGGGCGCGTGGGTAGCGTCAGCGGGCGCTCAGGCGTCTGGGGGTTGTAGTCCTCAGCAGTGTCAGCAATGGCGAGGAAGGCACACAGGCTGCAGGGCCCAGGAGCAGCGTGCGAGCACACAAGCACACAGGTAAGGCAGGGCGCCACAGGGAGTCACGGAGTCACAGAGACCTCCGACGCGGATACGGGCCTCTGATTTGATTTTTCCCGCTCCCCCGAGGGAGCCGCGATCCTTTGAGCGCCTCCGGGCGCGTGGGTAGCGTCAGCGGGCGCTCAGGCGTCTGGGGGTTGTAGTCCTCAGCAGTGTCAGCAATGGCGAGGAAGGCACACAGGCTGCAGGGCCCAGGAGCAGCGTGCGAGCACACAAGCACACAGGTAAGGCAGGGCGCCACAGGGAGTCACGGAGTCACAGAGACCTCCGACGCGGATACGGGCCTCTGATTTGATTTTTCTTCTTTTCTTCTTAGGTTGTAGGTATTTTTCGGAGATTTTCTTGTAATGGTATGTCGCACAGCTGACATAAAACTGTTTACTCTTCCTTTTGAAAGAACAGGTCGTGGAAATCCAAATCGACATTTTGTGTAGAATTTATCTTTACTCTTGTACTTTCGTCGACAGCATTTTCCACACCGATGACTTTGGAAACGTAAAACTTGCTCTTTTAAGTTTTTTTCTTCTGTGCTTTTAGGTATAGCACATGTTGCATATTCTTCAATGAAAGATAAAACTGCATCATCAGAATCTGTTCCAAATTTTCGGGCATCCTTGATCCACAACAGCATATGAATATGAGGAGCACCTCTTGCTTGGTACTCTTTTTTCCAAAAGAAATCTACAACTTCTCCAAGAGGTGGATTTTTTTTATTTTAGATGAAGGACATCATAGCCTCAAATCTATGATTGAAATATCTGCAAACATTAACCGGATCCAATGAGCACAATTCTCCTGCTGTCTTGTATTGGATGTTTTTAATATTTGAATTTGCCTCTTGAAGAAAATCCAGTAAATCATCCCAAGCGTACTCAGCACAGCTTAGGGTAAGGAACCATGTAGGAGGTCCTAAATGTTGTAACATACATTTTAATTCTCCATGGCGTCGGTACCAATATTCATTAGTTCCACGCTGACAAGCCATCAGATTAATCAATTGAGATTCCAAATGATCATCTCGCTGTTGCACTTTGTTCATAAAATCCTTTGCAGACACATTATGTAGATGTACTCCAGTTTTTAAAATGTGATTTACTGCATAAGATAGTGCAGACAAATCACTTTCAAATGAAAGATGGAACAAATAAGGAATACTTTGACGAAATCTTGGATCTTCTGCATATAATCATGTAGTCCGATACTCAGAAGCAGGAATCTGTACTGGACGTTCATCACATCGTCCACCTTTCCTGAAGGAAACAGCTGGGGAAAACAACGAGCTTCCAATCTCTCCTCCCATACACTCACGGGAGTTCCTTTTGCTTTTTTCATCTGAAGCAGATCAATAGTTTTTCCCATAACTTCTTTAGAATGAAGAGGATGTATGCTGAAATGTTCATAAATTTCTTCTTCTTTTGACTTATCCACTTTTTCAATTTGCCCAGTTGGTATTCCTGTGTCTGCTAGTAAAACTTCTTCATCTTCATCCATATAAATTGATTCATAGTACTTATTATTTCTTTTCAAATATAAATTTGCTCTTTTTACTTTTCGTACATCTACTAGCTCCTGCCAAATTTTCTTATTCTTTGTAGGTACACCATTAACCAGAATACCTAATGGTTCAGTTTCCAAACTATCTGCATCAATTGTTTCAATATTTTTTTTCAAATCTAATGGCAAATAGACAACTCTTCCTTTTAAACCTCTTTGTAAATCTGAAGGAGGTAATTTACCTGTTTTGGGCTCCATACAAACTATAGTCTGAAACGGATGGACACATTGAATGAGTATAGACTCATACGTATTTAAATCACTAGTTTCTGCAGGAATGTCAACCAATTCTAAATTATTATGTACAGCTCTAGCTGGCATTTTATTTTCTTCTAACTTGTTATAACAGTATTTACAAATACGCTGATCTTCACCCAAATCAAAACAATTTTCCAGAAACAAATATGTAGCAAAATCCTTCCACTCATAATTATTTTCTTTTTTATTTTTTTTATAGAGATCAACATTCCTTGTTTGAGTTTTATAATGGCTTCTCTGGCAACAAATACAAGTAATATTTGGTCTTTCATTAGAGATGATAGTAAATTTTGTCATTTGATCTTCAAAATTTTTACTAACAGTGGGTGCTACATTCTCTTCCACATTTTCTTCAATAACTGTGTCATTTCCTGCACTTTCTTGTTCTGGACCAAAGTAACAAAACTGAATATCATCAGTAACCTTCTCTACATCTGATACAGACCCACGCAACAGAGCACTAATCAACTCAATTAACTTTAGTGCTGGACTTTTAGCAAAATGCAATCTTCTCACAAACTTTCTCATTTCAGTATGATGTACTGCCAGAATCCTAAAATGGTGATAAACACTTTGACAAACTTTCCTAGAAAGACAAGCCAGAGAATGTCCTTGCAAACCAGTATTCTTTCTCACTCTGCATGGATCTAGTCTTTGAAGCACCTTACTCTTCTGTTTAACACTTTTTTTTACTATATTCTCTTAGAAAGTCACGTAATTTATCAATAGATTCTTGTTGTACAGTTCAAATACTACTACAATTCCAAGTGTACACTGGGGCTTTAGGATGTTTCCCCATAACCTCATCAGCTAACACTTCTTCCTCATTTCTTGGAACCATTTTCTCCTTTTCCATTACACAACCATCTTTAACTTCATAACTTCGACCACTGGTGTCAACTGCATGCAGCAAACTATTACTTTGAAGATAACTCTCTTCATTAAAAAATGGTTCAGTACTTGAACTATGCTTCCATTCTCCTAAGAACACATTACAAAAGTTATTTTTTTTCACTACTCTTTTCCTTTTGCTTTTTGACTTCATTACATTGACTATTTTATCTAATGTACGGATCCTGTTCAAAATTAAAATGAATAGTTTTCTTTTTAATTCCAAAGCCTTTGCAACAATTGATTCAATATGTTTCTTTTTCTTATAAAATATTGCTTTCTTCCTATATTTTTTCACATCCTTTAGCAAATTGAACACCACTCTTGTCTGAAACATTTTTTTACGATTGTTTTGAAATTCTGTTTTTCTTTTTAAGTCATTCTTTCTTGCTTCTGATTGTAAATTAGCATTTAGTATTTTCTTTCTATTGTCTTGTTGTTTTCTTCTTGAAACACTATTGGCAGTGGATATACTTTGTACATTTTTTCTATGTTTGAGGATATTTAAAAAAAAATCCTTAGTCTGCTTACCAGAAGACTTTTTCTTTTTTCCAACATGAGGTTCTTCAACTAATTTCTGTTGTCCAGTTGTCTTCAAATATAGATGTTTTTGCTGTTCTTTTCTCTTTCTTGATTTTATAGGCATGTTTAATTTATTTCAGTGTTGTTCAGCAATACCTAAAGGAAACTAAAAAAAAAAACTACCTTTATGCCCCTTTCCTACGAGTGCAAGTCTTACAGAACAAGAGCAACACAAATTAAATCTCTGACAACAATTCCTGTGTGCACACAGACTCATGGTGTGATTCTAGGCAGAAAACGATATTTGATTGGCAATTTCAAATCACATATACTACTGTGGTAGAGCAAGTGATAATTACTGTAACAGCCTGACACATTTTCCTTATAGTTTAGAGAGGCAGAAAAGAGCACATGTCCTAACAACTACTTGAGACCATGAGCATGTGGAACCTGGGTGAGTGATTAGACTAGGGCAAAGGAAATGAGCCTTGGTGATGTTGAATGTGTTAACGTTACACACTGCTATCTGAAATACCACACAGTGCTGAATAGTAAGCATGGGAGTGCAGGAGAAGCAGCTGCCTGTGTGCTAAGAGTGTGTTTCTGGAGACTGTGTATTGTCAGGTGCAAGAGAGATCTGAATGGACGCTTGCATAACTGCATGAAGACTGCAGAGATGTATATAAGAGCACATGTGGTAAGGGTTAATTGGGCTTATGAACATTTAGGAACTACCTCACTCATTACAGTACTGCAAGGAAAATCTACCCTGTTGTTTTCAAATGTGTTAGCATTTGCCTCTCATCTGTGAGATGGTGATGTGTGCTGTATGCTAACCATCATAGTTCAAGAAAACAAGCTGCCCCTTTCCTACGAGTGCAAGTCTTACAGAACAAGAGCAACACGAATTAAATCTCTGACAACAATTCCTGTGTGCACACAGACTCATCGTGTGATTCTAGGCAGAAAACGATATTTGATTGGCAATTTCAAAGCACATTAACTACTGTGGTAGAGCAAGTGATAATTACTGTAACAGCCTGACACATTTTCCTTATAGTTTAGAGAGGCAGAAAAGAGCACATGTCCTAACAGCTACTTGAGACCATGATCATGTGGAACCTGGGTGAGTGATTAGACTAGAGCAAAGGAAATGAGCCTTGGTGATGTTGAATATGTTAGCGTTACACACTGCTATCTGAAATACCACACAGTGCTGAATAGTAAGCATGGGAGTGCAGGAGAAGCAGCTGGCTGTGTGCTAAGAGTGTGTTTCTGGAGACTGTGTATTGTCAGGTGCAAGAGAGATCTGCATGGACGCTTGCACAACTGCATGAAGACTGCAGAGATGTATGTAAGATCACCTGTGGTAAGGGTTAATTGGAGTATTGAACATGTAGGAACTACCCCACCCATTGCAGGAGTGGAAGGAAAATCTACCCTGTTGTTTTCAAATGTGTTAGCATTTGCCTCTCATCTGTGAGATAGTGATTTGTGCTGAATGCTAACCATCACAGTTCAAGAAAACAAGCTGCCCCTTTCCTACGAGTGCAAGTCTTACAGAACAAGAGCAACATGAATTAAATCTCTGACAACAATTCCTGTGTGCACAAAGACTCATGGTGTGATTCTAGGCAGAAAACGATATTTGATTGGCAATTTCAAAGCACATTTACTACTGTGGTAGAGCAAGTGATAATAATTACTGTAACAGTCTGACACATGTTCCTTATAGTTTAGAGAGGCAGACAAGAGCACATGTCCTAACAGCTACTTGAGACCATGAGCATGTGGAACCTGGGTGAGTGATTAGACTAGAGCAAAGGAAATGAGCCTTGGTGATGTTGAATGTGTTAGCGTTACACACTGATATCTGAAATACCATAGAGTGCTGAATAGTAAGCATGGGAGTGCAGGAGAAACAGCTGCCTGTGTGCTAAGAGTGTGTTTCTGGAGACTGTGTATTGTCAGGTGCAAGAGAGATCTGCATGGACGCTTACACAACTGCATGAAGACTGCAGAGATGTATGTAAGATCACCTGTGGTAAGGGTTAATTGGAGTTTTGAATATGTAGGAACTACCTCACCCATTGCGGAGTGGAAGTAAAATCTACCCTGTTATTTTGAAATGTGTTAGCATTTGCCTCTCATCTGTGAGATAGTGATTTGTGCTGAATGCTAACCATCACAGTTCAAGAAAACAAGCTGCCCCTTTCCTACGAGTGCAAGTCTTACAGAACAAGAGCAAAACAAATTAAATCTCTGACAACAATTCCTGTGTGCACACAGACCCATGATGTGATTCTAGGCACAAAACAGTATTCCTGGGTGGTACCAGTACACCTTAACTTATGGTGAAGACATACTCCATAATATCTTACAAGTTCAAGGCAGTTAAATATCTTCCAAAACATAAAATGTAAAACACAACTTTAAAAGAAGAAACACATTTCTATTATGTATATCAAAATACACCACATACATCCCCTCTCAAATTCATAACTCACCTTTAAAAGTAGTTAGTTGAGAAAGAAATGTGCCACTCACACAGCAGATTATCAGAGCCAGAATCTCTGAGCTGTACTCCTCTCACCAAAACCACTAAATGGCAAAATGTCCCCCTCTTTTTTCACACATATTCACGTTAACTTCAAATCACATTGCTTCCCACATTTTTTTTTAAATGGAAACACACATTTCTATTGGTTGAAAATTTCAACCCTTTCCAAATGATTCCTACCCCCAACATGACTTCTGCCTGCTACCATAGCAACAGATCATGGAATACTGGTGTGAGCAGAGAGGTCAGAAGTTCAGCACACAATGTTTCTAATCCAAAGAGCAAGAGTGCTTGACTTTTCAAACCTAACAGCATATCCAAAGTAGTCTTCTGTGGGAACACATTTTTCTGAACCAATACAAACCATGCTTTTAAAAATTTAAACATACAGCCTAGTTTTTAGTGTTGAATGGTCTGAAACAGCCAATAAGTTATTTTTATTTAAAAAAAAGTATGTAAGCCTCCATTTTACAACTATCTTTCTTTTCATATTGCCATTCTACTGAAAGACACCTTCTGAGTGCATCCAGATCTCCTTGAAAGATGTTCACAGTGTGGATTGTAGGTCATAGCTATGTCTACTGGAGTGAAAAGTATGCAGAAAAAAGAGGTATTGTGAAAGACCTTGCTTTGCCAAATGTAGACATTAAATGGATTGGTCAGAGAGGGTTAAAGTGGCACCAATTAATGCCTTTGGTGAAATCCTTTCTACATCTCCCACAGCCTGACCTTATAATTGTGCACTGTGGTGGAAATGACCTAGGCACTTTAACTGGGGTAGGTCTGGAAATGCTTGTTAAGGACACCTTTGTGCAATTGATGTCACTTTTTCCACAAACTACCTTTGTATATTCTAATATATGCCAAAGACAAAAGTGGAACTGGTCCAACCAATATTGTCCGCAGTTTGAGAAAGCAAAAAAGCACGTCAATAAGTCTGTTTCTGCTTTCCTCAGAGACTATGGTATGGGTTCTATATACCACAACAACTTGCGTTACAACATGCAAGGCATTTATAGAGGAGACGGTGTTCATTTCACAGATGAGTCTTCATCTTGAACTTTAGACTCTGCATCGGTACTTACTTGTAGGTACAAAAAAACACTCAATGAACACAACGGCTCTTTTTAGAGCCAACCAACATCTAAACACTTAAACCTGATTTTTGATTCTATCTTTTTTATGAATTTTTTGCCCCCTTTTCACGTTCTCCACTTGTGTTTTTAGCTCTCTTCTGCCTCTAAAACCCAAAATGGCGGCTGGGAGGCGCGCGCACCCCGCGATTTTTTTAAAAAATTTGTAAAAAAATTTCACCCTTCGCCTGACAAAGGCTAGGGGGTCAGGAACTCCCTACCCTGCCCCCTTTTCACGTTCTCCACCTTTCCTTTTCACTGCCACACACAAAATGGCGTTCAACACTTCCTGATTTCGACTGATTCGAATGTTGACTGACATCTAACCACCAATCAGAATTACGCTTGCGCACATTTGGTGCGCGCACGGTGCGAGCACGGTGCGCGCACAGTGCGCGCATATAGATATTTATGTACTTTTAACTGCAATTTTCTCAGGAACTACTCAACAGATTGAGACCATATATGCAAAAGGCACATGCCTGACCTGAGGACTACCTCTTTGCCAAAATTCAAGTAATTCTGTTCAGCCGTTCGGGCTGTACCTTCGACTAAAGGTCCTATGGGAAAATGCATGTGGAAAACGCGTTTGGGACCCCCCTTTTTTCTCAGCCCCCCTTGACGAATCACCCCGAGACTTTCAGGGTAGGAGCTGAGCGGAGCGCCCCATTAGTTTTGAATAAGTCAACCGGCGCCAAAGTTATTCAAAATAGAATTTTCAGATTTCCTCTGGGAACTCGGTCCTAACTATAACTATCTACTGGCGACCAGGGGAGACAACATTTTTCAAATCTTGTCAGCCAATACAGCACACTAAAAAGGAATAACGTAAAATAATAATAAAGCTTCCGCTAGCATCAGGATCAATTTCATACATTGTTTAAATTAGCTACACCCATACTGAAAATAAAAAAAACAACATCAAGATACATACCTTAGAAGTATTAACACTCGGGCTCAAGCGAAGACTAAAAACATGCAATTTAATCACCCACTAACTCCGGTTTCCTAATACCAAAAACCAACACACTAATTTGGAGAAGATAGTATTAAAACAGGAATAAACTAATGAACCTGTCCTTTAAGTATGCGATACCCTGTCCTTCGATCGTACCATATGAAACACTTGCACTTTCAGAAGAAAACGCATTATGTCACTGGGGAAAATCAAGGCTGGTATGAAAAACGTGAAGACATGTAACGATGTAAAGCGATTAAACCAGAGTAGGGATGGGCGGAATTTGCGAAATCCACTTTCGCAAATTATCGCGAAAATGTCTAAAATTATCACAAACAAGCGGAAATATCGCGAAGATGCGGAATTTTTTTTCCCACATGTTCGCGAGATTTTCTGCATGGTTGCGGGTCGGCAACTTACCCATGTGGTTGCTCGCGGGCGTGGCCATCTTGTTTTGAGTTGTCTCGCGGTGCATGATCGCGAGAAGAAAGACGTGATCGCGCGACGCATGACGTCACTGCGGGCGCGAACTGTCGCGAGACAGCGCAAATGGCTAAAAACAATCCAACATCTCATGGAGAACGCGACCGGATCAAGAAAACTTGTCGGCGAACGCAGGGATTCAGGTAAGGCGATCGCGCGCGCGCTAGAATGTATTATTTTACAGCGCGAGCAAGAAACAAATTATTGCCAAGCTGCGGAAAGCGGAAATTTTGACATTTTCGCGCTCTCCGCGGAACGCTAAAATGTCAAATTATCGCAATTTCCGCGAACGGAACAAAATTTTTGCCCAGGCCTAAACCCGAGTCGAGGACGAGCTGTTGGAGTCGAAGAAACAATTGCTACAAAATGTTATGTTTTGGTAATATGCAAGTTGTGCAATGAAGTTACTAATGTGATAGGCTGCTGGACACAGCAGACTACCATCGAATTCAAACTCTTCGTGTTGAATCGCTTAAAGATATATATCCAGTGAGCAGTTAGTGAGACGTCACGAGCGGTAGGTCAGGTGACAAACAGCATGGAGTAGCTAACAAATGAAAACAAACCGTTTGGTTTGGAGATTGATCTATTAAGGTATACGATTTGTACTCGTTTTTTTATTGTTTATATACACTTAAAACGTATGACTAGACGTGACTAACATTAACAGCAACGGAACTACTACAACACACTGGCTGGAACGTTTAAAATTTCATGAAATAATCGGAGAATCACAGAACAATCCCCTCACGATGGAACACCTTCTAGAAAGAAGTGCGTCTGGTCTGTGGTAATGACCAACAAACTACGGAAAAGTGAATAAGTCACAGCTTCATGTCAAAACAAGAAACATACGACATACAAAAGCAACTTAACTCCGAAAAAGAACTACGTTGTTTGTGTTCGGACACCACAGCTTAAATGTACGCATCTCACTAACCCCCTGGCGAAAAGTTGTCAACGGAACATCATCTAAAACCACAAAGTCCATGCTGGGAAATGCAACCTAGAGCATCCTTGAAGAACCATGTTTTCAGTCTAGTGCACTTTTGACCTACCCGGTTTCTGCGCTCAGCCCCGCCCACAGGGGCTCTGAGAAGGGGCGAAAGAACAACAAAGCCTCGTTATCTAAATGGTCTTTTTAAAGACCTGTGAAGTACTCGGGTGCGGCCGCAGTCAGAGAGACAGCAGACCACAACAGCTCCTCTCCCCCGTCAACTATAAAAATCAGTGACACTCGGTTTAAACCAGGTCAGCTGATTTTCATCAGGTAGGGTACTGTCGGTCAGATTCGGTTTAAACCGAATTCCGGACAGCCTATGTATATGCAAGTAAATGGATGTTTGATTCTTTATTAGCATGAGTGACTATGTGTGTGAATAACTCTATGGATGAGTGGCGTTGTGTAACAGGATGTATAGGTGTGTGAGTACATATAATGAGTGAGTACATGTATGAGTGACTGTTGGTGAATGAGTGTATGTGTATGTGGATCTTAGAATTACTGAATAGGTTGTTATAACTGGTATTGGTATGTCCATTGTTTTGAACATTGTAGTTTCTATTTTTGAATGTGTGTATCAAAGGTTAACTTTGGGGAAGAGGAGGTCTGCCACTCTATCACAATGATGATGTCATCAGTGATGTCATTAGTGATGTCATTTGAGATGTCATCAGTGATGTCATGAGTGATGTCACTGACCATGTCATGAGTGATGTAATATGTGACGTCATCAGCAGTGCATTGCGGGCGCGTGAGTTATGGTTAGCTGAACTAACTATAACGGGGGAATTTCAATGGTTTTGTACGAGTGAAAAGTCCAGCTAACTATAACGCCCCTGAAACCTATGGTTTTTTCAGTGAATTTCTAAGGTTTTTTAAATGCTAATTCCTAACTATAACGTGCCTGAAACCTATGGTTTTTTCAGTGAATTTCAAAGGTTTTTTAAATGCTAATTTCTAACTATGCCTACAGAGATAGGACATGTGAAGAAAGAAGAAAAAACTCACAGAAAGAAAAAAAAGAAATGCAGAAAGAAGCAACAGAAGTCCTCAAAGACGAAGAAAAGTGCAGGAAGAAGCATAACGTGCAGAAAGAACAAACAGAAGAGCAGAAAGAAGCCTTGTTGCAAAATCATCCTGTACCCTCAACTTTTTCAGACGGATACTGGTGGTAACTGAGTCTGACTAACCAGTCCTAGAGCAAGTGCTATGTTAAAAGACACTCAGAATACAGTGAAAACACCTACATACACTAGGGAACACTATGCGATGGGGTCCCCCTGTGATCAGTATGACCTCCTCTGTAAGCCCCTAGTATATAATAGGGCAGGGGATTAAAACTACCTCTTAAAACGCGCCACAGGGCGTGTTTGCACACGTCACCTCAGGCCCCGTCCCCTCACTTCCCCACTGTGTAAACACGCCCTGTGGCCGTTTTAAGTTGGGAGATTAAGTCCCCTTGAATCCTGAGGGTCCCTAGGGTCCAACTAGACCACTAGGTACCTCCAGTAAGCGCCACAGAGCTGCGTTGCATAGAGGTGTAAAAAGGGGCGTGGCCTCAGAACACCTGTCTGCAACGCAGCTCCCTGCCGCACACTGGAGATACCTGTTGGGCTAGTTGGCCCTCAGGGACCCTCAGTATTGAAGGGGAATTAATTCCCCAACTTACAACTGGCCAGGGGGCACGTTTGCAGAGTGCTGCAAGGAGGGGGCGTGGCCTCCAGCGCGATGCCGGTCTTTTATTTATTTAATTTTTTTAAGAAGGAGGGCTGTGTGGCCCCCCTTCTTTTTCTAATTTACTGACCCTGCACCCTAATATTTTTTGTTGAAAAAAATAAATTTGGCCCTCCCAAGGCCTTAATCGGCCAAGGGGACCCTAACCCCCGGGTCATGGCCTTTTTTTAATTTAAATTCTTTAGGAGGGGGCTGCGTTGCCCCCCTCCTCAGGCCACTTATGGCTCCGGGGACCCCATCCCCCGGGGCCGGCCTTTGTTCTAATATTTTAAAAATATATATCTTTATAGAAACACCTAGGACATGCTGGACAAACCGTATGTACCTATCACCATGACGATTTGCGTGATATTCATTAAAAGGCGACTATGCATAGAATTAATCCACATGGAATGTATTTACACCGCTAGTGAAGCTCTGACGTGTCTGACGCCCTACCGTGCCTAATCCTGGCGCCCCCGCCGGTGGGTACTCTCCAAGTAGACACCCTTGTCGTTTATTTATACAAACATGGGTAGCTATTGACGGGCACATTTAATATACACGTACACCAAGCCATTCAAAGGGGATTCGACAAAAATTCAACCAAACTATGCAAGAAACCCCCCTCACGGTTAATAAAAAACACATCCACCGCCAGATGTGTGATACTTTTTATTTTACTCTATGGAAAGGAGACGAACCTCACTTGAAAGTCACAGCGTGCTCCTGGCTGAGCCCAATGCTGTGTTACACCCACCAGTGCCCGCCGATTGCCTCACACCTCTGTGTTGTATTCCACCAGCTAGTGCGTATGCTATGACACTCTCTAGCCCATGTGCACTGTAACACCACCCCGTGAATATGTCATGCCACACTTGCCTTCGCACGGGTTATATTGCCCCATCTAACGTGCCGTCCTCGATGTGTATGTTATAACGCACAGCGCTATGCCATACATATTACAATCTGGGATCCATATCTTTGTCACAGTGCATATGCAACGTTCCACTCCCCAGTACATATTTTATATTACAACTTTAGAGACTAGTTACACAACACTGCCCTGTGCATATTACACTCCAAGGCGCATATCACATAGCATGCGCTAGTGCCTGTGCTATCTCGCGCTCTCCAATGAATCTGTCATTGCGCACAATGTATTGCATATTATATTTCACGCCCCGGTTCATCTTATATCACACTTTTTGGTGCATAGTTTATACCATATACTACATCTAGTTTTCATTTTCAATCGTGCTCTCAGGACTATGTTCTATATAACACTGCGTCCACCTACCCTTTTCACGGGCATTACATTTTGTGATGGGGGTGGAGGGTCAGGGGGTGTTTCTGCCAAGTGAGCCCGGAGTCACAGTCACAAACGTCCTCTTCTTCCTGAATAAAAGTGAGATTATGCTGCATACTTGTTCATATTTTAAGTAGTTCGCACAGACACACATTTTAAAAACAATAAAGTTCCTAATACCCACCTTCTCTGAACAGTTAGCTTGCTGCCCCATCCACCTCCTCCCAATCCTCTGTTGTCTGAATCCATGGACTAGCCTCCTCCCTACTGCCATGCATGGTCTGATGTGCTGCCACTGCCCTCCATTTAGCATGATGTAACAGTCCACTCCTCCTGCCCTCCATTGCCCAATTCTATGGCCCATCATTGACCTCCTGCTTAGCCTCTGTGCTTAGCTTGCTGCCCCTATTCTCCTTCCCCCTGCCCTCCGATGTCTTTGTGCATGTCCCTGCTCCATCCTTTTTGCCCACTATGTTCCATGGACCTGCCACTCCTATCTACTCTGAGTGCTCTGTTGAGCTGCCACTCCCCTCCCACCTGCCTAGCATTGTCGGATGACTGTAACCTGTCCCTGCCACCTCCACCCTGCCTGTCCACATGCCATGCCCGTATCCCTTTCCTCCTGTCCTCCATGGTCCATTTTACTGCCACACCCTTCTGCCCTCCCTGATGTGTTGTGCTGCAACTGCTCCTCCTGCCTGCCCCACGCGGTCTGTTGTGAGGCCCCTTCCCCTGAACTCTCTTGTCTGTGCCCAGGTTCTGACCCTCCATTCTATACGCCATGGTCCTTTGTGCATGCCCCTGCACCCTCCTTCTTGCCCATCATAGCCATTGTGCTGCCACTAACCCTCCCGCTTGCCATACATGGTCTTCTGTGCTGCCATGGCCCCTCCCACCTTCCCTGTGTAGTCATCTAGCTGCCCCTGACCCCCTCCCACCTTCCCTCCATGGTCTGTGTGTATGCCACCATAGTCTCATTGTTGCGCTCCATGGTGTGTCTTGTTTCTAGTGCCCATCCTGCCTGACCTCCATGGTCATCTTGCTGCTCCTGCCCTGCCACCTTGCCCCCAGCCCTTTGTTCTATGTGCAGACCCCCTATTCCCTCCCTCCTGGCTTGTCTGTTCCATTTTAATGCCCCTGATCCGTCCCTCCTGCCCTTTATGGTCTGTTATGCTGCAGCTTTCTCTCCTGTCTGTCCATTATGGTCAGCTAGCTACCATTGCCTCTTTCCCATCTGTTCTCTGTTGTCCATGTGCATGGTCCTATCCCCTGCCTATTGCTTTCTATGGATTGTTGTGCTGCACTCCCGTCCCGCATGCGCTGTGTGGTGTATTGTGCTGCTGCAAACCCTGATGCCTGCCCTGTAGGGTCAGTTTGGTGCACCTCTCCATGTCCCTCCTGTCCTCTGTTATCCGAGTCCATGTCCCTACCCCAATTCCTCCTGCCTACCATGATTCAATGTACCATACTAGTATTGATTTTCCCCTTTGAGTTACATTGAAAAAGAGGAGATTGTAGACAGGAGACAGATCAAATAAAGCCAGTTTGAGATTAAAAACATTGGAGGTTTCCTGGCTGAAACGGGTCTGTTGGCATGTATGGTTGTACTACCACTGCCTCTTCCTTCTGCCCACAATGGTCTATTATATTGCCACAGCCTCTCTTGCCAGTCCTGTATTGTTGGTTTGTTGCCCCTGCCCCCCTTTCCACTGCCCTCCATAGTCTGTTGTGCTGCCACTGCCCTTCCTGCCTGCCCAGTGTGGTCAAATTGTTGCCTCTGCACTCTCCTACCTGCCTTCAATTTTCAGAGTCCGTGCACCTGGCCTCTGCCTCTCAACAGTATCCCAATGAACAACTAGATTGCTAACATTCTATATTTATTACAAAAGTGTGGAACGCCTGACTTCATCTTGATGTAATCAAAACTGTAATACCTAGAGTATTTCCTTTAGAAATTACATATATGAGAGGGTCTTATTTGCATCAAAATTATGGTTAGTGCTCTAAAAAACTAAAATGAGGACATATTTTCTGAGTTTTCAAATAGCGACAAAGAACTTTTAAATTATTTGTAATCTTTATGTTTTTTTATCCAGTTGACCACTTGATTAAATGTTGCACCTTGGCGAGAGGATGTGGTGTTACTTCCAGAGCTGCAGACTTTGCAACTGGGGAACCAGGTTGGAGTTTCTGCTTCAGCTCAACATTCTGTGATTGTGGTCAAATCACTTCATCTCCCCTTGTCTACAACCAAAATGAATTTGATCTTGTGTGATGTAACCAATGTTCATGTAAAGCATTCCAATACCTGACAAGTCTGCACTATATAAAACTGCAAATACACAAAAAATAAGTGTTTTGCACACTTCTGTCATTGGGCTACATGTGGGCTACATCTGGGTGATAATTGTGCTGCATATAGGCTCTTTCGTGTCTGGTGGCCATCTTGGGAGATTTATTTGTTATGAAGTTTCCTAATTTCCTCATTTACTGCAGTCTCCTCAGTAGGAAATGCTTTCAGTTTTTACTTTGATTCCATCAAGAAGGTATTCAGATATGTCACACATTTGCCATAAATTCTGAATGTTAGCACTCTAGTTGCTCATTAGATCACTGTAGTAAAGCTACTGCTCACCACGGAAGTCTGCTGCTGGAATTAAAAGTGCATGTTTCAGTCTGCATATCAGAATTTTTTAATGAAATAGAAGAGGATTTGAGAAGTCACTCAAAATGTGCCCTAATTTTTCTTTCTTGAGCACTAATCATAATTTCTATGGCAAAATGAACCCCCTCATTGTGTTCCTTTTTAAATTAAATGTTTTAAGTGTTACCACTTTATTCCAATCAAGATGGATTCAGGTGTGCCATACTTTTGTCATAAGTAAGACAGTAAGCGCTCTAGTTGTTCTTAAGAACACTCTGGGACATTCTGTCATTAGGCTATACTTAGGCTACATCTGGTTGATATTTGGGCTACATTTGGGCTCTTTTGTCTCTGGTGGCCATCTTGGGAGATTTATTTGTTATGAAGTTTCCTAATTTCCTCATTTACTGCAGTCTCCTCAGTGGGAACACTTTCAGTTTTTTATTTTGGTTCCATCAAGAAGGCATTCAGATGTGTCACACATTTGCCATAAATTCTGAATGTTAGCACTCTAGTTGCTCATTATATCACTGTAGTAAAACTACTGCTCACCAGCGAAGTCTGCTGCTGGTATTCAAAGTGCATGTTTCAGTCTGCATGTCAGAATTTGTTTATGAAATAGAAGAGGATTTGAGAAGTCAAAATGTGCCCTAATTTTTCTTTCTGCAGAACTACTCATAATTTCTATGGCAAAATGAACCCCCTCATTTTGTTCCTTTGTAAATTAAATGTTTTAAGTGTTACCACTTTATTCCAATCAAGATGGATTCAGGTGTGCCATACTTTTGTCATAAGTAAGACTGTTAGCGCTCTAGTTGTTCGTTAGAACACTCTGTGACATTCTGTGATTGGGCTATACTTGGGCTATATCTGGGTGATATTTGGGCTACATTTGGGCTCTTTTGTCTCTGGTGGCCATCTTGGGAGATTTATTTGTTATGAAGTTTCCTAATTTCCTGATTTACTGCAGTCTCCTCAGTAGGAAATACTTTCAGTTTTTTACTTGGTTCCATCAAGAAGGCATTCAGATGTGTCACACATTTGCCATAAATTCTGAATGTTAGCACTCTAGTTGCTCATTAGATCACTGTAGTAAAGCTACTGCTCACCAGGGAAGTCTGCTGCTGGTATTCAAAGTGCATGTTTCAGTCTGCATGTCAGAATTTTTTTATGACATAGAAGAGGATTTGAGAAGTCAAAATGTGCCCAAATTTTTCTTTCTGCAGCACTAATCATAATTTATATGGCAAAATGAATCCCCTCATTGTGTTCCTTTGTAAATTAAATGTTTTAAGTGTTACCACTTTATTCCATTCAAGATGGCTTCAGGTGTGCCATACTTTTGTCATAAGTAAGACTGTTAGCGCTCTAGTTGTTCGTTAGAACACTCTGGGACATTCTGTCATTGGGCTATACTTGGGCTACATCTGGGTGATATTTGGGCTACATTTGGGCTCTTTTGTCTCTGGTGGCCATTTTGGGAGACTTATTTGTTATAATGTTTCCTAATTTCCTCATTTACTACAGTCTCCTCAGTAGGAAATACTTTCAGTTTTTTTCTTTGATTCCATCAAGAAGGCATTCAGATGTGTCACAAATTTGCCATAAATTCAGAATGTTAGCACTCTAGTTGCTTATTAGATCACTGTAGTAAAGCTACTGCTCACCAGGGAAGTCTGCTGCTGGTAATGAAAGTGCATGTTTCAGTCTGCATGTCAGAATTTTTTAATGAAATAGAAGAGGATTTGAGAAGTCACTCAAAATGTGCCCTAATTTTTCTTTCTGCAGCACTAATCATACTTTCTATGGCAAAATGAACCCCCTCATTGTGTTCCTTTTTTAATTAAATGTTTTAAGAATTACCACTTTATTCCAAACAAGATGGCTTCAGGTGTGCCATACGTTTGTCATAAGTAGGACTGTTAGCGCTCTAGTTGTTCTTTAGAACACGCTGGGAAGCTGCAGTAGAACACAAAGGAATCAACTGACAGTCTCTGCCCTAGTTGGATGTACATGTTTTACTGAGAATGTCAGACTTCATTCGCACATGACTGAGAAAGATAATGTGAATTTACAGAAAATATGCTCTCAGTTAGCTTATAGATCACCTTCCCAACCTCTGTGGGAAAAGCATGAGAAAATAGTTTTCTCTCAAACATGATTCATGATATCACAGCAGAAGGCTTTTTCACAAGGTAAAATCACCTTAGAACACACCACAATTCCTAAAATGAGTATGGTACCATCAACAAATGATTTATAATGTAACTAAAGTCTTAAAACCTTCTATTAACTGCAATGCTTTTTAATGAGGTGCTATCATGTATATTGGTCCCAAGATGGCTGCCAACACTTCTTGGATGAAGTGCTGACAGCCAATCAGATCTCACGATGAGATGTGTGGTTAGGCTCCGCCCAGATATACATGTGATTTTACTTTTGATTTTCTCAGGAACTACTGAACAGATTTACACCATTTAAGCAAAAGGTACATGCCTGACCTGAGGACTACCTCTTTGCCAAATTTCAAATAATTATGTTCAGCCGTTCGGGCTGTACCTTCGACTAAAGGTCCTATGGGAAAATGCATGGGGAAAACGCGTTTTGGGACCCCCTTTTTTCTCAGCCCCCGCTTGACGAATCACCCCGAGACTTTCAGGGTAGGAGCTGAGCAGAGCGCCCCATTAGTTTTGAAAATTTCGCGAGGATTCGTCAACCGGTGCCAAAGTTATTCAAAATAGAATTTTCAGATTTCCTATGGGAACTCGGTCCTAACTATAATTATCTACTGGCGACCGCCAGTAGATAATATATATATATATATATATATATATATATATATATATTACCTACTGGCGGTCGCCAGTAGGTAGTTATAGTTAGGACCCTGTTTCCATAGGAAATCCGCAATATTCTATTTGGAATAACTTTGGCGCCGGTCGACGAATCCTCGCGAAATTTTCAAAATAGGTGGGGCGCTACGTTCCGCTCCTACCCTGAAAGTCTCGGGGGGATTCGTCAAGCGGGGGCTGAGAAAAAAGGGGGGTCCCAAAACGCGTTTTTCCCATGCATTTTTCCATAGGACCTTTAGACACAGCTACAGCCCGAACGGCCGAACAGAGTTACTTGAAATTTGGCAGAGAGGTAGTCCTCAGGTCAAGGAAGTGCCTTTTGTAGGTCTGGTGTAAATCTGTTCAGTAGATCCTGAGAAAATAGCATTTAAATCAATATATATATCTGAGCCAGTTTATGGTGCGCTTACCGTGCGCTTACGGTAAGCTTACCGTACGCGTACGGTGACGTGCGCGAGCGCGATTCTGATTGGCTGTTAGATCTTAGTAAACATTCGAATCGGTCAAAACCAGGAAGCGGCGGCCGCCATTTTCTCTCTCGCACTCTGAGGGGGGGAGGAAAAACCACGGCAAAAAACATGTAAAGGGGCTGTTTAGACAGCTCCTAACCACCTAGCCTTGATGAAGGTGTCCCCAAAGAACCCCAAAGGCCAAAAAGTCAATTTTTTTTTTTTTTTTTAAATCACCGATTACGCTTACCGTACGTGTACGGTTAAAATTATTTTAAAAAAAAAGATTATCCACACCGTCCCCACCCCGTGTGCAAATGGTGCCCGAAGGGCATCAATCGTGCATGGCATATTCTATATTAAAAATTTTAAAGATTACCTGTCACAACGAAGTGCATAATATGTCCTCCATGTGCGCACGGTGCGCGAAGCGCATCGTGCGTACATGGCCCATCCAGCGTAACGTGGGCACGCGGTGCGCGTAGCGCACCGCGTGCCCACCGTGCGTGCACGGCACTAACTGCGTAATGTGGGCGCGCGGTGCGCGAAGCGCACCGCGTGCTCACTGTGCGCGCACGGTGCGCGAAGCGCACCGTGCGCGCACGGAACGAACTGCGTTAAGTGGGCGCGCACGCCACGAATGGCGTAAAGTAACTTAGCATTTAAAAAACCGTACAAATTCACTGAAAAAACCATAGGTTTCACACACGTTATAGTTAGGAATTAGCATTTAAAAAACCTTGCAAATTCACTGAAAAAACCATAGGTTTCACACATGTTATAGTTAGCTGGACATTTTACTGATAAAAAACCAATTAAATTCCCCCGTTATAGTTAGTGCAGGCAACTATAACTCACGCGACCGCAATCCTCTGCTGATGACATATGTGTCTTTATGAAAAAAAAATATTTGTAATATATGTTTAGCTAAAATTTAATGGAAGAAGACATGGGCAAATAAGTGTCTAAATACAGTATTAGCATCAGCAGAGGATTGCGGTCGCGTGAGTTATAGTTGCCTGCACTAACTATAACGGGGGAATTTCATTGGTTTTTTATCAGTAAAATGTCCAGCTAACTATAACATGTGTGAAACCTATGGTTTTTTCACTGAATTTGCAAGGTTTTTTAAAAGCTAATTCCTAACTATAACGTGTGTGAAACCTATGGTTTTTTCAGTGAATATATATATATATATATATATATATATATAATATATATATATATATTACTATTACACCAGGTGCCCCAGATCTTGGAGACGCTACTCCACGAAGAATGATTTACACTAATCTTTATTGCCTGGAGCCACGAATGGAGCCCCAACTGGTTCCTGACCCTGACGCGTTTCGGTGCGCATGCACCTTAATCATAGGGTGAGGGCTTGGCAAAATCTGGTAAGTACTCCAATTGTATTTACCCTTCGTAACATGCTATCACCAGTGAGTTGCATGATGGGAATTGAAGTCAAAATCTACCCTTCGAGTAGGGTCCGTCATTATTGCCAAATTGTTCTTTCTCCCCAATTTTGATAAAATATTCACAGCCCTCCAGGGGGCTTCGGGGCTGTCTTCATGGTTCCATTTGGATAATTCTTCGTGTTGGCAGGCTGTGAGGATTCACAGCCGCGCAGTCCTGTCTTTCTCAGGCGGTGCATCTCCCACGGCTTGGAGCGTGCCGCGTACATCCATTACACCAGGTGCCCCAGATCTTAGAGACGCTACTCCACGAAGAATGATTTACACAAATCTTTATTGCCTGGAGCCACGAATGCAGCCCCAACTGGTCCTCCATGGTCCATTTTACTGCCACACCCTTCTGCCCTCCCTGATGTGTTGTGCTGCAACTGCTCCTCCTGCCTGCCCCGCGCGGTCTGTTGTGAGGCCCCTTCCCCTGAACTCTCTTGTCTGTGCCCAGGTTCTGACCCTCCATTCTATACGCCATGGTCCTTTGTGCATGCCCCTGCACCCTCCTTCTTGCCCATCATAGCCATTGTGCTGCCACTAACCCTCCCGCTTGCCATACATGGTCTTCTGTGCTGCCATGGCCCCTCCCACCTTCCCTGTGTAGTCATCTAGCTGCCCCTGACCCCCTCCCACCTTCCCTCCATGGTCTGTGTGTATGCCACCATAGTCTCATTGTTGCGCTCCATGGTGTGTCTTGTTTCTAGTGCCCATCCTGCCTGACCTCCATGGTCATCTTGCTGCTCCTGCCCTGCCACCATGCCCCCAGCCCTTTGTTCCATGTGCAGACCCCCTATTCCTTCCCTCCTGGCTTGTCTGTTCCATTTTAATGCCCCTGATCCGTCCCTCCTGCCCTTTATGGTCTGTTATGCTGCAGCTTTCTCTCCTGTCTGTCCATTATGGTCAGCTAGCTACCATTGCCTCTTTCCCATCTGTTCTCTGTTGTCCATGTGCATGGTCCTGTCCCCTGCCTATTGCTTTCTATGGATTGTTGTGCTGCACTCCCGTCCCGCATGCGCTGTGTGGTGTATTGTGCTGCTGCAAACCCTGATGCCTGCCCTGTAGGGTCAGTTTGGTGCACCTCTCCATGTCCCTCCTGTCCTCTGTTATCCGAGTCCATGTCCCTACCCCAATTCCTCCTGCCTACCATGATTCAATGTACCATACTAGTATTGATTTTCCCCTTTGAGTTACATTGAAAAAGAGGAGATTGTAGACAGGAGACAGATCAAATAAAGCCAGTTTGAGCTTAAAAACATTGGACGTTTCCTGGCTGAAACGGGTCTGTTGGCATGTATGGTTGTACTACCACTGCCTCTTCCTTCTGCCCACAATGGTCTATTATATTGCCACAGCCTCTCTTGCCAGTCCTGTATTGTTGGTTTGTTGCCCCTGCCCCCCTTTCCACTGCCCTCCATAGTCTGTTGTGCTGCCACTGCCCTTCCTGCCTGCCCAGTGTGGTCAAATTGTTGCCTCTGCACTCTCCTACCTGCCTTCAATTTTCAGAGTCCGTGCACCTGGCCTCTGCCTCTCAACAGTATCCCAATGAACAACTAGATTGCTAACATTCTATATTTATTACAAAAGTGTGGAACGCCTGACTTCATCTTGATGTAATCAAAACTGTAATACCTAGAGTATTTCCTTTAGAAATTACATATATGAGAGGGTCTTATTTGCATCAAAATTATGGTTAGTGCTCTAAAAAACTAAAATGAGGACATATTTTCTGAGTTTTCAAATAGCGACAAAGAACTTTTAAATTATTTGTAATCTTTATGTTTTTTTATCCAGTTGACCACTTGATTAAATGTTGCACCTTGGCGAGAGGATGTGGTGTTACTTCCAGAGCTGCAGACTTTGCAACTGGGGAACCAGGTTGGAGTTTCTGCTTCAGCTCAACATTCTGTGATTGTGGTCAAATCACTTCATCTCCCCTTGTCTACAACCAAAATGAATTTGATCTTGTGTGATGTAACCAATGTTCATGTAAAGCATTCCAATACCTGACAAGTCTGCACTATATAAAACTGCAAATACACAAAAAATAAGTGTTTTGCACACTTCTGTCATTGGGCTACATGTGGGCTACATCTGGGTGATAATTGTGCTGCATATAGGCTCTTTCGTGTCTGGTGGCCATCTTGGGAGATTTATTTGTTATGAAGTTTCCTAATTTCCTCATTTACTGCAGTCTCCTCAGTAGGAAATGCTTTCAGTTTTTACTTTGATTCCATCAAGAAGGTATTCAGATATGTCACACATTTGCCATAAATTCTGAATGTTAGCACTCTAGTTGCTCATTAGATCACTGTAGTAAAGCTACTGCTCACCACGGAAGTCTGCTGCTGGAATTAAAAGTGCATGTTTCAGTCTGCATATCAGAATTTTTTAATGAAATAGAAGAGGATTTGAGAAGTCACTCAAAATGTGCCCTCATTTTTCTTTCTTGAGCACTAATCATAATTTCTATGGCAAAATGAACCCCCTCATTGTGTTCCTTTTTAAATTAAATGTTTTAAGTGTTACCACTTTATTCCAATCAAGATGGATTCAGGTGTGCCATACTTTTGTCATAAGTAAGACAGTAAGCGCTCTAGTTGTTCTTAAGAACACTCTGGGACATTCTGTCATTAGGCTATACTTAGGCTACATCTGGTTGATCTTTGGGCTACATTTGGGCTCTTTTGTCTCTGGTGGCCATCTTGGGAGATTTATTTGTTATGAAGTTTCCTAATTTCCTCATTTACTGCAGTCTCCTCAGTGGGAACACTTTCAGTTTTTTATTTTGGTTCCATCAAGAAGGCATTCAGATGTGTCACACATTTGCCATAAATTCTGAATGTTAGCACTCTAGTTGCTCATTATATCACTGTAGTAAAACTACTGCTCACCAGCGAAGTCTGCTGCTGGTATTCAAAGTGCATGTTTCAGTCTGCATGTCAGAATTTGTTTATGAAATAGAAGAGGATTTGAGAAGTCAAAATGTGCCCAAATTTTTCTTTCTGCAGCACTAATCATAATTTATATGGCAAAATGAATCCCCTCATTGTGTTCCTTTGTAAATTAAATGTTTTAAGTGTTACCACTTTATTCCAATCAAGATGGATTCAGGTGTGCCATACTTTTGTCATAAGTAAGACTGTTAGCGCTCTAGTTGTTCGTTAGAACACTCTGTGACATTCTGTGATTGGGCTATACTTGGGCTATATCTGGGTGATATTTGGGCTACATTTGGGCTCTTTTGTCTCTGGTGGCCATCTTGGGAGATTTATTTGTTATGAAGTTTCCTAATTTCCTGATTTACTGCAGTCTCCTCAGTAGGAAATACTTTCAGTTTTTTACTTGGTTCCATCAAGAAGGCATTCAGATGTGTCACACATTTGCCATAAATTCTGAATGTTAGCACTCTAGTTGCTCATTAGATCACTGTAGTAAAGCTACTGCTCACCAGGGAAGTCTGCTGCTGGTATTCAAAGTGCATGTTTCAGTCTGCATGTCAGAATTTTTTTATGACATAGAAGAGGATTTGAGAAGTCAAAATGTGCCCAAATTTTTCTTTCTGCAGCACTAATCATAATTTATATGGCAAAATGAATCCCCTCATTGTGTTCCTTTGTAAATTAAATGTTTTAAGTGTTACCACTTTATTCCATTCAAGATGGCTTCAGGTGTGCCATACTTTTGTCATAAGTAAGACTGTTAGCGCTCTAGTTGTTCGTTAGAACACTCTGGGACATTCTGTCATTGGGCTATACTTGGGCTACATCTGGGTGATATTTGGGCTACATTTGGGCTCTTTTGTCTCTGGTGGCCATTTTGGGAGACTTATTTGTTATAATGTTTCCTAATTTCCTCATTTACTACAGTCTCCTCAGTAGGAAATACTTTCAGTTTTTTTCTTTGATTCCATCAAGAAGGCATTCAGATGTGTCACAAATTTGCCATAAATTCAGAATGTTAGCACTCTAGTTGCTTATTAGATCACTGTAGTAAAGCTACTGCTCACCAGGGAAGTCTGCTGCTGGTAATGAAAGTGCATATTTCAGTCTGCATGTCAGAATTTTTTAATGAAATAGAAGAGGATTTGAGAAGTCACTCAAAATGTGCCCTAATTTTTCTTTCTGCAGCACTAATCATACTTTCTATGGCAAAATGAACCCCCTCATTTTGTTCCTTTTTTAATTAAATGTTTTAAGAATTACCACTTTATTCCAAACAAGATGGCTTCAGGTGTGCCATACTTTTGTCATAAGTAAGACTGTTAGCGCTCTAGTTGTTCGTTAGAACACTCTGTGACATTCTGTGATTGGGCTATACTTGGGCTATATCTGGGTGATATTTGGGCTACATTTGGGCTCTTTTGTCTCTGGTGGCCATCTTGGGAGATTTATTTGTTATGAAGTTTCCTAATTTCCTCATTTACTGCAGTCTCCTCAGTAGGAAATACTTTCAGTTTTTTACTTGGTTCCATCAAGAAGGCATTCAGATGTGTCACACATTTGCCATAAATTCTGAATGTTAGCACTCTAGTTGCTCATTAGATCACTGTAGTAAAGCTACTGCTCACCAGGGAAGTCTGCTGCTGGTATTCAAAGTGCATGTTTCAGTCTGCATGTCAGAATTTTTTTATGACATAGAAGAGGATTTGAGAAGTCAAAATGTGCCCAAATTTTTCTTTCTGCAGCACTAATCATAATTTATATGGCAAAATGAATCCCCTCATTGTGTTCCTTTGTAAATTAAATGTTTTAAGTGTTACCACTTTATTCCATTCAAGATGGCTTCAGGTGTGCCATACTTTTGTAATAAGTAAGACTGTTAGCGCTCTAGTTGTTCGTTAGAACACTCTGGGACATTCTGTCATTGGGCTATACTTGGGCTACATATGGGTGATATTTGGGCTACATTTGGGCTCTTTTGTCTCTGGTGGCCATTTTGGGAGACTTATTTGTTATAATGTTTCCTAATTTCCTCATTTACTACAGTCTCCTCAGTAGGAAATACTTTCAGTTTTTTTCTTTGATTCCATCAAGAAGGCATTCAGATGTGTCACAAATTTGCCATAAATTCAGAATGTTAGCACTCTAGTTGCTTATTAGATCACTGTAGTAAAGCTACTGCTCACCAGGGAAGTCTGCTGCTGGTAATGAAAGTGCATGTTTCAGTCTGCATGTCAGAATTTTTTAATGAAATAGAAGAGGATTTGAGAAGTCACTCAAAATGTGCCCTAATTTTTCTTTCTGCAGCACTAATCATACTTTCTATGGCAAAATGAACCCCCTCATTTTGTTCCTTTTTTAATTAAATGTTTTAAGAATTACCACTTTATTCCAAACAAGATGGCTTCAGGTGTGCCATACGTTTGTCATAAGTAGGACTGTTAGCGCTCTAGTTGTTCTTTAGAACACGCTGGGAAGCTGCAGTAGAACACAAAGGAATCAACTGACAGTCTCTGCCCTAGTTGGATGTACATGTTTTACTGAGAATGTCAGACTTCATTCGCACATGACTGAGAAAGATAATGTGAATTTACAGAAAATATGCTCTCAGTTAGCTTATAGATCACCTTCCCAACCTCTGTGGGAAAAGCATGAGAAAATAGTTTTCTCTCAAACATGATTCATGATATCACAGCAGAAGGCTTTTTCACAAGGTAAAATCACCTTAGAACACACCACAATTCCTAAAATGAGTATGGTACCATGAACAAATGATTTATAATGTAACTAAAGTCTTAAAACCTTCTATTAACTGCAATGCTTTTTAATGAGGTGCTATCATGTATATTGGTCCCAAGATGGCTGCCAACACATCTTGGATGAAGTGCTGACAGCCAATCAGATCTCACGATGAGATGTGTGGTTAGGCTCCGCCCAGATATACATGTGATTTTACTTTTGATTTTCTCAGGAACTACTGAACAGATTTACACCATTTAAGCAAAAGGCACATGCCTGACCTGAGGACTACCTCTTTGCCAAATTTCAAGTAATTATGTTCAGCCGTTCGGGCTGTACCTTCGACTAAAGGTCCTATGGGAAAATGCATGGGGAAAACGCGTTTTGGGACCCCCCTTTTTTCTCAGCCCCCGCTTGACGAATCGCCCCGAGACTTTCAGGGTAGGAGCTGAGCAGAGCGCCCCATTAGTTTTGAAAATTTCGCGAGGATTCGTCAACCGGTGCCAAAGTTATTCAAAATAGAATTTTCAGATTTCCTATGGGAACTCGGTCCTAACTATAATTATCTACTGGCGTCCGCCAGTAGATAATATATATATATATATATATATATATATATATATATATATATATATATATATATATATATATATATATATATATATATATATATATATATATATATATATATATATATATATATATATTACCTACTGGCGGTCGCCAGTAGGTAGTTATAGTTAGGACCCTGTTTCCATAGGAAATCCGCAACATTCTATTTGGAATAACTTTGGCGCCGGTCGACGAATCCTCGTGAAATTTTCAAAATAGGTGGGGCGCTACGTTCCGCTCCTACCCTGAAAGTCTCGGGGGGATTCGTCAAGCGGGGGCTGAGAAAAAAGGGGGGTCCCAAAACGCGTTTTTCCCATGCATTTTTCCATAGGACCTTTAGACACAGCTACAGCCCGAACGGCCGAACAGAGTTACTTGAAATTTGGCAGAGAGGTAGTCCTCAGGTCAAGGAAGTGCCTTTTGTAGGTCTGGTGTAAATCTGTTCAGTAGATCCTGAGAAAATAGCATTTAAATCAATATATATATCTGAGCCAGCTTACGGTGCGCTTACCATGCGCTTACGGTAAGCTTACCGTACGCGTACGGTGACGTGCGCGAGCGCGATTCTGATTGGCTGTTAGATCTTAGTAAACATTCGAATCGGTCGAAACCAGGAAGCGGCGGCCGCCATTTTCTCTCTCGCACTCTGAGGGGGGGAGGAAAAACCACAGCAAAAAACATGTAAAGGGGCTGTTTAGACAGCTCCTAACCACCTAGCCTTGATGAAGGTGTCCCCAAAGAACCCCAAAGGCCAAAAAGTCAATTTTATTTTTTTTTGAAAAATCACCGATTACGCTTACCGTACGCGTACGGTTAAAATTATTTTTAAAAAAAAGATTATCCACACCGTCCCCACCCCGTGTGCAAATGGTGCCCGAAGGGCATCAATCGTGCATGGCATATTCTATATTAAAAATTTTAATGATTACCTGTCACAACGAAGTGCATAATATGTCCTCCATGTGCGCACGGTGCGCGAAGCGCATCGTGCGTACATGGCCCATCCAGCGTAACGTGGGCACGCGGTGCGCGTAGCGCACCGCGTGCCCACCGTGCGTGCACGGCACTAACTGCGTAAAGTGGGCGCGCGGTGCGCGAAGCGCACCACGTGCTCACTGTGCGCGCACGGAACGAACTGCGTTAAGTGGGCGCGCACGCCACGAATGGCGTAAAGTAACTTAGCATTTAAAAAAACGTACAAATTCACTGAAAAAACCATAGGTTTCACACACGTTATAGTTAGGAATTAGCATTTAAAAAACCTTGCAAATTCACTGAAAAAACCATAGGTTTCACACATGTTATAGTTAGCTGGACATTTTACTGATAAAAAACCAATGAAATTCCACCGTTATAGTTAGTGCAGGCAACTGTAACTCACGCGACCGCAATCCTCTGCTGATGACATATGTGTCTTTATGAAAAAAAAATATTTGTAATATATGTTTAGCTAAAATTTAATGGAAGAAGACATGGGCAAATAAGTGTCTAAATACAGTATTAGCATCAGCAGAGGATTGCGGTCGCGTGAGTTATAGTTGCCTGCACTAACTATAACGGGGGAATTTCATTGGTTTTTTATCAGTAAAATGTCCAGCTAACTATAACATGTGTGAAACCTATGGTTTTTTCAGTGAATTTGCAAGGTTTTTTAAAAGCTAATTCCTAACTATAACGTGTGTGAAACCTATGGTTTTTTCAGTGAATATATATATATATATATATATATAATATATATATATATTACTATTACACCAGGTGCCCCAGATCTTGGAGACGCTACTCCACGAAGAATGATTTACACTAATCTTTATTGCCTGGAGCCACGAATGGAGCCCCAACTGGTTCCTGACCCTGACGCGTTTCGGTGCGCATGCACCTTAATCATAGGGTGAGGGCTTGGCAAAATCTGGTAAGTACTCCAATTGTATTTACCCTTCGTAACATGCTATCACCAGTGAGTTGCATGATGGGAATTGAAGTCAAAATCTACCCTTCCAGTAGGGTCCGTCATTATTGCCAAATTGTTCTTTCTCCCCAATTTTGATAAAATATTCACAGCCCTCCAGTGGGCTTCGGGGCTGGCTTCATGGTTCCATTTGGATAATTCTTCGTGTTGGCAGGCTGTGAGGATTCACAGCCTCGCAGTCCTGTCTTTCTCAGGCGGTGCATCTCCCACGGCTTGGAGCGTGCCGCGTACATCCATTACACCAGGTGCCCCAGATCTTAGAGACGCTACTCCACGAAGAATGATTTACACAAATCTTTATTGCCTGGAGCCACGAATGCAGCCCCAACTGGTTCCTGTCCCTGACGCGTTTCGGTGCGCATGCACCTTAATCATAGGGTGGGGGCTTGGCAAAATCTGGTAAGTACTCCAATTGTATATACCCTTCGTAACATGCTATCACCAGTGAGTTGCATGATGGGAATTGAAGTCAAAATCTACCCTTCCAGTAGGGTCCGTCATTATTGCCAAATTGTTCTTTCTCCCCAATTTTGATAAAATATTCATAGCCCTCCAGTGGGCTTCGGGGCTGTCTTCACGGTTCCATTTGGATAATTCTTCGTGCTGGCAGGCTATGAGGATTCACAGCCTCGCAGTCCTGTCTTTCTCAGGCGGTGCATCTCCCGCGGCTTGGAGCGTGCCGCGTACATCCATTACACCAGGTGCCCCAGATCTTAGAGACGCTACTCCATGAAGAATGATTTACACAAATCTTTATTGCCTGGAGCCACGAATGCAGCCCCAACTGGTTCCTGTCCCTGACGCTTTTCAGTGCGCATGCACCTTAATCATAGGGTGGGGGCTTGGCAAAATCTGGTAAGTACTCCAATTGTATTTACCCTTCGTAACATGCTATCACCAGTGAGTTGCATGTTGGGAATTGAAGTCAAAATCTACCCTTCCAGTAGGGTCCGTCATTATTGCCAAATTGTTCTTTCTCCCCAATTTTGATAAAATATTCACAGCCCTCCAGTGGGCTTCGGGGCTGTCTTCACGGTTCCATTTGGATAATTCTTCGTGCTGGCAGGCTGTGAGGATTCACAGCCTCGCAGTCCTGTCTTTCTCAGGCGGTGCATCTCCCGCGGCTTGGAGCGTGCCGCGTACATCCATTACACCAGGTGCCCCAGATCTTAGAGACGCTACTCCACGAAGAATGATTTACACAAATCTTATTGCCTGGAGCCACGAATGCAGCCCCAACTGGTTCCTGTCCCTGACGCGTTTCGGTGCGCATGCACCTTAATCATAGGGTGGGGGCTTGGCAAAATCTGGTAAGTACTCCAATTGTATTTACCCTTCGTAACATGCTATCACCAGTCAGTTGCATGATGGGAATTGAAGTCAAAATCTACCCTTCCAGTAGGGTCCGTCATTATTGCCAAATTGTTCTTTCTCCCCAATTTTGATAAAATATTCACAGCCCTCCAGTGGGCTTCGGGGCTGTCTTCATGGTTCCATTTGGATAATTCTTCGTGCTGGCAGGCTGTGAGGATTCACAGCCTCGCAGTCCTGACTTTCTCAGGCGGTGCATCTCCCGCGGCTTGGAGCGTGCCGCGTACATCCATTACACCAGGTGCCCCAGTGATGTCACTGACCATGTCATGAGTGATGTAATATGTGACGTCATCAGCTGTGCATTGCGGGGACGCGAGTTATAGTTAGCTGAACTAACTATAACAGGGAAATTTCTAGGGTTTTGTACGAGGGAAATGTCCAGCTAACTATAACGCCCCTGAAACCTTTGTTTTTTTTTGGTGAATTTCTAAGGTTTTTTAAATGCCAATTCCTAACTATAACGCCCCTGAAACCTATGGTTTTTTCAGTGAATTTCAAAGGTTTTTTAAATGCTAATTCCTATCTATAACTTATCTCTGAAGATATCATGAAAAGCATTATTTTTTAAAAGTAGGGTGCACATTAGTTTTGTGGAAAAGCATCTTTGTGATTGGTTAAGAAAAAGCAGTTTCAACGTGGAGTACATATCAAAGGATAAAATTTGCTCAGATCAACCACACCTGCTACTTGCATTTGAAAGGCACTGTTCGAAACTTAAAACAATCGTCAACTTTTAACCTGCACGTGTCGTTAAATATTCAAGAATATGTTACAAAAAAATATCGTTAAGTTTTAAAATTTGATGAACTTTTAACCTGCACGTGTTGTAGAATGTTCTAGAAAGTGTGTTGATAGAATATGTTGCACTTCTGACTTCTATGTGTTGTTCAATATTAAAAAAACGGTTCATATGGAAAATTACAAAGAAACCAATAGAGAAGTTTTGAAACCTAAAAGAATCAAGGAACTATTCTAATTTATTCTTTACATGTATTTATGTGTGCAGCAACAAAATTATAGACACAACAGCAGTAGGAAGAGGAAGAAGCAGGGAGTGGGGGGAGGGGGGAGATGGGCAGAATGGCACACATGCACAATTAAGTACAACACACATATAGACTAACAATGGCCAAAATGAAACACACCAACAAGCAGCACAAGTCACACAACCCGCCAACATCACACTACTGAACGAGCATAGAAGTGAAAACCACGCTGGATTCATACAGGATGTGTACAAAGGCCAGTCGTTGGTGTTGTGGGATGTCTGCGACCGTGGTCATCATGGATGAGATACCCAGCATGTGGCACATGGTCGAGTTCACTGTGTGTTATTTTGCCAAACGGCTGCACCTCCCTCCCACGAGCCCCCACACTTTTGTACGGTGCGCTGTTGTATCTCGTGCACTCGCACAGCACACCATTGTAATGCCTATTTGTGCATGTCCTGCTACATTCCAACTACAACATCACAGTGCCATTTGGAGGTGGTGCATGCCAGTTTACAACATCAACTGCTGCGGCTCTTGTAGCAGGCCACACCAGAACACAGAGACAGACTTACCGCACTTCCTGTACACGGACATGTCCAAGACACCCCGTTCCCCTTGCCGGATAGGCACACCCCTGCACTGACCTGTGAACCCCAGACCAGCACACGCCACTTGTGCATGCAGGAGGATGCGTGCGTAGCTACACATCCAGGCTCACTGCCAACGCTGAGGTGACAGCACACTATGATGTTGCAGGGCTCATGCCTATCATGCTAAGACAATGACCACTGGGACACACTTACTAAGATGTGGGTTTGGGGGGCATTGGCAGTCCTGGAGTTGTTGAGATGAGTCTTCTGTCCCTCATGGGTATCCCTGTATCATGCTCATTGACTCTATGGTACCTGTGGGTGTTCTGGTGTGGCTCTTGACTGTGTTCCCCTTCATGGTGCAGGTAGTTGTCCTGCTTAACACCAGCAGAAAGCAGGTGTAAAATCCCTGGTGCTAACGTGTCTTATCGCCGGAATTTGTTTTGCATTGCAATTGGTGTGAAAGTTTTTTTTTTCGTGTCCAGAACAATATACGAACTGAGCAGTGTATCTCATCAAGATCCAGCACCTGACGCACTATTCCCTATCAATATAAATACAATGAGATTTCTTAATAGATTTTGTGTGTACACTGTAACTGCAGCCAATACCTCAGTGCAATTCAATACAGGATTTTAGTATTTAGAATAAATCGGAAAGGTGCACCTCGTGTCTTTTTGCACGGGAACGGCTACTCTCCATTTCATTATCAGCACTTTAACGGAAGTAAAGTTGAGATGAATCTAACACACTATTCAGAAGTTAGTGCAAACTGCAGATATCACCAGTATTCCAGCGATAAGTCCCCCAAAATTTAACACCATGGTGGACTCCATCAAATAACAGTAATAAGAACAAGAAAGAGTCACACAGCAGTTAAGAGAACAACCAAAAACGTTATTAATTTTTTTTCAAACTTTATTTTTTATAATAATAAATATATAAACGAAAAACTATTTTCAAACTTTATTTTTTTATTAACATATATATGAACAATAAACTAATGAACAAAATGTAACAACAATAATAAAAAACAACAAGGCAGAACACTACTGTGGGGACAATGGATGTCGACGACAGACCTGGAAAATAAGAAAGATTGTTAAAAAAAAAACAATATGGTATTCTCATCAAAACACCACAAGAAACAAATCACAGATATATAAAATGCATACAGCTAACAAAATTTTATAAGTTTAACTTACAAAAACTGTAAATGTTGCCGCTTTACAATATTTACAGAATCTGAAGAAAATGTTTTGCAGAAGGCACCACACAAACAACGTTTTTCTTCAGTGGTGAGGAAATTTTTTACTTTTTCCAAGGAGCAAACAAAGACCAATGCCACCTTCGTCACTTGCAAGATTTGCCAAAGAGTTCTGTTACGAGGAGATCCTAACAAAAAATACTCGTGCGGCACAGCAAGTATGATGAAACACCTAAGGACCCTTCATCCAAACAATCTTGCACGAGAAGAGTGCAAACAGATGAGAACCACTCCTGTTCTGTATCTGTAAAAAAGAATCACAAATAAATGTATATTAATAACTTTCAAATTTATACTATTCCATTACTGTACAAACACATTTTATATAAAAACTGATTATGAAACTATAGCCCTGAACCACAAGTGTGACGATCATTAAAACACTACATGCATAGTGCATACTACTTTGAAGCAGTTCATGCCCTAAAGCCTACCTCACTAAAACACTACATGCTAACTGACTAAATGATTACAGTAGTATAAGGAGACACACTTGGTGACTCACAGGGTGTTTGCTAGAAGAGTATGAATACTAACTAGGGAATATAAGGTGTGAAACACAACTGTGTAGGTGATTAGAGGACTGCATCCATACTGCATAGGCATTTAAAGCAGTCCATGTGCTAAGGCCTGGCTCACTGCATGACTACTTGGGTACTGACTGAATGATTATCGTACAGCAAGGAGAGTGCCTAGGTGAATTTATAAGTGCTAGGCTTTTCGCACAGAGAATAGATTAGTACTTGCTACTGAATGGGTCACTAGAGGAGTGCAAAGGCACTGACAAGTGCTGGACTGTATGGATACTGACTAGGAAATTGAAAGTGTGAAAGACAAGTGTCTAGGTGGTTAGAAGACTGCATGCATAGTGCATAGGGGTTTGAAGCAGTCCATGTGCTAAGGCCTGTCTCAGTGTATGAATACTTAGGCACTGACTGAATGATTAGAGCACTGCAAAGAAAGTATCTTGGTGAATTTATAAGTGTTTGGGTTTTAGCACAGTGAATGGATTAGTACATGGTGCTGAATGGGTCACTAGAGGACTGCAAAGAGAGTCATAGGGTATTTCCTGGAAGTGTATGGATACTGACTAGGGAATTGAAGGTGTGAAAGACAATTGTGTAGGTGGTTAGAGGACTGCATACATAGAGGATAAGGGTTTGAAGCAGTCCATATACTAAGGCCTGGGTCACTGGATGAGTACTTGGGTACTGACTGAATGATTAGAGTACTGCAAGGAGAGTGCCTGGGTGAATTTATTAGGATTTGGCGCTGTGAATGGATTAGTACATGATGCTGAATGGGTCACTAGAGGAGTGCTACAGCAGTGACAGGGTGTTTGCTGCAAGTGAACGGATACTGACTGGGGAATTGAAGGTGTGGAAGACAAGTGTGTAGGTGGTTAGAGGACTGCATGCATAGTGGATATGGGTTTGACGTAGTCCATGTGCTAAGAACTGGCTCAGTGCATGAATACTTAGGCCATGACTGAATCATTAGAGTACTGGAAAGAGAGTGTCTAGGTGAATTTATTAGTGTTTGAATTTGGCACAGTCAATGGATTAGTACATGCTGTTGAATGGGTCTCTAGAGGACTGCAAAGGAAGTGACAGGATGTTTCCTGGAAGTGTATGGATACTGACTAGGGAATTGAAGGTGTAAAAGACAAGTGTATAGTGTCAGAACACTTTTATTTGAAGCAATCTATTTGGTACTTAGAAACTGACTAAATAATCAGACTACTTCTAGGACAGTGCTTAGGTAAAACTTTTACATTTTCAGTTCTGCCACAGTGAACAGAATAGTACATGGTACTGCACCTTAGTGTCAAACCCCGACTCCTTTTATCAATGCATAAGCAAAGACTAGCTTCTAATGCTACTAAAACTTGACAACATGAGAGGTTTTAAATTAGTTATCTGTCAGCAAATACACGATGTTACCAAATGCTTCTCTCACAGTGGTTCTCAAATGCACACAGACTCACAGTGTAATTCTAGACAACAACCACTATAGCTAGGAGTTTAACAAAAATCATTCACTACTGTGGAAGTGGTAAGCGAACTGCACACAATCTTCATATTTCATGACTGCACTTTTGTGTCAATGCCTGACTCATATAATGAAAGCATAAGCCATAACTGTCTTCTAATGCTACTAAAACTTGACAACATGACAGGTTTTAAAACAGTTATCTGTCAGCAAATACACAATGTTACCAAATGCTTCTCTCACAATCCTTACCCAAATGCACACAGGCTCACAGTGTGATTTTAGACGAGCAACACTATCCTAGGAGTTTACCAAAACTCATTCACTAGTCTGGAAGAGTTAATGGTACTGCACACAATCTACATATTTAAGTACAGCACATCAGTGTCAAAGCATGACTCATTTAATCAACATATAAGCAAAGACTGGATTCTAATGCTACTAAAACTTCTCAACATGACAGATTTCAAAACAGTTATCTGTCAGCAAATACATGATGTTACCAAATGATTCTCTCACAGTGATCCCAAATACACACTAACTTACAGTATGATTCTAGACAAGCACCACTATCCCTATGAGCTTACCAAAACTCATTCACTACAGTGCAAGTGGTAAGGGAACTGCACACAATCTACATATTTCACAACTGCAATTTACTGTCAATCCCTGACTCATATAATGAAAGCATAAGCCATAACTGTCTTCTAATGCTATTAACACTTGACAACATGACATGTTTTACAACACTTATCTGTCAGCAAATACACGATGTTATCAAACACTTCTCTCACAGTGGTTCCCAAATACACACAGACTCACAGTGTGATTCTAGACAAACAAAACTATCCCTAGCAGCTTACCAAAACTCATTCACTACAGTGGAAGTGGTAAGGGAACTGCACACAATCTACATATTTCACGACTGCACTTTAGTGTCAATGCCTGACTCATTTAATCAACGCATAAGCAATGACTGGCTTCTAATTCTACTAAAACTTGACATCATGACAAGTATTAAAACAGTTTTCTGTCAGCAAATACACAATGTTACCAAACGCTTCTTTCACAGTGGTTCCCAAATGCACAAAGACTCACAGTGTGATTCTAGACAAGCACCAGTATCCCTAGAAGTTTACCAAAACTCATTCACAACACTGGAAGTGATAAGGGAACTGCACACAATCTACATATTTCACGACTGCTCTTTAGTGTCAATGCCTGACTCATTTAATCAACACATAAGCAAAGACTGGCTTCTAATGCTACTAAAACTTGACAACATGACAGGTTTTAAAACAGTTTTCTCTCAGCAAATACACAATGTTACCAAACGCTTCTTTCACAGTGGTTCCCAAATGCACAAAGACTCACAGTGTGATTCTAGACAAGCACCAGTATCCCTAGAAGTTTACCAAAACTCATTCACAACACTGGAAGTGATAAGGGAACTGTACACAATCTACATATTTCACGACTGTTCTTTAGTGTCAATGCCTGACTCATTTAATCAACACATAAGCAAAGACTGGCTTCTAATGCTACTAAAACTTGACAGCATGACAGGTTTTAAAACAGTTTTCTCTCAGCAAATACACGATGTTACCAAACGCTTCTTTCACAGTGGTTCCCAAATGCACAAAGACTCACAGTGTGATTCTAGACAAGCACCAGTATCCCTAGGAGTTTACCAAAACTCATTCATAACACTGGAAGTGATAAGGGAACTGCACACAATCTACATATTTCACGACTGCTCTTTAGTGTCAATGCCTGACTCATTTAATCAACACATAAGCAAAGATTGGCTTCTAATGCTACTAAAACTTGACAACATGACAGGTTTTAAAACAGTTTTCTCTCAGCAAATACACAATGTTACCAAACGCTTCTTTCACAGTGGTTCCCAAATGCACAAAGACTCACAGTGTGATTCCAGACAAGCACCAGTATCCCTAGAAGTTTACCAAAACTCATTCACAACACTGGAAGTGATAAGGGAACTGCACACAATCTACATATTTCACGACTGCTCTTTAGTGTCAATGCCTGACTCATTTAATCAACACATAAGCAAAGACTGGCTTCTAATGCTACTAAAACTTGACAACATGACAGGTTTTAAAACAGTTTTCTCTCAGCAAATACACAATGTTACCAAACGCTTCTTTCACAGTGGTTCCCAAATGCACAAAGACTCACAGTGTGATTCTAGACAAGCACCAGTATCCCTAGGAGTTTACCAAAACTCATTCACAACACTGGAAGTGATAAAGGAACTGCACACAATCTACATATTTCACGACTGCTCTTTAGTGGCAATGCCTGACTCATTTAATCAACACATAAGCAAAGACTGGCTTCTAATGCTACTAAAACTTGACAACATGACAGGTTTTAAAACAGTTTTCTCTCAGCAAATACACGATGTTACCAAACACTTCTTTCACAGTGGTTCCCAAATGCACAAAGACTCACAGTGTGATTCTAGACAAGCACCATTATCCCTAGGAGTTTACCAAAACTCATTCACAACACTGGAAGTGATAAGGTAACTGCACACAATCTACATATTTCACGACTGCTCTTTAGTGTCAATGCCTGACTCATTTAATCAACACATAAGCAAAGACTGGCTTCTAATGCTACTAAAACTTGACAACATGACAGGTTTTAAAACAGTTTTCTCTCAGCAAATACACAATGTTACCAAACGCTTCTCTCACAGTGGTTCCCAAATGCACAAGGACTCACAGTGTGATTCTAGACAAGCACCAGTATCCCTAGGAGTTTACCAAAACTCATTCACAACACTGGAAGTGATAAGGGAACTGCACACAATCTACATATTTCACGACTGCTCTATAGTGGCAATGCCTGACTCATTTAATCAACACATAAGCAAAGACTGGCTTCTAATGCTACTAAAACTTGACAACATGACAGGTTTTAAAACAGTTTTCCCGCAGCAAATACGCGATGTTACCAAACGCTTCTTTCACAGTGGTTCCCAAATGCACAAAGACTCACAGTGTGATTCTAGACAAGCACCAGTATCCCTAGGAGTTTACCAAAACTCATTCACAACACTGGAAGTGATAAGGGAACTGCACACAATCTACATATTTCATGACTGCTCTTTAGTGTCAATTCCTGACTCATTTAATCAACACATAAGCAAAGACTGGCTTCTAATGCTACTAAAACTTGACAACATGACAGGTTTTAAAACAGTTTTCCCGCAGCAAATACACGATGTTACCAAACGCTTCTTTCACAGTGGTTCCCAAATGCACAAAGACTCACAGTGTATTTCTAGACAAGCACCAGTATCCCTAGGAGTTTACCAAAACTCATTCACAACACTGGAAGTGATAAGGGAACTGCACACAATCTACATATTTCATGACTGCTCTTTAGTGTCAATTCCTGACTCATTTAATCAACACATAAGCAAAGACTGGCTTCTAATGCTACTAAAACTTGACAACATGACAGGTTTTAAAACAGTTTTCTCTCAGCAAATACACAATGTTACCAAACGCTTCTTTCACAGTGGTTCCCAAATGCACAAAGACTCACAGTGTGATTCTAGACAAGCACCAGTATCCCTAGGAGTTTACCAAAACTCATTCACAACACTGGAAGTGATAAGGGAACTGCACACAATCTACATATTTCACGACTGCTCTTTAGTGTCAATGCCTGACTCATTTAATCAACACATAAGCAAAGACTGGCTTCTAATGCTACTAAAACTTGACAACATGACAGGTTTTAAAACAGTTTTCTCTCAGCAAATACACGATGTTACCAAACGCTTCTCTCACAGTGGTTCCCAAATGCACAAAGACTCACAGTGTGATTCTAGACAAGCACCAGTATTCCTAGGAATTTACCAAAACTCATTCACTACACTGGAAGTGATAAGGGAATTGCACACAATCTACATATTTCACGACTGCACTTTAGTGTCAATGCCTGACTCATTTAATCAACACATAAGCAAAGACTGGCTTCTAATGCTACTAAAACTTGACAACCTGACTGGTTTTAAAACACTTATCTGTCAGCAAATACACAATATTACCAAATGCTTCTCTCACAGTGGTTCCCAAATGCACACAGACTCACTGTGTGATTCTGAACAAACAACACTATCCCTTGCACTATATGAAAACATATTTCTTCATCTAGAAGTAGTACTACATTTTAGTATAGAAACATAACATAACTCATTTCACAAATTCATAAACAATGACTGGTTTCTAATTCTACCAAAATATAAGAACTGCACAGTTATCTCTCTACAAACACATGAAAAACACAAATGCCAATCACAGAATGGTTTCTACATGCACACACATTGTAGAGAAAAAAGTACTCCCTACACTTTAGCAGGAAAAATACATTAGTCTGATTAAAATCAAAATAGTCTACATTCATCCCCTCACAATTATATAACTAATCTTTCAAGTTCTTTTGTAGATTAAGAAGTATATCAGTCACTCACCATATTTTCTGTTACAGAATCTCTGCACTGTACACCTCTCAGCAAAAGCAAAGAATGGAAAAGTTTCCCTTTCATTTTCCACACATATACATGTAAACATCAAATCACAATCCTTCGCACATAAACTCAAAAGCAAACACACATTTCTATTGGTTAAACGTTTCAACCCTTTCCAACTGAAATACATTTCAACCCTTCCCCCAATCTGCCTTCTGCCTGTTACCATAGAAACAGGTCTTGGAACACTGCACTGAGCTCACAGGTCACAAGTTCAGCACACAATGTTCCTACACAAGACAGGAAGTGTGCTTGACTTTTCAACATATCAGCTTATCATATATAATGTTCCTTACAATCTGTTTTTGTTAACCAATAACAATCATACCTTTAAAAAACAGAAATATACACCCTACCTTTCAGTGTAGAAAGTTGTTATACAACCAATGATTTCTTGTCGTTTTTCCAAAAACGTTGCCGTGGATCCGCGCACCCACCGCAAGAGGATCCGTGCATCCAACGCGATAGGATGTGCGCACCGTGCGCGCATTTCGCCGCTTTTTTTTTTTTTAAAAGGAGGGCCCCAGGGGGTCCTTCTGGGACCCCCTTAGCACCTCTAGAGGGTCAGAGTATTCCCACTCTTCCCCCTTTATATGTTTTACGCACTTATTCCCCTTGCTTCTTCTGCCTCGCTTCTACCGAGGCATAAAATGGCCGCCAACAGTTCCTGGTTTCGAATGTAGAGAGACGCTCGATAGCCAATTAGCATTCAGCACGCGATCGAGAGGGTGCACGCTCGGTTCGGGGAGGGTTCGCGTACGGTGCGGGTAGGGTCTGCGGATCCTCCGCGGCCATAGATATCACTAACTTTTTTACCCTAATTTTCTCAGGAACTATTGTAAAGATTCACACCAAATATGCAAAAGGCACGAGTCCGAACTGAGGACTACCTCTTTGCCAAATTTGGTGTCATTCCATTCAGTGGTTCGGGCTGTAGCTGCGACAACAGATCCTACGGGAAATTGCATGGGGAAAACGCATTTTGGGACCCTGCTTTTTTCTCGGCCCCCGCTTGACGAATCACCACGAAACTTTCAGGGTAGGAGCAGAGTGGAGCTGGCCAAAAGTTTGGAGAATTTCGCGAAGATTCATCAATCAGCGCCAAAGAAATTCCCAATAGAATGTTGCGGATTTCCTATGGAAAATAGGTCCTAACTATAACTATCTACTGGCGACCGCCAGTAGATAATATATATATATCTAAGTTTTGTCCAAAGATTGAGGACGCGCACAACAGCAGGCAGCTTGGACAAAAGCTCTTTATTGTTGTGTGAAGCTTGCCGTCATATCTGGATTAGTTGCGATGCCTGACGCATTTCGGGCCAACCTCGGCCCTTGTTGACAGGCTATAGCAGGAATCAAGTGGAGCTTCAAAGTCACTACAACCCCAGCATCCATTTGGCTTTTACGCCCCTCGTTGAGCTCTCGCAGGTGAGTCAGTTTTTCGAACAGCATGCTGGGATATGTAGCGTAGAAGCGTAGCACTCTACCCTCCAGTGGGTGTACTTGATTTCCTATGGTTTCAAAAAATTCATTTCAGGGGAAATTCTTTGTGCAATGCCCTCCAGTGGGCCTCCAGACCTAATTAGCAAGCTCCTTCCCTGTTGTTGCTGCAGCGGGGCGATGAACAGTTCGGTGCCCCTGCAGCTCCATTCAAAATTTCTCTGGCGGCAGCGTGCCTCTCGGCGGGACAGCTGTAAATATACCTCCAAGTTTTGTCCAAAGATTGAGGGCACGCACAACAGCAGGTAGCTTCGACAAAAGCTCTTTATTGACGTATGAAGCTTGCCGTCATGTCTGGATTAGTTGCGATGCCTGATGCGTTTCGGGACAACCTCGGCCCTTGCTCACCGGCTATAGCAGGAATCAAGTGGAGCTTCAAAGTCATTACAATCCCAGCATCCATTTGGCTTTTATGCCCCTCGTTCAGCTCTCGCAGGTGAGTCCATTTTTTGAAGAGCATGCTGGGATATGTAGTGTAGAAGCGTAGCACTCTACCCTCCATTGGGTGTACTGCAGCAACAACAGGGAAGGAGCTTGATAATTATGTCTGGAGGCCCACTGGAGGGCATTGCACAAAGAATTACCCCTGAAATGAATTCTTTGAAACCATAGGAAATCAAGTACATCCACTGGAGGGTAGAGTGCTACGCTTCTACACTACATATCCCAGCATGCTGTTAGAAAAACTGACTCACCTGCAAGAGCTCAACTAGGGGCGTAAAAGGCAAATGGATGCTGGGTTTCGAGGGACTTTGAAGCTCCACTTGATTCCTGCTATAGCCTGTGAACAAGGGCCGAGGTTGGCCCGAAACGCGTCAGGCATCTCAACTAATCCGGACATGATGGGAAGCTTCACACGTCAATAAAGAGCTTTTGTCCAAGCTACCTGCTGTTGTGCGCGTCCTCAATCTTTGGACAAAGCTTTGAGGTATATATATATATATATATATATATATAGATATATATATATAGAGAGAGAGAGAGAGAGAGAGAGAGAGAGAGAGAGAGAGAGATAGAGATAGATAGATATATAGAGATATGTAAATAAAAAATAGGTGTTGTTAAAACTTTAGTAGTTTAGACTAAGGGGCCGGTTCCGATCCGGGTCGGAAAGCACTCCAACCGAGTCGGATCCGGAGTGTTTTCCGACCGAGCCGGACCCCTACAGTCCAACAGAGCGAGTACGATGCACACGTATGCTGTCGGACTCGGTTCGGTCGGACTCCCATAGATGTCAATGGGAGCCGGTCGTACGACGCGTACATGGGCTCCCATTGACTGAATGGGTACGTCTCGAACAAGTGCGCCCCCTACAGTGGGTACGCATCGGTGCCACCCGCACCATACATGCCTGTGTTGGGGAGACCCATAGGTCTCCCCCTGTGTCCAAGTCGTGGGGCTGCAGGTGTCAGGGGGTTCGACGCTGACCCCCAAAGTCCGACTCCAGGAGCTTTTGCGAGCCGGACACTCCGGATCGCACAGGCTGTCCGACGCGTGCATCGTACTGGCTCGGTTGTAAATCGCATCCATTGCACGCCGCGGTTAGCTTCCGACCGGGACGTACAGAGCGGTTTGGACCCAGGAACGACTCGGTCAGTGATTTTCATGTAGCTCGCATCATACTTGCTCGCTTGTACGGCTGTACGAGTCGGCCGGAAAACACGCATACGGCTCGTTGTTTTTCCGGTCGAACCCGATTCGGTGCCCTTCCGACCGAGATCGGAATCGGCCCCACAGTATATAATGTTCTCATAACAGCTGTTCTTCAGAGTGCAGTATAAAGTAAATACCCCATCACATTCCCACGGTACCTGGACTAGTGGGCAGGCCTTTATCTGGTATTTTCACCCAAAAGTGCAAGCTGCAAGTTCCCCTCCGGCTCTGTTGACCCTGCTCCCGCAATAACAACCTCATAATAAATTGTGACTTATCATGCACCAGTGCCCCAATCAAGGTGTCAGTCTCTAATACTGACATGACTTGTAGAAAACGTCAATAGTTGCAATAGCTTGATAAAGTTGTGATGCTGTTTTTAATACAATAATAACAATGACTAACACTTTGTAGGCAGCGCTGAGACTGGCTCAGCTATCCAGAACATGTAGAGTGCGGGCATTAACTACCACTATTTGCCTCTATTCTGTGTTGTGTTAGAGTGTGCAGCAGGGACGTACAGCTGGCAAGAACAGATGACGTGCTTCTCTATCAGTGTTGGGGTGAGATTGGGGCATGGGTGAAAATTCCATTACTGCCCATATGCTGGTGACAGTTAACAGTTGTTAATTGCCCTTCCCATCACTATGTGCCATTGCTTTCCACTCATGTCCATAATTGTGTGGTGTGCAATTAACATCACTGAACACCATCTGCAGAGAGCAATAATCTTTGTTAAAGCCCTGATGAATAAGTAAGAACTTTTAATTAATTTTGCTACACAGTGCTTCGTGATGGAATTGAGCCTGTGCTAAAGTGTTGCGGTGCGTAATAGTCCAACTCTACTATGCCCATATCTACAAGACCGAATGGACTGCATAGATGTTGTTTAATCTCTGTTTTGCAGATTTGGTCAGATTATTGGGCAAGTCCGGTATTTTCCTCATATGTTTGTTACCTGACATTACAGAACACTTTCAGATATGAATGCTGCAATTTTGATAGCTCCCTCCAGGGTTTGGATGCTCTATGTTGTTTATTTTTTGTGTTATTGTCAGCTTCACCCTGTCAGTGGGTATTTTAGGAAAATAAAAGGTATGGTTTGATGGGAAAATCTAAATGGTTGCCTGGATATTCATATTCAGTTGGAAGGCTTTTCCTAATGTGGGCGCTTATTTTTGTATTTATTTTTTAGGGTCGAGCCTGAATATGCACTTTTGCAGAGCTAAACTTTGTTGTATAAAATATAGGGCTTGCAACTCCCTATTTCTTACCCATTTGTTAGAGTCTCTGTCATTCTGCTTTATTGCATCAGAACTGGACAGCAGTCACTTCTGTTCCTTTGTCTGACGCAGGGACCAGGCACATATTGATTACATGTAATTGGTGTTGGTTTGCTCAAGCCTTGATTGAAGTGCAATTTTTTACGCCACACGATTCAACTCTACACATTTCCATTCAACACCACATAATTTCACATCAAATCACAGAATTCAACTGAACAACACAATTATACAACATGCCACATATATCCATTCCACACCACAGAATTCTACATAACCTGCGCCCTATCTCAATGCTACCTTTCTTCGCAAAAATAGCTGAAAAAGCTGTGAACATACAGCTGACCAAACATTTTGACGGAAATAATCTACTGTATTCCTCACAATCAGGTTTTTGAGCTGCTCATTCCATGGAGACAGCCCTCCTCCTGGCTATGGAAACCCTAAGACAGCAAGCGGATGAAGGCCACACAGCTGCTCTGATCTTGCTGAACCTCAGTGCGGCGTATGACACCATATCTCATTGCCTCCTCCTCCAAAGACTAGAAACGTGTGGAATTAGGGGCATGGCGCTGCGATGGATGATGTCCTTCCTGTTGTAACGAGGTTTTCAGATCACACAAGATGAGCACACTTCCAAAATATTTCCCCTCTTGCAGGGAGTGCCCCAGGGTTCAATACTAAGTTCCACGTTGTTTAATTTATACATGGGACCATTGGCGACTATCGTGGAAGGCCATAAGGTGTCTATTGTATCCTATGCTGATGACACGCAGCTTATTATCACATAGGGGCCAATTCTGATCCGGGTCGGAAGGGCACCAAACGCGATCCAGCCGGCAAAACTATGCGCCGTACGCGTATTTTCCGCCCAACTCGTACAGCTGTACGAGCGAGCAAGTACGATGCGAGCTACATGAAATTTACCGACTGTCTCGTTTCCGGGTCCGAACTGCTCTGTACGTCTCAGTCGTAAGTTAACCGTGGCGTTCAATGGATGCGATTCACGACCGAGCCAGTACGATGCACACGTTGGACAGCCTGTGCGAGCCGGAGTGTCCGGCCCGCAAATCATCCGGGTGGTTGACTTTGGGGGTCTGCGTCGGACCCCCTGTCACCCGCAGCCCTACAATTCGGACACAGGGGGAGACCCATGTGTCTCCCCAACACAGGCAAGTACGGTGCGGATGGCACTGACGCGTACCCACTGTACGCCTTTCCATGGCATACACTCCGCCATGGAAAGGCAGGCGGTTTTGACTTTTGGGGGCCATTGCGGGCCCCCAGGGTGTTCGGGGGTGTGGGTTGCAGGGGGGTATCTATGGTACCCCCCTGCATTGTCATGGACATGGTGGCAGGCACCTCGCGGTGCCTGTCACCTTGGGCATGACAATGCACACAGTGCATTCCCAGCATTGTGGTGGGCAGTGCTGTGAGCATCGCCCACCACAATGCTGGGAATGGAGGATGCCACCGCCACGGTGTCAGTGGCATCCTAATTGCAGGTGCGGGACCGCTGCACCACTGGCGGCCGGTCCCAGCACCGATAGGGTGGCAGGCGGAATAAAGTCCGCCCGTCATCCTAATGGGCCCCTTAAATTCCAGAAAAAGGTCCTCGACCTCTTAACTGCCAACGTCAGAAAAACGATAGTACATGCCATGGTCACCTCTCAGCTTGACTATGGCAATGTCCTATACTTAAGCTCATTCAAAAAGAGAATCAAGAAACTTCAATCAATACAAAATGCAGCAGCCCGCCTAGTTTTAAATTTACCACAAAAAAAAGGCCATAGCCACATTGCACTGGCTACCTGTTGAAAAGAGAATACTATTTAAGTCAATGTGCCACTGCCATCGGATTCTGGCAAACAAAGGACCACAATACCTTCAAACTATGATAGCTACCTACACACCCAGCAGGAACCTGAGATCGGAAGGCAAAACTTTAGTAAGGATTCCCAGAGTCAAAAAGGCAAGGATGGGTGGCCGCTCCTGGCAGCCAAACACTGGAATACTCTCCCTGTTGAAATAAGAACAAAGCACGGTGAAACGACCTTCTGGAGAAAGCTGAAGACTTGGCTTTTCCCATCAGTGAGTGTATTGTCTCCTTTGACCTCCTGTGAATGACCTAGTCTACTATACCGTTCCTGGACTGTCGATCTGCCCGACTGTCCGCTATTCTTCATTCAGCAACTAGCGCAGGGACACACCGGTTGGTGTAACCATGCGCTCTACAAATGTATAAATAAATAAATAAATACATCATGCCAAGAAAATCAACAGCACACTATATAATTAGACTCCACTACATACCACTCCACAACACAACATACCATTTCACATAATTATGCTCCATTACACACAATCCCACTCCACATAATTCCAGAACACTCAATACCACATAATTACTATCCACATATTTCCACTGCACACCATGCCACATATATCCACTAAACAAACCCACTGCACACCACCCAATTCCATCACACGTAATTCCACAGCTAACAATTCCAACCCATATAAATCCACTCCACACCATATACATCCACACCACTCCAAACCACAACACATGGGCAAAAGATATAATCATTTACAAAGCCAATAGCTTTAAGTCTGACAAATGCAAGACCCATTTCATTGCAAATGCTTGTTTAAAAGAGGCATTGCTGTGGAAAACAGGGATTTATGAGCCTTTATGGGCTCGTTGAAAGTAGTTGCTGCCGTGAATCAAAGAAAGTGGGCACCGTGAGGGAAAGGAGTGCATCATGATGAAAGGTAGCAGGACACAATCTCCTCTTCAGCTAAATTATCAACAAGGTGGCGCTCCAGGTCCTTACCACTGACAGTAATGAAGAGCGGCCAGCAACGGAGGAGAAAGCCGCTGTTAGGCAGAAGAATCTCCCCTCGACCCACTACAAAGGCACTGGCATACTCCATGGGTGCAACCATTGCCCCGCAAACTCATTTTTTAGGTCCCGTCAAGGCATCGCTTGTGCTGTCTCTTCAAGACATGCTCTGTTCAAGATATGGGCTTGAAGCTCCACCCATTGCCCCCCCATGTTTTCAATGTGCTCTTGTGACTGTCCTTTGTAAATGGTTCATTGTGTTTGATAACTTTGCTTAATAGTCCCTCCTTGCTCCCTCCTTTTCTACTCTTGTAACCTTCCTTAAGGACTGCCCCTATTACATGTGTTGTTACTATGTATGTTTCATTTACACTTTTATGAGCACTCTTTTGTTAATGACTTCCTCAACCTGGCTGCAGTTGCAGGTGATGGAGCAGGTAGAGCAAAATGTTGTATACCTCCTCTATTTGCATGTAAAGACTAACTATATAACCTACTGATTTTAATTTTACTAACGGATTGCTGTGTGAAACTAACTTAACATTTGCATACACAAATTACACATGGGAAATTGATATTTGCATGGCAAGTTAACTCAAAAAATTAAAAATATGTACGCATATTAATAGTAGTGCCTGTGATAATAGATATTGCATGATTTATGTTGCTTTTGTGACGTTTGCATCATCGTAGAGGACCATAAAGGTAAATATAATTGCTTTAAATGTCGCTATATGCTAGGAAAATACTAATACATAAAGGGATTAGTGAGGGTATAACATTAGAAGCATCATTTATTTGTATTACCTATTCTTTTGTGTTTGTTTCGCTTAAGTTGACATTTGGGCCTACCACAAAATGGCAGCAGAAATCGAGTTCAGAAGTTGCCACCGTCTCGTGAGTGCGATCTCTACTGCGCAGACTTGGATGGCTCCGTGAATCTCCACATAACCTATTCCACACTGTCCCCGGTCAAGGATAGGGGCTTGGTGGACTGCCAAGCCAGGACTGTAAATAACTGGTTTAAATGAACAATTGGAGCATACAAGTAAAAACCTAAATTTTGTAACAATAAGGATTATGAAATCTCTGGAAACGAATCAGCAAAATCCATGTGAACCTGACTGACCAAAATCGGGTGTTCTCAATTAGCCAATCAAAGACTTTCTCTGCCTAAAAATGTTTCATGTTATCCTGAAATTTATTATAAAAAGAGTAGTAGAATAGGGAGGAGCGAGAGCATTTGTTCGATATCGAGGCGTTCGGCGGTTACTATGACTGCACACCCTCTTTGACCCCACAGGTGATGACTGATGCTTGCACGACTTATGGTCCTTTGGCGATCTTTGGGACTGTGACGTGCTGAGCAAAGAACTCTTGGACCTTAAGCTTCGGCCTGCTTATTTGGACAATTAAACGGCTAATTCGGTTAAGCAGAGCCCATGAATTAGAGAAAACCCAGATAGCCAGAATAGGTAAATATAATGTTCTGTGATTTAAATAAATTGATCTAGAAAATTCTAAACTTTGATGAAACAAATGCTAATATTAATTACAATTAAATTTTAGATAAACAAATATTGATTAACTGAAATTATGAGTTTGTGGTTTTTCGTTAAAGAGAATAAAGGATTCTGAGTCTTAAATGTGTTTTAGCTGGTTCTAAATCACCATCAACCAATCCAACTAATTGGTCCGTTCGACCAAGTGGGTGGAGTGCCTTGATGTTTTGGGATTAGGAATCTATAGGTGGCGAATGTTAATGTATATTCTGTAAGGTAACTTTTCTCTCCCTATATGTTATAAGGTACCCCCCCACATGTCCAGCGCATCATCCCTCCATCCTGTGTGCAGACCTGTGAATGAGACGTGTGAGTGTTGGTGTTATGGGCCCCACCAATGGATGCGTGTGTGAATGAATTAGTGAGGACGACGGGTCTGCGACGCAGGGAGGATTGTGGAACATTTGCTCTTTCTTCTTTTTCCCGGCTTTGCGCTGGATCACAGGCACAAGAGCTAAGCACTGCCTGAACTGCACTTCCCGTCATGTTGTTTTGTAAATGTTTCTTGTAATTTTAGGTGTGTTTTTCAAAGGTTTCTGTTGCATTAGCGTGCAAGGTAACATTTTATTTTCCAGCCCGGCATGGCGTCCTTGATCTGTAACAATGGTGGCTGTGCGTCTTTTATTTTGTTGTGCAAAGCTCACTCAACAATTTTTTTTATTATTTTGGAGCGTGGCATGCTGCGCTTTATCTTTTCCAATGACGACCACGCATCTTTTCTTTTGTTGTGTGCAGCTCACCCAACAACTTTTTTTGGGAGGGTGGCATGCCGCCCTTCATCTTTACCAATGGCACCTGTGTCTATTTTTTTGTAGTGTGCGGCTCACCCAGGAACGTTTTTGGAGTGCAGCATGCCGCGCTTCATCTTTAAAAGCATTAACAGAAACGCCTAGTATTAACGCAAATGCCTATCTCCTACTAAACCATCCCCCGGCATGTAATTATGCACACCCGGTGCAGGAGCACTGTTGTCAGTTGCAGTTCTTCAACAAAATAAAAGTCCGGCCCGGCAGGAACCGGGGCCAGCGCAGTGAAGGGAGGGCTGATCAACTCTTACTTTTGGTGGCCATGCACATGCATGCTCCTGAAAGTTTGGTGACTATTTCTTAAGTAGATTAACACCACTAATCGCTCTAACATTCAACAATGCGAGACCTATTGCATTGCAAATGTTTGTTTTATAGTTCTGACCTGTGATGAAAAGAAAGATTTTAATAGGATCAAAACAAATCGAGACACTTCACTTGGTGATGTGCAAATGGTAAATATTTGCTAAAACCCGATCTCCACCCATTAGCATTTGAGCATTTCAGTGGAAAACGTCCTGTTTGTAAACGACGATGGGGGCTTGGGGGTGGCATTCGAAGAATGTCCACCCCCGGGCAGCTTCGGGCATTGGTATCGCCCAGGGCTGAGCTCGTGCAGGCAGGGAGCCTGCTTTGGAACGTTGGCGTTCAAACGCCAGGTGCTAATTAGTGGCAGTTGGGGGTCCAGGAGCAGGTAGGCAGGAGGCACGCTCGCTTTTTGTGCCTCTTGTGTTATTTATTGGGGCTCTGGCAGGCTGCTAATTGATTTTTTATGATGGCTGAAGCTGCGGAGAGAGTCAGGGAAGCCCTTAGAACATTGTGCCAAGCAGGGAGGGAGGATTTATTGGCCCCCGGTGTCCTGACACAGGCTTGGACTGGGTTAACCCCTAAGAAGAGGGCTTCCTCTGAGGGAGTGTCTGCTGCAGTTATTGCCTGCACATTATCGGACAGTTCCCCTGAAGTTATTTCTGTGGAGAATTCAAGGTCTTTGAAGAGATTATCTAGGGAGGCTCCCCTTCTTACCTCTTGTCAGCAGTCAGCTCCTACTGTTGTGGCTAAAGGCAGGGGGAGGGCTCGCACACGCTCTGTGAGGGGTAGAGGTGCTAAGAAACCTGCATTTCTTAGAGGGATTTCCAAGGTCTCTGAAGTTGTGGAAACTGTTCGTAATGAGGCATTTGCGCCATCTAGCGGCAAAGTGCATTTTCGTGATTCTGGCAATGGTGAACACATGCTTTCTGGTAAATCGCCTATAAAGCGCGATATTCCTATTTTTAATAAGAAAATGTTATTTTCAGTGGTTGGAAATTCTGTTTCTGGTGACCGGTTTCTGGCTCCTGTTAGGTCTTCAGATACCACTAATTTGTTAGCGGAGTTTTCAAGTTTGCCATCTGTTCCCAGTGTAAGGGCTGACGAGTGTGTGCCTTCTGGTGTATCTTCGGTTTTGCCTTCTTTGAACTTTCCTGTCAGGGAATTGAATAAAGAATTTTTGTCCGTTTCTGTTGTTGGCGGAGAGAATGTTAGCCGTTCTAGGTCAGAGCGTGAGCCTCCTGCCACAGGGGGATGGGTGTGGGTGGGGGGGGGAATAAAGGCAGTCCTGCGGTGCCTGAACATCAACGGTCTGCGAGTAATAGCGACTCGCAGGCCAACTCTGCGTCTAGATTGCAGAAGGGCATCAGGTGTAGCGAGTTTCCAGCGTCTTGCTCACCTTTGCACGAGGTGCCTGAAAATTTTCAAGGACCCCCTCAGTCTGCAAGTACTAGCGGCTTGCAGGCCGACATTCCTACAAGCCTGAGCAAGGGCGGCGGGCGCAGCGAACGACCATTGAGTGAGTTTCAGGCGTCTTGCTCGCCATTTTCCACACAAGAAGCAGCTGTTAAAGAGATTTTTCCAAATTCCTTACCTGAGTATAGGCTTCCACAGCTTAAAAAAGCAGTGAATTGGAGGGTTTTCGACGGTGGTGTTGGGGATGGGGCTAGGCCTTCAGGTAGTGGCGTCGAGCAAAATTATTATGACAATGGAGATAACGACTTATCTGACCTGGAGGAGGGTGAAATCCCCCATCAAGAGAACCTTTCTAATGATGGTTTTTCTTTCAAACAGGGGGGGCTTGTTAATCAGTTTTCTCGAGCTGATCTTTTACAGACACAAGAATCCGAGAGGAACTGGAAGCGGCTAGAGCGTTTTTCCAAGGCCTCGGAAGGAATCCAGACGAGGAAGCGCGCAGCTTTGGACAAGCCCCTTCAAACAGGTGGGCAAGTTGGTGATGCTTGTTCTTTATTTAATGTTAAAAAACGTAGGGAAGTAGCAGTTCCGGAGTCAGTCACAGGTGATAAGGTTTGTTGTCATTGTAAATTTGCAAGTTCACAGGGACAGGTATCCCCAAAAACAGATGCAGTTGCAGCTAAGGTACCTGTTTCAGTTTCGCAAGAAGAAAAGAATACCAAAGACAAAGGTACAGGTTTACAGAGGTTGCCTTATATGGGTTGTCCATGCCCCTGGGGTCACATTTAGCTAAACATACTAAAGAAAAGATTTGGAGCGGGGAGTTTGTAGACGTTTTTAAACTACTACATCGGGAGCTTCAATCTAAAGAGGGTTCAAGGGAGGAGGCATGGGAGCTAGCGAGAAGACCCAGGGTTCCCACTAATATTGATTCCTGGACCTCTGCCTTTTTGATTTTCGCTAGCGTTTACTGTGAAAAGTTTCCGGACCGTTCGGTCTCTCTTTTAAAATATTTGAATACTATTAGAAAGGCGCATGCAGAATTTGGGGGCTTCGCATGGTTACACTATGATGAGGAGTTTCGTGCTCGTTTAGTGTTAATTCCAGAAAAACCCTGGGGTGTGGTAGACAACGAATTGTGGGTCCAGTGGATGTATCCCCAAAGGCCTCCTCCTACATTACATACAGCAAGCGGCTTGGCGATTACCCCACGGCCCTTTCTTAATAGACCCACTCTGGGAGGGGTGGGGTCATGGGCTAAAGACACAGCTTTCACCTCAGGGGCGTGCTGGAATTTCAACAGAGGTTTTTGTCAAAAGTATCCATGCAAATATAGGCACGAATGTTCAAAGTGCGGCGGTAAGCATGCCGTGTTGCAATGTTTTGCTGGACAAAACCCCAGCTTCTATACAGGTCAGGGCAGAGGGAGAGGCATCCCTGTCCAGCCTCCTTTCAAAGGCGGTTACATCAATTGACATTCCCAACTTATGTAAGTGGCTTAAATTTTACCCTCTCAGGGAGAAAGCTTTAAAGTTAGAGTGGGGATTTAAGGAAGGTTTCAAACTCGGTTATCAAGGTCCTAGGCAACGTAGGTTTGGGCAAAATTTAAAATCTGCAAAGCAGTTTCCTCAAGTCATTGCTAACAAATTAGACTTTGAAATTGCTGAAGGTAGAATAGCCGGCCCCTTCCTTTCCTGGCCTCTTCCCAATCTTATTGTTTCTCCTTTAGGAGTGGTTCCCAAGAAAACGGAGGGAGAATTCCGTATGATTCAACATTTGTCTTGGCCTCAAGGGCTGTCAGTAAATGATTTTATAGCTAAGGAGGATACTGTAGTGCAGTTTTCTTCGGTGGACGTAGCTTTGGATTTAGTTGAAAAGGCCGGCTCAGGAGCGGAGTTGGCAAAGTGTGACATTAAGTCAGCTTTCAGACTGCTTCCAGTGCATCCTCAGGATTTCAAGTTGCTAGGGATTCATTTTCAAGGTCAATTCTTTGTTGACAAAGTGTTACCTATGGGATGTGCAGTTTCCTGCCAACTTTTTGAAGATTTCAGTTCTTTCCTACAATGGCTTTTTTCATTCAGGTCCGGCGACATGCAAGTGTCGCATTATTTGGATGATTTTCTTTTTGTGGGTAGAAAGGGCTCTCGTTCATGTGGCAAGGCCCTCCAATTTTTCCAATCTTTGATGCAGGAATTAGGTGTTCCCTTAGCGGCAGAAAAAACTGAGGGACCGGAGACTTGTCTTATATTTCTAGGCATAGAAATTGATACTGAAAAGATGGAAGCTAGGTTACCACAAGGCAAGGTGCAAGAAATTGTACAGTTGCTCAATTATGCTAAGGCGGCGAAAAAACTGACTCTATTTGAGATGCAACGGTTATTGGGTCATTTGAATTTTGCCTGCAGAGTAGTGAAGGCCGGGAGATCATTCTGTAGGAGGTTGGGTTTTGCTATGGCAGGTGCGTCATTACCTCATCATAGGGTCAGGGTATCTATTCACATGAGAGCAGACTTTGAGGTCTGGTTGATATTCCTGGAGAGTTTTAATGGTGTTCCTATCAGGTCCATGGGCGACCAGTTTTTATGGTCTATACAGATATTTTCTGATGCTTCAGGATCTAACGGTTTTGGACTTTTCTGGGATGGAAAATGGTGTGCTGCGCAGTGGCCTCAGCACTGGATTAGGGAGAAGCGCAGTATCGCGTTTTTTGAATTTTTTCCCTTGATAGTAGCACTGTCAGTCTGGGGTAAGTTTCTAGCTCACAGATCTGTTCTCTTTCATGTCGATAACAGGACTGTGGTTGATCTGGTCAGTGGTCAGAAGGCAAGGGACAAACGCCTGCTCCAGTTATTGCAGAATTTCATGCTGAGTTGCTTATTGTTGAATATAACTTTTAGAGTGAAGCATATTCCTGGAATAGACAATACTATAGCTGATGCGTTATCTCGTTCCCAGTGGCGGAGATTCCGTGGTTTGGCACCCACAGCGGATGCAGAAAAGACTCCAATTCCTCAGGAGCTATGGCTGCTGGCGGACTGACGATTAGGAAGTTGGTGGAGCAATCTCTGGCTATCAGCACACGCTTAGCGTACAGGAGGGCATGGGCGGAATTTCTACAGTCAGGTGCGGCTTGTCATAGCAATGATCATACAGGCCTTTTGCTACGCAATGATGACATTCTCCGTTTTGTGTTGAGCAACATTGATAAGGGCATTACAGCTGCTACCATCGCAGGGAAGCTATCAGGAATATCCTTTTACGGAAAATGTTTTTGGGGATATGACCCATCTTTGGGAGAGCTGGGTAGAAGGATTTTATCAGGATGGTCCAAAGTTAAAAAATGTGGTGCATTACAGCGCAAACCTATATCTCTAAATTTGTTGGAAAGGATTATAACAACGTTGCCTTCACTTTGCTTTTCCAATTTTGAAGCGGCGCTTTTTACACTTTGCATGTTATGGCTATTTTTTGGCGCCTTTAGAGTATCTGAACTTTTGGGTAAACCTTTTATTCAGGGTCTCAGATATTCAAATGTCTCTATGTCTGCAGATTCACTAAAAATTTATTTAGAATCATCCAAAACAGACCAAAGAGGAAAGGGGGCTACTGTGGTGTTGTGGAAACTTAGCGGTCCATTATGCCCATGGTTTGCCTGGTTAAAATTTCAAGAATTTGCTCATTATCCTAACAGCAGCTGCATTTTCCAACATCAGGATGGCTCTCAGCTGACTGCTTCTCAGCTTTTGGCTGTACTGAGGAAATCGTTGTTGTCATTAGGTTTAAACCCCTTTTGATTTTGGTACACATTCATTTCGTATAGGAGCTGCTTCAGAGGCCGCCAGAAGGGGCTGCTCTTTACAACAACTGCGTAGGCTAGGCCGTTGGTCCTCTAATTGTTGTTTGAAATATGTTAGAGATTTTAATGAATGTTAGACATCCATTTCGCTGTTTCTAATATGTATCTCTTTCCAGGTCACCACTTACCTTCATCAACCTCCATGGCGAATGTGTGGATTGTAGGACACTCTTTCGTCAGATGGGCAGCCAAACAAGCAGACAGGAGCCACTATGGTGTAAATTTAGGCTTTAGTTTTGAAGATACGGACATTTTGTGGTTTGGTAAGAGGGGAATGAAATGGGGTCAACTGTTGCCCAGTTTAAATGAGTTGGCTTCTTCAAAGCCGCTTCCTAAGGTATTATTAATTCATTTGGGTGAAAATGATTTAGTACAGTTGTCTGGCCTAGGACTCCTTTTGGAGGTAAAAGCTGATTTAGCCAAGATAGTTCTTGCTTGGCCTAATACAAAAATTGTTTTTACTGCACTGGTGCCAAGGAGGGTTTGGAGAGGCGCTGAGAAGTTTTCTGCCATCGACAGGGCTCGGCGTAAATTTAATAGGGAGCTACGCCAGTTTTGTCTCATCAATGACATTTCTTGGTTGGCACATGAGGACATCAGTAAAGATGACTTTCAATTTTTCAGAGCGGATGGTGTACATCTAACGTTCATTGCAAATGAATTGTACATTGTAAATATTAAAGATAAGTTATCTTATATTTTGGGGTTGCATCCATGGGGTTGAAGGTTTGCAGTAGCGGCTTTCCTTCTTGTTCCGGGGAACATTTTTCATATTAAACAATTTCAGGTTATTCTCGCAATGGTGATTTTCTATCTTTTGGGGGGCTGCGTTTCGCACAATATCTGATACTCAAAACAAAAAAAAAAAAAAAAAAGGGAACGGGAACGGGGGGGGGACAGGAAAAACGCCTTTGCAGGGTTTTTTCCTGGTGGCAGATTGGGACGGGATTGAGGCAGGTAGGAAGGGTTGGGTCAGGCAGAATAGCTTAGGACAGAAGGGAAACAGAGATAAGGGGCTGGGGTAGAGGTTCCAGGTGGGGGAGAATTGGGGATCTATGTGGGGGAAAAATTCATGGGGAAAATCTCTTGGGGGATCGATATGGGGGAAATTTCATTGGGGGATTGATATGGGGGAAATTTTATTTGGGGGATCGATATGGGGGAAATTTCATTGGGGAATCGGTTTGGGGACTTTTCTTGGGGGATCATTGAGGGGTGGCGGGGGCGGGGTAATTTTGCATTGAAAGTCATTGTTTGGCATTATGATTATTTTGCTATGTTGCTAAATAAAAGCGACCTTTTAACCCCCATCGGCCTGCGATGTGATTCATTGCCCGATGGGGGCTTGGGGGTGGCATTCGAAGAATGTCCACCCCTTGGCAGCTTCGGGCATTGGTATCGCCCAGGGCTGAGCTCGTGCAGGCAGGGAGCCTGCTTTGGAACGTTGGCATTCAAACGCCAGGTGCTAATTAGTGGCAGTTGGGGGTCCAGGAGCAGGTAGGCAGGAGGCGCGCTCGCTTTTTGTGCCCCACCCACCCTCCCTATTTTTGTGCAGGTTTTATATTTTGCGGTTAATGTAACGTTCCGATTCCTTGGTCTCTTTTTTGGGTCTCTCTCTCCCCCCTCTCTCCTTCTTTTTCCATTGGGGGCAGATTGGGACGGGATTGAGGCAGGTAGGAAAGGTTGGGTCAGGCAGAATAGCTTAGGACAGAAGGGAAACAGAGATAAGGGGCTGGGGTAGAGGTTCCAGGTGGGGGAGAATTGGGGATCTATGTGGGGGAAAAATTCATGGGGAAAATCTCTTGGGGGATCGATATGGGGGAAATTTCATTGGGGGATCGATATAGGGGAAATTTTATTTGGGGGATCGATATGGGGGAAATTTCATTGGGGAATCGGTTTGGGGACTTTTCTTGGGGGATCATTGAGGGGTGGCGGGGGCGGGGTAATTTTGCATTGAAAGTCATTGTTTGGCATTATGATTATTTTGCTATGTTGCTAAATAAAAGCGACCTTTTAACCCCCATCGGCCTGCGATGTGATTCATTGCCCGATGCACTACTAAACCGTGCGGTAGTAATGTTTGCGAGAGTGTGCTCAAAATACACCACCGGCTACATACCACACCCTTACTCTCCTGCTGAATGGACGCTACACTTGTTCTTCGTATAATATTTGGTTTTTCATAATCTCCATGACTTCAGCAAGCATCCCCACAGCCCCGACGTTCCAAGGGGCCCCTGGGACAATAACTTTCATTTTTACGCTTTTATGGATGTACATTCTACACCGAATAAAGCTGATTTGACTTGACTTGACTTTAATTGTCTCTCCTCTGTGCAGTTCTCTTTCTCAGCCTTTAACATATTATATTATATGCCACTTTACTATCTATTTTCTTGGTGCCTGAGACGTTTTTTGGCACAGTTCGGTCTCGTAGGTTTGAATTATTTGCGCTTAAAACACTCTCGTGCCCTGTCTGACCTCATAGTTACCTTTCACCTGTTTTACTCTGCTTAAGAAAAAAAGCGTGCGGCGTGGAACGTGTGTGAACCTAGTCTCGCGCTCTTCCTGCTGTGCTCCCGAGCAGGTGTCTTAATGTCACGCACGTTACGGGAGCCCCGCCCATTCCACATCTTCTTCATCTTGAGAGACCCTCCCTGGCAGTCCGCTCGTCTTCCTTCAGCGTTGCTCATCCAGAGAGCGCTTCTGCTGCATTTGCTGAACAGGTTTGTAATCTCACCCTCTTTAATTCACTTTGTGTATTGCGGAGGCTGCAGTGTTTTTTGTCTTTGATCATCAGTGTGGTTGCTGTCACTGCTCTAGGTTATGAGGCGGACTTCTCTATGAATAATAATGCCTCCTCCATCAAAGTATGATACCATCTGCTGCAAATCACGATACTGTTCGCCCGTTACTGCTCAAATGAAATTATAAAACACAGGTTTTAAAAGCGGCCGTGGCTTCCAGGACGTAAAATTATCCTCTCACGGCTCTGCCGTGAAGGGCGCACCCTCCGCCCCGCTCATCCCATGGCCAGATGACCGCCCTTAGCGAACTTTTCGTGCCTTTTAACTCAATTTGCATAGCGAAAGGGACATCATTTGCGTAACCTCTTTTTTATGCTGTAGTTAATTAAGGAAAATAGCCATGACGTGCTTTCTAGCAACGCTAGCCGTGGTGACTAAGCAGGTAAATGTTTTGGAAACTGAACATTGCTGCCGGTGAGATGTTCCAAAAGTGTTCCGTTTTCGTTTATTTTAAACATCCGAGACATCATTCCGTTTTTCACTATGATGTTTCCCACGTTTAGCAGCATGTGTTTGCCTTTATTTGAGGACCGCAGCCGGGCGGTCACTTTAAAATGCTAGTGGTAAATGTGTCGTGATTGTATAGTATTTAAACACATATGACGGCGGAAGTCTGAGGTGGCGCACCCATGGCCGCCAACATCTGGGGGCACTGGACGGAGCTCGAGCCGCAGCATTATTTCAGATGGGACCCGAGGTGCTCCGGAAAGCTCACTGAATCCTGGGTTCTGCATCGGAACAGGGTCTCCCTGTTGCGAGGATTTTTGTTAATCTTCTCAGGTTGAGCTGCTGCTGCTACACAGCGTCACCACACGAGGGGTGGGGGTTGCCGGTGATGGGGCATAAACTAAAAGAGCCCAAGTACCAGGCGTAGACCTCGAGAAGAGACTGTGTGTGAAGAGGAAAGAGGTATTATCGTGAAAAACATTAAATATATACTACCTTGCACTCAGCAGAGCACACACCTACATATATACATGTCTTAGCAATGTTTTGAAACGTGTCTACTGTAGATCATTGCTGTGTTTATTGTGTTAGCACCGTGAAAGCACCCTACTTCATCAAAAATAGCCTTACAGATACTAAAGGATTAATATTTAAGTGTCTCCCTAGAAGACAGTTTAAAGTTGAAGACATTAAACCTTGAAAAGTGATTGAAATTGTGTGCCAGTCCATTCTCATTACTGAGTGTCCTCTTAATTAGTCACTGCTTCGAGAACACTGCTAGGAAAACACGAATTGGCATAATCTGAAACAAAAACAATTCTGAGAACAGAGTGAGTCATTCTTTCTCTCATCGGTCAGTATACATTTAAATATATAGCTTTGTGCTTCCATCAAAGGCGCAAGGGGCGTTGCCCATCCGCCCTCGATTTGCCACCCCACAATAAAACTATAATTTAAATTACAGTGATGCCTTAGTTTAAATAAAATGACTTGCCCTACCCCCAAACACCTATGCTCGATTGCAGCGCTCTTTCTATTGTGCTGCTATTGCGAGCGTAAGATATTTTAGATGGTGTGGCCAATCCTTGGCAGAAAGACAGTAAAAGAAATGAATCACACTGTAGGAGCTTGAAGACAGAGTAGTGCGCATGTCAGGTTGGATAGGTGTCTTGTTCGGTCCAGCCCGACATGCTCACTTAAGGCCTCCAGAATCTGTGCTATATTAGGGAGCATGGAGCACTGGATATCCCTGCTTTACCCAATCCTGGTGCTGTTCTTATTCCGTTTACTGTAGCAAACAGTCTGAAATCAGCACCTAGATTGGTTCTGGTGGCTGGCCGGTAGTCCCATAGGTAAGGGTACAAGGCCTCACAGAGGCAGGAGAATGACATGAGTGGCCAATCACTGTGTGGCTTTATTTTAAAACTACATGGTGATTGGTCATGTGTCAGTGACAGTCTTTCTGGCAGTTTGTTCTTTTGCCTTCATACAGCAATGGCCAACGCACACGAGGACGAGGTAGGTGAGAGCACTGGCAATATTTGCTGCAAAATGCAGAATATTAGCAACAATTTTCCAAATTTTTCTCAGCAAGAGTCCCCATTAACCTTTAATTGGCGTTTGTACTTTCACTCTCTTACACCCAGCCTCACCACTTTCAAAAGTCACCAGCCGGGACTGGCTTCCATGCATAGACAAAAGCATAACTTGTTTTTCACAAAAATGTTTTTTTTTGGCTATTAAGGCAATCTGTACAAACCTCATACCGAGTTTGTGTCTGAATTACGGAATATAGCAACTAACATGTATATGCTCACCAGATAATTTTTGAGTCTCTGCAAGACAGCACATGCGCTGTCTCTTCGAGATGTGTTGTGATAAATCTGTGGGCTTGGGCCCGCCCATTGCTTTTCATCTGTTAATCCTAGTGGCCTTTAAAACTGCTTGGTTGTATGTGGTTAATGTTTGGTAAATGGCCCTCTTTTTGGTGTTTCGTTCCTCCCACGGAGCATGGCCCAATTACTTGTAGGCTTACACCTCTCTGCTTGTGTGTTTGTTTTTGGGCACTATTTCTTTCTTTGCTTTCTGCACTGGTTTTATAAGCTACTTTTGTGCGTTTGTCATAACCAAAGCTTTCAGTGTCGTTGTCTTTGGGCAAGTATTAAAACATTGTGCTTTACATCATGTTGTATTTATAGGAGGGAAATACTTTTTTTCCCTTTTTTTGTTGGAAAAGCTTTAAAATATTTATATATGTTCTTTCTGTGGCAGTTGAAAGGCAGCATGTTCTGACTTATTATTTATTTGCTTTCTCTCAGAAGGCAGTGTTTGTAGCCTTAAAGGCTTTACGCTTTATTCTTAATGCAATGCCTTATAGCATTTGTAGCCTTTTTAAAGATACTTCTTTGCTTTTTGTCTTCGGTGTTATATCACGTGTGCTCTAGTTTAATTAAAAAAAATATCATTAAAATTAACTTTGAAACTGAAGTGTTTGTCACCTTCATGTAGTTACATTTTGCCATGCTGTCACTAGACTTTCCTTTTGCAACTTTATTTACATGTTGACATCACCTTCTTCACAATTAAAGAATTATAAGCAAAGACGAACAGATGTGACATAGCAGTTACAGCTTCTGACTTCAAAGCTGGTGAACCGGGTTTGAGTCTTTGCGGGAGACTCAGCATCCTGTGATTCAGGGCCGGTTGCTTAATATATATAATTAAAACCTCTCAGGCGTTCAGGCACTAGTGCACATTAACTGGTTAAATAAATACAGAAATATACACAATTCAGCTTCATTTTTTCATAAAAATTAAAATTAATATGGATAAATACAGATAAAATTATCAAAAAAGAAATATGGATAAATACTGACGGAAATTACAAAAACATAAATACCATAAAACTGGGAGCCCTAATTATAAGCAAAGGAGAGCAGATGTGGAGTAACAGTTACAGCGTCTGACTTTAAAGTTGGGGAACCGGGTTTGAGTGTCTTCAGGAGGCTAAACATCCTGTGATTCAGGGCAAATCACATAATATCTCGGTGCCTAAAAATAAATGTGTCCATCTGTAATACAACTGGTCCTGATGTGCAGTGCTCCGATCAGTTCAGGTCGAGTTAGCAGCATATAATACATCATATTATTGCTGGTGGCTTAGTGGACTAAAGCATCCACCTTAGGGGCCTCTGGTTGACATCATGATCACAGGTTCAAATCCCAATGGGCCCAATCAGCCTTTCATCCTTCTAAGGTCGATAAAACGGGTAACAATAAACATCTGTTATTCAGCGCCAAGATACCCTTCTGGGTGAACATGTGCTTTACAAATACATTTTTTGTTATAGCATTTTATAATACTCTATGGCATCTATAGCCTTTTCCAAGCTATTTCTTTGCTTTTTGTCTTCTGTGTTGTATCAGGCGATCTCGGTGCATCACCCTTTTTGACCCCATGTGGCCAAAGCAGCCCATTTTCCACACACCCTCTTTACTTTTCCAGCCCCTCACAGCGTGGCTGACTCCATCTTTCAACACACAATGCATAAACAAAGATGTGTGAAAGCATTAAATTTAACTAAAACAATGGCTATCTTTACAGTTTAGCTAAAATACTCTTTGATATAGAAAAGCAATCTCCTTCCTAAACACAGCGTTTGTGTATTCATCGCCGTCCTAGCATGCCTCACTCCATCCTGTAGCACCCATACAGCTTCAACAAAGAAGTGTGAGCGCTTTAAAGTCAGCTAAGGTGCTGGAGGAACCCTACAGGTTTCAAGCCACAAGCTAAAATAAGAGAGTGTTAAAAAGGCTGCACAATAAAACCTATGTCATCCCTGAATGTATCCATAAACACGACTGTTAAAAAAGCTCCAGGCCACCAAATAAAAACAGGGAGAATTGTTGCATGAGTTGTATTTTTAATAATTACTTATGACATCTTGCATTATAACATTTTTAATTAGCTTCATTTATAAATGAAGAGGTGCCCTCCTTTGTAATCTTACAAACAACATTCATTATTCAAATTGAAAAGCTTTCTGTCTGTAAGATCGCCTGTGTTACTTTTTTAAACCTACTCTCCGTTCATAAAAATAAATATATCTGTAATGCAAATGGTGCTTCTGTAAACCGCTCCGATACGTTTGCGTCCAGTTTGTGAAGATAAAACTGCAAAAAGTACACACTTGCCTACACTTTTAAAAACATTAAAAATATTACTTAACTTGATGGTTATTCATGGTAAACACCATATCTACTCCTCACAGCATTTCTCATTCTTGTATTTCGCCATCTTTAGCACGTTGTCAAAAAATATTTTAGGGAACAACTTTTAAAAAACGCAACAGATACCTTCCTTTACAAAATCAACTCACCTACTCGGCAGCAGCAACATCGTGTTATTTATTAAAGCAACTTCTTTACATTTAGGTCGTGCTTTTAGACAAAACATATTTTGTGTACTATTAAACAGGCCTTTATAGGTCAACTCTTATTTCTATAGATCTATTTCTTTAAAATAAGTTTGCTTTAAGCAAATAAAAGAATAAAGAATGCCTATAACTTATAATTAAATACCTTTGCCGAAATTAGAAACAAAAGACACAACCAATAGTTAGGGCAAAATTTACATTCAGCTTGAAATTTCCCTTTCTACCACCTCGCACAAAGCTAACTTACATTTCATAAATTAAACAGCTTTAAACAAAATCTGAAACTGCAAATCAAACACAACCAAAATTTTATTCCACTCAAACATTGATACCTTTCATTTACTATATTGGACAGCTTTTCACACTATTTTAAAACTGCTCGTCATCCACAATCTACATTTTCAATTCAACTTTACTATGTGAAAAAACAAGCTTAAAAAAACACTACTACTATGCTGGAAAAAGCAAGCAACATTCATTCGTAACTCAATTGCACGTTATCACATTAGGAGAAGTGCTTATCTGTTACTCACACTCAAAAGCATTAAAAAGTTTAAATTTACTGTACAACCACACTGCTGTACAACACAGATGAAAACCACAGAGGAAAGACTTATTGGCTTTGTCAATGCTTGTTACAAAATTACATGAGCTGCACTGAATTGCACACACAGTAGTCAGAATAACTTTTGCTAACAAATTGTGTTTTTCGTTGAAAGCTGACAGGTGGGCAACAAGTTGTGGATTATGTGCAGCCGCGACGGATGCAGGTAAGAGCAGTGAGACCGGCTGGGGGGGATTTTGAGAGAAAGACCACAAGGAAAAATTAAATAAATAATACATTTTCTCTCGTAGTCATCTCTCGAAATCCCCACCCAGCCGGCCCCACCACCCAGCAGCCCCACCACTCTTACCTACAGCGGCCGCGGCTGATTATGTAAAAAGGCTGAAAATCAGTAATTATGCAAAAAACACTGCACGTATAGAGCAACCTACCCATATGTTAGACTTCATGGCTCTCAACCACTCAGGGAACCTTTTAAAGTACAGTATTAATTAAGATGGTTTTGATGTCTTATTGTGTTGGATGGACAGTAGGAAAAGAGAATCGAGGGCAGGGTTTCTAGGAAAGGGAAACAGAATCTGATTATAAGCTTCGAAGCATGAGGGCATTTAAATAAAGTGAGGCATCATTTACTCAATCTGAATACATTAAACTTCTTTCAAACTCTACCCATTATTTCTGTCTACCCTGGTGTCATTCACAAACACTCTTGGCACCACTAATATTCACCCCTGGAACATGTGCTTTCTACACTTAGGTGCCGATCACAATCCGGTAAAAAATTCCCCCGTGCGACTCGTATCGGGTCTTTTTACCGTACGAATCGTACAAGTGCCGTACGAACTGGCAATCACGATTCGCATGGTAAAAAGTCCATACGAACCGCACTGGGAATCATTCCCCACACGTCCTCGGGTCGGAAAATGTGTCCGACACGTCCTCGGACGATTTACCTTACAAACGTGAAAAGCCAAGTCCGACCGAGGAATCACGATCCATCCCGTGCGTCCGAGCGTACAACCGTATGGAAAAAACACCGTCCGCACCGAACACCCATAGCAACCATGGAGACATGTGCCCGCATACGCGCCCAACACTCCCCCCAGCCCCCGTACGTCCGACACGTACCCCCCGTGTATGTATACCCCCACCCGTCTAGGTACACCCCAGTACGTTCCAGTCGAACCCCCACCCCAGTACGTGTCATACCCCCGTCAATGTACACCCCCCCACCCCTGGACGTGTCGTACCCCCCGTGTACCTACACCCAAGTACGTTCCAGTCGTACCCCCACCCCAGGACGTGTCGTACCACCGTCAATGTACACCCCCCCACCCCTGTACGTGTCGTACCACCGTCTATGTACACCCCAGTACATTCCAGTCGTACCCCCACCCCAGTACGTGTCATACCCCCCGTGTACCTACAACCCAGTACGTTCCAGTCGTACCCCCACCCCAGTACGTGTCGTACCACCGTCAATGTACACCCCCCACCCCTGTACGTGTCGTACCCCTGTGTACCTACACCCCAGTACGTTCCAGTCGTACCCCCACCCCTGGACGTGTCGTACCCCCCGTGTACCTACACCCAAGTACGTTCCAGTCGTACCCCCACCCCAGGACGTGTCGTACCACCGTCAATGTACACCCCCCCACCCCAGTACGTGTCGTACCACCGTCAATGTACACCCCCCCACCCCAGTACGTGTCGTACCACCGTCTAGGTACACCCCAGTACGTTCCAGTCGAACCCCCACCCCAGTACGTGTCATACCCCCGTCAATGTACACCCCCCCACCCCTGTACGTGTCGTACCCCCGTGTACCCCCACCCCAGTACGTTCCAGTCGTACCCCCACCCCTGGACGTGTCATACCCCCGTCAATGTACACCCCCCCACCCCTGTACGTGTCGTACCACCGTCTATGTACACCCCAGTACATTCCAGTCGTACCCCCACCCCAGTACGTGTCATACCCCCCGTGTACCTACACCCCAGTACGTTCCAGTCGTACCCCCACCCCAGGACGTGTCGTACCACCGTCAATGTACACCCCCCCACCCCAGTACGTGTCGTACCACCGTCAATGTACACCCCCCCACCCCAGTACGTGTCGTACCCCCCGTGTACCTACACCCAAGTACGTTCGAGTCGTACCCCCACCCCAGGACGTGTCGTACCACCGTCAATGTACACCCCCCACCCCTGTACGTGTCGTACCCCCTGTGTACCTACACCCAAGTACGTTCCAGTCGTACCCCCACCCCAGTACGTTCCTGGCGCACCCCCAACACAACCTCCTAAGTACGGAGCGCACCCCATGCCCCAACATCACAACCGCATGTACGAGTCTTACAAAGCCACACACAAGGACAAAATCGTACAACCAAATGGCCCATGTACACACCGTACACACGCTCAAAACGCACGTACACAACCAGGACAAAATAAAACAACACAAGAATACACCAGTCGAAAGGCACACAGCCACTAAACATGGCCAACAACCACTTAAATAACACAATCACTGACCTGCAACTGCCAAAAACAAACAGAGGCCCAATACACCACCACTCCTTATAACACACCCACCCAAAATTCAAAAACTGCCACACCCACCCATGGACCAATAAAAAGGGCCCACACACACAAACCATGAGCCTTTCCAACAGACTCACTGCTGCCAGACACCACAGAACCAGACTACAAGCTACACCACACCTTACACTTGCACACCTTCAAACGACCACCCTCACAAACACCCTCTCATCACATTCACACACACACACAACCATCCACACCCCCCCCCCAACATCCACACCCCCCCCCACACCCACACCATCCCCACCCACACCCCTCACCATGCCCACTACCAAGAATCCAAAGTTCAGTCACCGAGAGTTGGAGGTCCTTGTTGATCAAATCCTCAGAGTCGAGCCACAGATCTTTGGAACATTGGTCAGAAGCACCAGCCAGGCAGCCAAAACAGCCATGTGGCAGACCATCGTCGATGCTGTGAATGCTGTTGCGGACACCAGGAGGACCAAGCAGGATTGCCAGAACAGGTGGTACGATCTGCGGAGGAGGGTCAGAGCCAAGAGGCAGGAGGAACACGACCAGGCCAACGCCACCGGAGGAGGGCCCTCCCGCAGAGCCGTACAGTACCATCCCTGGGAGGAGAGGGTGATGGCCATACTGCCGGTGGAGGCAGTTGAAGGAGTAGAAGGACTCCGAGACCCGGGTGAGTACACAAACAACGCACCTCACATGGGGGGAACTGCAACCACAACCAAAATCAATAACAGGCACGCAACCACCACAAGCCATCGCATTACTCAACCACACTCCATGAGCAGGCACATGCCACTGCTGCCACCATGCCCCATGCACCCAGCTGGACAATGTCAAGTCACAGGCCACAGAAGACAACAACACATGACACGGTAACCCGGATGGTGGGAGGCTGGGCACCAAGAATCACATAGTGCGACTCCAAAGCAGACAACAATGCCCTCTGCCCATATGGCCTAGGTCACAGCCAGACAAACACTGTGTCCCAACACAGGAATGACTTGCCAGCAAATGGCGGACGCCTTGCATCAACACATGGGGGTGAAGGCACTGTTTTGCACATGCCAGCAGCTAATGAACAGCCAACAGTGTGAAAGAGTGGCAGCACACACCACCACAGCAGCAGCGCACAGACACACAGCAGACAAAATGGGTGCCTGGAGATCAGAAACAAACTCACATCAACAGGCCAAGGGCCACTCAAAGATCTGCTAACAGTGTGTGCCCAGGAAGCTGGGCCAAGGTGACAGAGGGTGACACACGGAGGGAGGGAGAGGGGGACACAGAGGGAGGGAGAGGGGGACAGAGAGGGAGGGAGAGACGGACAGAGGGAGGAGGCTGACACACGGAGGGAGGGAGAGGGGGACACAGAGGGTGGGAGAGGGGGACAGAGAGGGAGGGAGAGACGGACAGAGGGAGGAGGCTGACACACGGAGGGAGGGAGAGGGGGACACAGAGGGTGGGAGAGGGGGACAGGGAGGGAGGGAGAGGGGGACTGAGAGGGAGGGAGACGGACAGAGGGAGGAGGCTGACACACGGAGGGAGGGAGAGGGGGACACAGAGGGAGGGAGAGGGGGACAGAGAGGGAGGGAGAGGGGGACTGAGAGGGAGGGAGACGGACAGAGGGAGGAGGCTGACACACGGAGGGAGGGAGAGGGGGACACAGAGGGTGGGAGAGGGGGACAGGGAGGGAGGGAGAGGGGGACTGAGAGGGAGGGAGACGGACAGAGGGAGGAGGCTGACACACGGAGGGAGGGAGAGGGGGACAGAGAGGGAGGGAGAGGGGGACAGAGAGGGAGGGAGAGGGGGACTGAGAGGGAGGGAGACGGACAGAGGGAGGAGGCTGACACACGGAGGGAGGGAGAGGGGGACACAGAGGGTGGGAGAGGGGGACAGGGAGGGAGGGAGAGGGGGACTGAGAGGGAGGGAGACGGACAGAGGGAGGAGGCTGACACACAGAGGGAGGGAGAGGGGGACACAGAGGGTGGGAGAGGGGGACAGGGAGGGAGGGAGAGGGGGACTGAGAGGGAGGGAGACGGACAGAGGGAGGAGGCTGACACACGGAGGGAGGGAGAGGGGGACACAGAGGGTGGGAGAGGGGGACAGAGAGGGAGGGAGAGGGGGACTGAGAGGGAGGGAGACGGACAGAGGGAGGAGGCTGACACACGGAGGGAGGGAGAGGGGGACACAGAGGGAGGGAGAGGGGGACAGAGAGGGAGGGAGAGGGGGACAGAGAGGGAGGGAGAGGGGGACAGAGAGGGAGGGAGAGGGGGACACAGAGGGAGGGAGAGGGGGACAGAGAGGGAGGGAGAGGGGGACAGAGAGGGAGGGAGAGGGGGACTGAGAGGGAGGGAGACGGACAGAGGGAGGAGGCTGACAGACGGAGGGAGGGAGAGGGGGACAGAGAGGGAGGGAGAGGGGGACAGAGAAGGAGGGAGACACAGGGAGAGCAAATCAGTCCTTTGGTGTGTGGGAATGTCTGCTCGTCAGCAGGTGGACTGCGTGCATGTAGACAAGGGTGCCCAGTGCCAGAACCCCCCCTCTTCATCATGGCAAAACGCAGGGCCATGTTACAACCTGTACACGAGCACAAGGACAGCCACCTGCATCATATGAGTGTGTGGATCCACTCCATGTGCACATGTACAGTGCTACAAGGAAGGCGCAAACGCATAGCTCGGCACACATGCACACTCCACTGCTGACTGCAGTCACACTTGACGCAGCAAGTAAGACTGTGCCACACATAGTTAAAGGGGCCAAATTGGTGCCCAAGGGACACACACATGCACAAGTGCACTGTGAGTGGAATGCAAGACAGATCCTAATTCCAAGAGGAAATGTGCCAACTTTGTAACGGATGAAACATGGATGTTGCATGGATCAAAATTAACATTGTCTCTCTCACACACAGGTCAACGTCGTGCTGCACCCCCCAACACTGGGGGGGAACACTCACAGGACCCGGATCTGCAGGAGACCGATCCCACTGGCAGCGACCACTCTCACCACTCTGCGGACGACCCCGACCGACCTGGCCCCTCTGGTGTCCAACCACCTGCAGCACCTGCGTCAGGTACAACCGTGCCAACCACCACCCACACTCCTGCCACATCCCAGGAGACACCCAGGATCCCTGCCCCAACACCACAATGCAGCCAGGCTCGCCAGGAGGGACACGGTGTCCCGGGCACCCAGGAGGAGGCAGGCGACAACGCCAATGCCACCCCTCAGGGGTCCCGGAGACCCCATGTGCCCACAAGTGCAGGCCAGACGCAAGTGGGCAGGGGTGGTGGGAGTGGAGAGCGGCGGAGGCGCGAGCCTGACCAGTTGGCTGGGGATCCGGTATTTTCCCATGTCCGTAACATCCTGGACTCATACCGGCAGGACACCACGGGCATGGCCCAGGTTGTGTCCGTCCTCGAGGGGATCAAGGTCCAGCAGGCCCAGCAACATGCGGAGCTAATAGCCTGTCTACAGCTACACCAACGGAGGATGGAGGACAGACAGGCTCAGCAAGTGACGGCGTCCCAGGGGATTCACGCTGAACTCCGTCGGATGGCCGACACCATGGCCGACCCTCCCTGTGCCAGAAGGCGGAGAACATCACCACCCACAGGGAGGGATCATGAGGAGGAGGAGGAAACATCCGACGGAGCATCCCAGACGTCGTCACGGCCTGCTGCTGAGGTTCCCCGCAGGAAGCCGGGTCGTCCACGGAAAGGACCGTGAGGGTGGCTGCTACATCACCATCTCCCAGGACACCTGGCCTGGCACCTGGCCCACTGGAGCAACAGCATCACAGCATCAAGAGACATTCTCTGCCACATGGCCCTGCTGGTCACTGGCTGACCAATGTTGACAAAGACTGTGGCATGGACTCTGAGGATTTCCAATGGCAAGGACACCAACTCCCCTACTGAACTTTGGATTCCCTAATCCCGGAAAGGCCCTCACTTGGCCCCCCCCCCCCAATAATAAATCACACTATTAAGAATAGATGCCTGCTGGTAGCATTATTACCTAACATGTGTCTTGTACAGTCTAAACATGCCTGAGTCATCTGTTCACTTCAACCATCCACACCCTGGGGCCTGAGTCTGGCACAGGACACATGGGTCACAGTTTTCTAGGCAAGACAGACATGGAGCACCATACACACCCGTGATGGTCAGAACCAGCTGAGGGGGTGGCCGAACAACCGTGCTGACAGACACATTGAGTACAGCAACAGTCATGCGCAGAGGTCAGGGATCCTGGCCCGTGTCCTGGGGGGCACCCAGGTACGTGTAGACAGGTGGCAGAACCATGTCCTGCAAGCTTGAGTCCGGTGGATGCAGAGAATGGGGTCATGGACAACGTTGGATGCATGGGGATGGCACATGTCACAATACCCACACAGTCATGGACATCATGCCCATTACACAGTCTCAGCACACACACACAGCTTGCATCTTGCCACTCGACACATTGACACATAGCCACAATCAGGGAATACCATGCCAGACATGCAGGATGCACCGTGCCAACACACCAGCATTGACTGAGAAGAGGCACCTTGGAGGCATAGGGACACCTTTAATAGTCATGTGTTTGGGATTGCAGAGGCAACTTGAAGTACACATGAACACATCATGTGGAGTAACATGTGGCTCCAACACAGGCACCCCCCTTCTGCAGCACAAATGCGTGATAGCCATGGAACTGGCACACAAGTGTCGGATAATAGCTAAATACCCACAGCTGCTCACGGAGAGACTGCCATACACCATACATCCGCTGATGTGGAAGTCCCACGCCATGTCAAGACAATGTTAACCGTATGTGTCCGAGGGCAGTGTCACACACATTGATGCCTTCATCACAATCCACCATCCCATCACTGATGACTGACAACCAGGCAGCCCATCTATTCAGGTGTACCCAGCTGCATGTCGTGTCCCATGGGGATGCCACATGTCTGCAGAGGACCCAAACCCCGACCGGGGCAGTGTGCACACATCGTGAACAACTGCCACACCCAATACACCCCAGATGCATCCCTTACCCCATGGAGACTTCCAAACGTGTCCGTGCCTGTAACGCTGAGTCAGCCCACGATGCCATGTCCATGAGGAATAGCAGTGCCACAACAATGCAACCAGCAAACGGCATGCGCAGGTACCTGGGGAAGAGAGACACACAAGAAGTCAGCCACAAGAAGCACAGCCACTTGCATGTGCATTTACTCGACACATGTATGTATGACAACATGCTAGGTCACAATTATGCCTGGGGAAATACTACCATCACTGCCACCATCACTCCAGTGACACACCCACACACACCTCTGACCCACGTGCCATACATGCAGGTGGAGACACACATCACAACGCATGCCACACGGGGACCAATGCGTGCACACTCAGACCCTGGTACTCACCACTAAGCAAAGAAGTCGCGTATGAGCCGAGTCCGGATGTCCTCTTGCGACTCCACATCCTCCACATCACTAGCCCCATTGCCAAGCCCTTCGTCCTCCACGGGTGGATGGTCCTCGTCATCTTGATCCAGGATGAGGGGCACAGCTCTTTCAACTGCCATGTTGTGCAGCATGCAGCAGACCATGAAGATCTTGCAGACCTTCGCCGGGGCATATGGGAGTGCGCCGCCGGTCTTGTGGAGGCACCGGAATCGGCTCTTCAGCATGCCAAACGTCCTCTCTATCACTCGCCTTGTCCGGCCATGGGCGGTGTTGTAGCGGAGCTGGGCCGGCGTGATGGGGTTGCGGAGAGGTGTCAGCAGCCAAGGCATGTTGGGATAGCCAGCGTCCCCTAAATGGAAAGCACATGGATATCGTTAGAACTGGCGAAGCGGTAGTGCTGCTCGGCCAAACAGAATACAGGACAGACAGACTGTACCCACCAACAACACATGCACGTTCGTTGCGCAGCTGCATCATCATATCAGGCATCCCGCTACGCCTCATGATGTAGGCATCGTGTGCTGATCCTGGAAAACGAGCACAGACATGTGAAATCACCATGTTGGACAGACACACCACAAGGGCATTGATGGAGTGGTAGTGCTTCCGATTGCGGTACGCCACCTCCCGTGCGTGTGGTGGTACCAAACCTACATGTGTCCCATCTATGGACCCAATGACATGGGGCATCCCTCCCAGGGCATAGAAACCACGCTTGACCTCAGTCATCTGTTCAGGGGTTGGGAACTTGATGAAGTCATCCAGGTGAATCAACATGGCCTCCAAGAAATCATGCAGCACACCGCTGAACATGCTCTGGGACATGCCACCAACATGAGCTATGGTATATTGGAAGGTACCCGTGGCAAGGAAATGTAGGGCAGCCATTACCTTCAGCTGGGGTGTCAGTGCCGTAGGATACCTGTGCTGCGGTTGCAGGTGTGGTGCCAGTCTCGCCGTCAGCTCCAGAATCAACGGTTGGGTGAAGCGGTAGAGCCGGATCCTGTCATTCTCCTGCATGGTGGCCAAGTCTGGAATTCTTCGGGCAACAGGAGGCGCTCTGCAGTAATTTGGAAGTGACAAGGAAGAGTGAGTGCACTACGAGAACAACTCATGTCTACTGAGCACATGTAAATCTGCCAATACACACATGCCACATAGGGAGTCAGGCATGTGCTACATGCCCAGGACACGTATGGATGCAAGGTGACACTCCTTCCAAGACCCAGCTACACACGGTGATTGAGAACCTCCCCATGCCACGCCATGGGAATAGCTGTGTCCCAGTGCAAGTGCACTGCCCGACGCAAGACAGGAGTGACATACACCCACACATCAGCAGAAGTGTGATGCTGATTGCAGAGACTGGCAGCGGAACACTTGAGCCACAGGTCACATGACATTACACTAGTCCAGCCCACACACCTTGCCATGAAGGTGCACATGTCATGACTCCCCACACATTCCTTGTGAGTTTGCTGACATGGCCTTGTCACGCTACTCCGTGTCCCTTGCATACATGTGCACCTCACATCCGGTAACACATGTGGCATGGTGTTGGGAACAGTGTGCAATGACAATCTACACACAGCCACATGTTGGTTGCTGCAACGGCTGCAGCTTTTGAGGGTGCAACAACATCAACCCGATGTAAATCCCGGACACATATATGGCATAGTCACATTGTGCACTGTGGGTAGTGATGAGTCATGTGTCATGACCCCTGTACCGGGCATCATGGGACACTTCCGTGTGTTGGTGTCCGTGCCATGCCAGTGACGCTCACCCCAAGTGCGCAGTCCCACATGCACACATGTCAAAGGAGTCAAGGGCATGCCTGGCACACATTGCACCCTCACACAGTACACATGTACACATCTCATCATACATCTGGTGCCTTCTCCACTCAGGAGGCATGTTCCACATCACAGCCTGTGACACCTGTGCCCAACACATGTGGTAATGCACAGACGATGCCTTGGTGTCCATTCCTGGACAAGTATGTCCATCCATGGACAAGTATGTCCGCCCTATTCCGACATGTGTGTCGCCTATCACCACAGTGATGTGTAAAATCCGCCGTACTGCTGCTGAGAGGGCCTGTGCATGTTCCCAAATCACTGTGGGAGTGCTGCCGTATGTGTACCCATCGTGATGGCGAGCGTAGATGCGAGTGTACGGTCCGTACCACTACGGGTACGCATACGCGTGCAGACCCATAGTGATAGTGAGCGTAGATGCGAGTGTACGGTCCGTACCACTACGGGTACGCATACGCGTGCAGACCCATAGTGATAGTGAGCGTAGATGCGAGTGTACGGTCCGTACCACTACGGGTACGCATACGCGTGCAGACCCATAGTGATAGTGAGCGTAGATGCGAGTGTACGGTCCGTACCACTACGGGTACGCATACGCGTGCAGACCCATAGTGATAGTGAGCGTAGATGCGAGTGTACGGTCCGTACCACTACGGGTACGCATACGCGTGCAGACCCATAGTGGTACGGACCGTACACTCGCATCTACGCTCACTATCACTATGGGTCTGCACGCGTATGCGTACCCGTAGTGGTACGGACCGTACACTCGCATCTACGCTCACTATCACTATGGGTCTGCACGCGTATGCGTACCCGTAGTGGTACGGACCGTACACTCGCATCTACGCTCACTATCACTATGGGTCTGCACGCGTATGCGTACCCGTAGTGGTACGGACCGTACACTCGCATCTACGCTCACTATCACTATGGGTCTGCACGCGTATGCGTACCCGTAGTGGTACGGACCGTACACTCGCATCTACGCTCACTATCACTATGGGTCTGCACGCGTATGCGTACCCGTAGTGATAGTGAGCGTAGATGCGAGTGTTCGGTCCGTACCACTACGAGTACGCATACGCGTGCAGACCAAAAGTGATGGAGAGCGTAGGCATGCATGTACGGGCCGTTGCCATGCATTTGGGGTGCCCTAGGGCCCCCACACGCACCGTACCTGTGTGTGATGCTCCAAATTACATGGGGGACAAGTATTAAGGCCTACATGCATGCTGGTTGTCATGGAGACCAAGTTCAAAATTGGAAATTGTTCTGGAAGGTGCACAGCAGAAGTCAGTTGGGATTTGTCTACTTTGTTGCAATGTGTTTGTGGGGCTGACATCATGCAGGAGAATGAAACCGATAGAGAACCCACAGACTGCTAGGTTTGAAGGGATTGGTGGAAACATAGGATGCAAATGTGAGTGACCAATCTCTCTGTACTCCTGTGCATGAGACTGGGCAGAAGGGCACATATAAGGCAGCCAGGTCCCATGAGGGAGCACTTGCCTGCACATCTTTGCATTCGTCGACCCAGCTGCTGCTACTGATTCCCTGGAACCATGTCAAGGGCTGTGGAGAGGACACAGCCATTCACCCTGGAGGAGAACATGGCTCTGCTGGATGTGATCCTCCCACAGTACTCCATGCTGTATGGGCGACCAGGTTATCAGGTGAGTGCATAGGCCACTGCCACAGACTGTCCCTATGTGGTGACTGTGACTTCTGCCATTGCGTCCAGGTGTAACACACATGCCATGTACTGTCGGGGGGTCCCAGGGGGGGGGTGCCTGATGTCTCCCAGCAGTGCCCTGAGACAGGAGGGGTGGGGGCCTATCACTCACAGCAGTGCCCTGAGACAGGAGGGGTGTGTGCAGAGTCCTCCCAGCAGTGCCCTGAGACAGGAGGGGTGTGTGCAGAGTCCTCCCAGCAGTGCCCTGAGACAGGAGGGGTGGGTGCAGAGTCCTCCCAGCAGTGCCCTGAGACAGGAGGGGTGTGTGCAGAGTCCTCCCAGCAGTGCCCTGAGACAGGAGGGGTGGGTGCAGAGTCCTCCCAGCAGTGCCCTGAGACAGGAGGGGTGGGTGTGGAGTCCTCCCAGCAGTGCCCTGAGACAGGAGGGGTGGGTGTGGAGTCCTCCCAGCAGTGCCCTGAGACAGGAGGGGTGTGTGCAGAGTCCTCCCAGCAGTGCCCTGAGACAGGAGGGGTGGGTGCAGAGTCCTCCCAGCAGTGCCCTGAGACAGGAGGGGTGTGTGCAGAGTCCTCCCAGCAGTGCCCTGAGACAGGAGGGGTGGGTGCAGAGTCCTCCCAGCAGTGCCCTGAGCCAGGAGGGGTGGGTGTGATGCACAGTGTGAGCCTAGATCATTGATTGTGACATTGCCATCATTCCACCTGTGTACCCACTGTGGCACGTACTGCTTTTTCCCTCACCAGGGGATGATGTCCCTATGACAAAGGTGCAATGCGTTGGCTGCATGACATGCCTTGTTGTTACCAGCTAATTTGTACCCATATGTCTCTCTGTGACATGTGGCTGGTGTATTGATGTGGTGTCACTTGTTCCTCCTCACAGGTAGGCGCCACTGCCAAGGAGCAGATCTGGCTGACCGCCGTCAGTGCCGTGAGGGGTGTGGATGGTCGGAGGCGGCGCCTGGCCCAGGTGAGGAAACGCTGGCAGGATATCCGGTGCTGGACGCGGAGGATTGCACGGCTCCTGCTGGGGGACTCACCTGAGAGCCACAAGAACCGCGGCCGCCGCCGTCTGAGCCACCTCCACAGGCGTGTGCTGCCGGTGGTCTTTCCAGACCTGGAGAGGCGCTTACAGGCGATGCAGCAGCCGGAAGGGGGTAGGTACATGTGTGTTTGTTGTGTGTCACCGGCATTTGTAAGGGCACAGTAGCATGAATCCACTGGCAGGGTTTAAAGGTGCTGTGCAGATCCTGTTTGGCCCAGTATAGCGCTGTGCCCCTGCCACCCTTCCCCTCCTTGCAATGTGTTCCCTGGTCTGTGTGTAGTCACTCCTTCCCAGGGTAATGTAGGCTGGCGCTTTGTCCACGGGAACAATGTCTGTAGCATCATGTGTGGGGGTGGTGTGTAACAGGTTGTGGGACCTTGCCTGTGCACTGTCAAGTTCACTGCATGTGGGTTCCATGTCAGTTGGCACTGATGCTGACTCCAGACATGGGAGTTGGTCTCTCATGTGTCATGCCTTACAGCGCGCATGTCCTATGTAGTGGCCTGTGACATGATGTGCATGACTGTGCGATACACATAGTGCAGGGATGGTGACGTGTGTTGCTGTCATTACCATTCAGTAGCATGTAGTTGCGTGCCCACTACTGTCCCCTGGGGCACCTTTTCCTCAGTGGTGTATGTGTCATCATGAACGTGGCCACTGTCAGTGTCTACAGCGTAAGTTGTGCTCTGTGCCATTGTCCCCTGTCACCATGTATATAGACGTGCTAATTTGTACAGGTGTCCACTGTGCAGCCTGACCTGATTGTCCTTCTTCATACTCACAGTTGCCAGTGCCTGTGTGTCTTGTTATACTCATCTGAGGATGGGCACTGGTACCTCATTATTTGTACAGGCGCACCTTGGCTGTTTGGCGTCCAATCTTGCTTTTTGCCTGCCCCTGTGTGTATCACCCAGACCATGAGATGTTGGTGCCACCTGTGTCTCCACAATTTGCCTCGTGTAGGGTCTTGTTGGGGCGGGCAATGCCTATGTGTTAAATCCTGATTACCACTTGCTGGGTCTGGGCAGTGTGTGATGTGCCTGGACACACACGCAATGTGCAGTGACCGAGTCATGTTGTGCATGTTTTCAGCATTACCTATGCAGCATGTGTCTCAAGTTCATGGATATGGTCCCTGGTCATCGGTATTTTCGCAAACGCTGTGTGGTGCAGATGCAGTGCTGGATTGTCCCCAGGACCTGGGTGCTATGTCAGACTCCTTTTCCTGTGTTTAGCTATTGTCTCATGCTCTCCATGGTATTTCAGTGGCATGGTGGCTCAACCAACTGTGTGTTGCATGCCCTACATCGGTACCCTGTTCAGTAGATGTTAGGGATCTTCCTTTTCAGGCCATGCAATGTTACCTATGTAGATTGGACTCATGTGACAGATGTGTACAGGTGTCTGAATAATTTCTGTCTCTCCACCCTGCCCACAGCATCGTCGGGGGACACAGAGGGAGACATGGACACAGACCAGGCGGAGGGACCGAGCACCAGTGCCAGCCGTGACATCGGGTCTGGCACATCGAGTGGGACAGAGGCGGAGGAGAGTGTGGCCGAGGACCTGTCGACTGGCACATCAGACTACGAAGCTGACAGGTCCGGGGACGATGTCTCCGAGTGGGCGGAGGCTGCACCAGCAGCTGACAGCGGAACAACACCTCGCACCGCCCCCTCAGTTTCCACCAGCCGCCTCCCACTTGCTCGTGTCCCTTCCCAGCGTGCCCGGTCACAGCATGTCTCCTTCCTGCCAGGCACCGCGCCCCCTGCCCCTGTCTCCACTGCTGCCGCCAATGCAGAGTCTGTGGACATCCAGCGGCAACTGCAGGTTGGTCAGGCTGCGATCCTTAATGTCCTCCATGCCCACGGCAAAACCCTCACCAACATCGAGGCTTTCTTGGAGGGCATTCATTCATCGCAGGCTGACCAACGCAACTTGCTGAGGTCCATCGACTCCACACTGACTGCAGCAGTGGGTCTCCTGCAGCGCGACCTCCCCCCACCTACCCCTGCCCCATCCACACTTCCCACTCCCATGCCTGTCACACGTACACCCAGACGTCGGCATGCACCCACATCAACGGACACGGGCACCACACCAGCAGGGAAGGTCCACCGCACTCCTCCTGACACGCACACACAGGGTGAGGTAGGCACACCCACTGGGTCGGGGGGCAAACGTGTGACACGCAGCCATAGTGGGAGTCCGCATTCCACCCAGTCCACTCCCTCCAAATCCCCTCCCCTCAGCTCTCCTGGCCACATCTCCCCCAAGGACTCCTTCATGGCCGCTCTGTCCCTGAGCCCCACAGTTACACCACCACGCAAGCGGTCACGGAGGTCCCCGGTCAGGGTGGTTGAGTCTCCCCCCCTGTCTCCACCCTCCCCCGGTGGCGCTGCGACCCATCCCTCTGACCCCCCCCCCTCCTTGGGGCCTGAGGTCCCTTCGGGTGCAGGGGACTCCCTGGATGACCTTGCAAAGGTGTGTAGTGCCATCCTGGCCTCCGCCTTTGGCACTGACCCACCCCCTGTGGTGGACTCCTCCATCCCTGCACCCACAACGCCGCCCCTTTGCCCTGATGTCCCTGCGGTGCCTGTTGCTCCCCCCCCCCCCGATGCCCTCACCAGTGTGGAAGACGATGCCATTTGACTGTGCAGGCAAGGTAGGGGACACGCATCCCACTGTGTCCCCCATCCAGCTGAGAATCATTGACTGCCCTATGGGCTTTGTGAAGATTGAACTGCCTGCGATCCACGGACATTGTGCTCCTGCAGAATAAAGCTTAATTTTGTTTTCATTATCACACTACTGCTATGCTGGTATTGGTGTTGGTGGGGCTGCTACATGGTTTTGGGTGGTGTGTAAGGGTTTGGGTGTGTGGGATATGTAGTAGTGTACTGCTCATTGGTGGGACCCTGTGATCTGTGTGCCATCACAAGGTGTTGGCTAACTTTCTTTGTTCATGTAGGCAGTTACTGCATGGTGCACTTGTCCAAGGGTGTATTCCTTCCTCTGTGTACCCAGCTTTCTTCCCTGCAGGGTGTTCCCAATGTTTAGCGCAGAGCTGTGTCTACATGAGCTGTGTGTGTGACGGAGCCCTTCTACTTTGGCCATGCATGCAGGGCCATGTCTCCACCTGCGACAATCGTGGCATCCTTGGTGATCACTGTACTTGTGTGTGGAGTCTGTTGACATGAGTTCATGGGGACATGTTCCCTTGTAGCCAGTATGCATGTGGATAATTCTGGCCTCACACACATGTGTTACACCCCTCCAGTCTCAGGGCACTGCTGGGAGGACTCTGCACCCACCCCTCCTGTCTCAGGGCACTGCTGGGAGGACTCCACACCCACCCCTCCTGTGTCTGGGCACTGCTGGGAGGACTCTGCACCCACCCCTCCTGTGTCAGGGCACTGCTGGGAGGACTCTGCACCCACCCCTCCTGTGTCAGGGCACTGCTGGGAGGACTCTGCACCCACCCCTCCTGTGTCAGGGCACTGCTGGGAGGACTCCACACCCACCCCTCCTGTCTCAGGGCACTGCTGGGAGGACTCCACACCCACCCCTCCTGTGTCAGGGCACTGCTGGGAGGACTCCACACCCACCCCTCCTGTGTCAGGGCACTGCTGGGAGGACTCTGCACCCACCCCTCCTGTCTCAGGGCACTGCTGGGTGGACTCTGCACCCACCCCTCCTGTGTCAGGGCACTGCTGGGAGGACTCTGCACCCACCCCTCCTGTGTCAGGGCACTGCTGGGAGGACTCCACACCCACACCTCCTGTCTCAGGGCACTGCTGGGAGGACTCCACACCCACCCCTCCTGTGTCAGGGCACTGCTGGGAGGACTCTGCACACACCCCTCCTGTCTCTGGGCACTGCTGGGAGGACTCTGCACCCACCCCTCCTGTCTCAGGGCACTGCTGGGAGGACTCTGCACACACCCCTCCTGTCTCTGGGCACTGCTGGGAGTGATGGGCACCCACCCCTCCTGTCTCAGGGCACTGCTGGGAGGACTCTGCACCCACCCCTCCTGTCTCAGGGCACTGCTGGGAGGACTCTGCACACACCCCTCCTGTCTCTGGGCACTGCTGGGAGTGATGGGCACCCACCCCTCCTGTCTCAGGGCACTGCTGGGAGGACTCCACACCCACCACTCCTGTCTCAGGGCACTGCTGGGTGGACTCTGCACACACACCTCCGATTTCTGGATATGTGCGCTTGGCACATACACGGTGGGGTTACGCACACTGCATTAGAGGTGAGGGTACGAGTCTACTGACACTGGTGTGGTGGGGGTACGCTCCGTACGTCCGCGGGTGTGGGTACGGGTCGTACTTACACTGTTGGGCAGGGGGGTACGCTCCTTGCATTCGTGGGTGGGGGTTCGAGTCGTACTTACACTGTTGGCATGGGGGGTACGCTCCATGCATACGCGGGTGGGGGTACGGGTCGTACTTACACTGTTGGGCAGGGGGGTACGCTCCTTGCATTCGCGGGTGGGGGTACGGGTCGTACTTACACTGTTGGGCTGGGGGTACGCTCCGTACGTCCGCGGGTGGGGGTACGGGTCGTACTTACACTGTTGGGCTGGGGGTACGCTCCGTACGTCCGCGGGTGGGGGTACGGGTCGTACTTACACTGTTGGGCTGGGGGTACGCTCCGTACGTCCGCGGGTGGGGGTACGGGTCGTACTTACACTGTTGGGCTGGGGGTACGCTCCGTACGTCCGCGGGTGGGGGTACGGGTCGTACTTACACTGTTGGGCTGGGGGTACGCTCCGTACGTCCGCGGGTGGGGGTACGGGTCGTACTTACACTGTTGGGCTGGGGGTACGCTCCGTACGTCCGCGGGTGGGGGTACGGGTCGTACTTACACTGTTGGGCTGGGGGTACGCTCCGTACGTCCGCGGGTGGGGGTACGGGTCGTACTTACACTGTTGGGCTGGGGGTACGCTCCGTACGTCCGCGGGTGTGGGTACGGGTCGTACTTACACTGTTGGGCAGGGGGGTACGCTCCTTGCATTCGCGGGTGGGGGTACGGGTCGTACTTACACTGTTGGGCAGGGGGGTACGCTCCTTGCATTCGCGGGTGGGGGTACGGGTCGTACTTACACTGTTGGGCTGGGGGTACGCTCCGTACGTCCGCGGGTGGGGGTACGGGTCGTACTTACACTGTTGGGCTGGGGGTACGCTCTGTACGTCCGCGGGTGTGGGTACGGGTCGTACTTACACTGTTGGGCTGGGGGTACGCTCCGTACGTCCGCGGGTGTGGGTACGGGTCGTACTTACACTGTTGGGCAGGGGGGTACGCTCCTTGCATTCGCGGGTGGGGGTACGGGTCGTACTTACACTGTTGGGGTGGGGGGTACGCTCCTTGCATTCGTGGGTGGGGGTACGGGTCGTACTTACACTGTTGGGCTGGGGGGTACGCTCCTTGCATTCGTGGGTGGGGGTTCGAGTCGTACTTACACTGTTGGCATGGGGGGTACGCTCCATGCATTCGTGGGTGGGGGTACGGGTCGTACTTACACTGTTGGGCAGGGGGGTACGCTCCTTGCATACGCGGGTGGGGGTACGGGTCGTACTTTCACTGTTGGGGTGGGGGGTACGCTCCTTGCATACGGGGTGGGGGTAGGGTCCGTACATATCCGTCCCCACGCTATGTGATGTTTGTGCGGCCCGTACCCAGGCCTTTGCCACGTGGGTGCGATCCGTCCCGCCATTGTTGGGGTGACGTGTGTGGGCGTGGTCCGACTCGTACCCACGCTCTTCAGGCGTGGGTACGGGACGTACCTGTCTGGTTGTGTTGCCGGTTCGCGTGGTGACGGACTTCCGTTGTGGCGGTCGCTGGATTATCAGGACACGCCCCCACCCCCTCGTGGTGACCAGGGCATGGGAGTCAGGTATGTCCAGGCCATGTGTAGTGTGTCACTCATGTGGTTGTTTTGTGGCCTGCCCTGGTAGTGCCACCCCCACCCCACCCCACTTTCCCCCCTCCCTTAGTTATTCTGACCTTCTGCGGCGTCTGCGTCGTAACCTGTAGAGGAGGTGGACTGCTATGAGGGCAGGGATGACTCGTAGGTTCGGGTCCATGTCTGTCCGTCACGTACTGGTCCTCCTTGTTCGCGTCGTCGTCTGTCCGTCGCGTACTGGTGGTCCTTGTTCGCGTCGTCCTGATTTCCCGGCAGTTTTTGGCTGCCGCAAAATATTCACCGTGCGGGGTGACGTCGGTGCGAATCGTGATTCCTGGGTCGTGAATGGCTGGCTGCGTGCGTCCCGACGTCAGGTCGGCGCTTTCCCGGATCGCATTGGTAGGTGTTTTTTGTTCGGTCGGTCTTTTTTACGATTCGTACGGTAATGGTGTACCCGTGCGAATCGTAATTCCATGTTTGTATATTTTGACGACCGGGTACGCGTCGGACGGAGAATATGCTCCGTCCGACGGTTCGTACCCGGTTTTTACCGGATTGTGATCGGCACCTTACTCTTACTTCACAGCCTAAATACTTCAGCATTTCATGCCCTGCCCACATGTACTTCCGACCTGCATGTGCTTCCACACATACCCTTGGCATTAATGTGTCCTCCAAGGATCACTGACAAAATATCGAAGGTAAAAAAATCGACCTACAAAAATATCGGAGCAAAAATATCGATGTCAAGAATATCGACATCCTATCTACAACATGGTAAGTACAAAAATATCGAAAATAAAATATAGAATGTCAAAAATATCGTTTTTAAAAATTTAGGGTATTTTTTAGTTAAAAAAATATGTTAAATAAACCAAATAATACTTATAAATAAAATAAACATAATCAAATATATTTTATAATGTTTAAAATTAATAATTAATATATATAATTTAATAAAACATTAATTAAACATATACATATTTATTATATTATATATACTTACTTAATCAGTTTTAATTGTTTTAATAACTTATAAATTATTAAAAATTATTATAAACTACAAATACATCATACACATAAAACAATAACATGAATAAAAATTAAATAATTATATATAACACATTAAAAAAATTACATTTAATTTGAATATTGTTAAAATTAATTATATATTACATTAGCTAAAATAATACAAAAAATATTAAATAGCACAGACAATAAAACTACTACTCCAGCTCCAAAAAGAAACAACAGTAAGGAAAATGTTGGATAGCGTAGGGGGAAAAATTACTATTCCAACTCCAGAGAGGGCAACAGTAGAGAAAGTGTTGGATAGCGTAGGGGTAAAAATTACTATTCCCACTCCAGAGAGTGCAACATTAGGGAAAGTGTTGGATAGCGTAGGGGTAAAAATTACTATTCCAACTCCAGAGAGTGCAACAGTAGGGAAAGTCTTGGATAGCGTAGGGGTAAAAATTACTATTCCCACTCGAGAGAGTGCAACAGTAGGGAAAGTGTTGGATAGCGTAGGGGTAAAAATTACAATTCCCACTCCAGACAGTGCAACAATAGGGAAAGTGTTGGATAGCGTAGGGGTAAAAATTACTATTCCAACTCCAGAGAGTGCAACAGTAGAGAAAGTGTTGGATAGCGTAGGGGTAAAAATTACTATTCCCACTTCAGAGAGTGCAACATTAGGGAAATTGTTGGATAGCGTAGGGGTAAAAATTACTATTCCAACTCCAGAGAGTGCAACAGTAGAGAAAGTGTTGGATAGCGTAGGGGTAAAAATTACTATTCCCACTTCAGAGAGTGCAACATTAGGGAAATTGTTGGATAGCGTAGGGGTAAAAATTACTATTCCAACTCCAGAGAGTGCAACAGTAGGGAAAGTGTTGGATAGCGTAGGGGTAAAAATTACTATTCCCACTCCAGACAGTGCAACAGTAGGGAAAGTGTTGGATAGCGTAGGGGTAAAAATTACTATTCCAACTCCAGAGAGTGCAACAGTAGGGAAAGTGTTGGATAGAGAAGGGGTAAAAATTACTATTCCCACTCCAGAGAGTGCAACAGTAGGGAAAGTGTTGGATAGCGTAGGGGTAAAAATTACTATTCCAACTCCACAGAGTGCAACAGTAGGGAAAGTATTGGATAGCATAAGGGTCAAAATTACTATTCCAACTCCAGAGAGTGCAACAGTACAGAAAGTGCTGGATAGCGTAGGGATAAAAATTACTATTCCAACTCCAGAGAGTGCAACAGTAGGGAAAGTGTTGGATAGCGTAGAAGTTAAAAATAACATACTTATAAATAAAATAATTATTTAAAATAATTAGTGATTTAATTATTAAATAACTCAAAATTATTTACAAATACCAATACATTATGATTACAAACATAACTACCAATTAATAATTAATTACCAATAAATTAATAATAAATACCAATAACAAATAATTAATAAATATTAATTACCAAATAATAAATATTAAACAATAAAATATTTTTCATGACCAAAAACATATGAATTATTAAAAAGTAATTACCAATTAAAATATATTGAACAATTAACAAAAATGATACCACAAAATAATAATGAAACATTAATTACCAATTAATAATTACGTATTAATATATTAATTAGAAATATAAATACATAATATTTAATCATATTTAATTCACAATTAATGATTGATCAACAACAAATTATTTTTCATAACCAACATTTTATAATTTAAAATATTTATCAATTAATAATTAATTTACAATTAATTAATTATCAACACCCAACAACACATTTAATAATTACTTAATAAGATTTCAATTATTTCCAAGACTATTAAACGCACAACACACTCCAATAATAAAATAATACACTTACCATAATTATCAATTAATCAATTAATAAAAACTAATTACCAATTAATAAAAATTAATGACCAATTAATACTTAATTAACAATAATATAATTATCAATACCAATAAATGAAAATAAATTATTACTTAATTACAATTAAATTACTTCCCACCCTATTCCCCTATAACCCCACAACCCGCTACAGAACTTAAACGCAAAAATTAATAACAATTAATTTATAATTCCTAAAAATGTATAATTAATTTCATATAATTAAATTACTCCCCACCCTATTCCCCTATAAACCCACAACCCGCTACAGTACTAAAACACAAAATTGACTTAAAAAACCATTATTAACATATAAAAATTGTATACATATATTTTAAAACCAGTAAAACACTTAACAAAAAACATATAACAGATGCATATTAAATACATAATAAATTACATAACAATAATATAAATATCGATATTAGTAACATCAATATTAGTAACATCGATATATTTAATATCGATATTACTAACTTCGATATTACTAACATCGATATAAAAATACTTACCTTAGGGTCGATATTCTGTCCATAGATATTATTGACATCGATATTCTGTCCCTTCGATATTTAAAACTCGATATTAGTGTAGGTCGAAATTTTATTTTCGATATTTTGACTGCTTACCGTCCTCCAAACATATTCTTGGTATTAACCACAGCTTAAACTCTCAACACCAATGCATTATGCACAAACTAGTGTGCATCTACGTAAGTTCCTAGCAGTCTTGCTTCCTTCCTTCATACTCCTGACATATTGTGTTATGTTCGTGCTGCTGATTTACGCATATATAGTAATGCAAGGAGTCAAGATCTGTGGGTTTATTCACTCCAGACATATTGCAGTTTAGAGATATGTATCCACTGGGTATTGAGTCGAAACATGGAAATGCAACAGTCTACATTGTTTTATAGATATTTGATCACAATCAAGGCAGGTACTATGTTGATCTTTGTCAAACTATCCATCTGTTTTCCTTAAGCATTGGAAGTCAATCTAGATTGTCACCTCTTGCACTCTACTAATCTGTATTTATTCAACTAAGAGATCTCGTGATTTAGTTCCAAGTGATGCTCTCAAGAAAATGGTGCTTAAGTTGGGTATTTAGGATTGCTGTACAGATCCCAGGAACATTGCTAGCCAATCCTTTTTACATCTCATGTAATGTTATCTACACATGAACTATATTGCGTGGCTATACGATGCATGATTTGAATTAATTGAACTGCCTTGGGAATTATGTCTTAGAAGGCATAACACTGTTCAACATGTTTAGTAGGAACATTTTACGCATTTCGTAATGCACGATTTCCACAACTATATGAGGCCTATAATCTCAATACCTCATACATTGGGCCAGCCAAAAACAAAAATATATGATCCCTATGTCTGTGGTAAATCTTGACATTCAGATCAATCAATCAATCAATTTGATTCTGTTGTATCAGCAAATACAAGCAGTACAATTACTTTTTAGGTCAAATAGAAAAAAAATCACAGCAGAAACCATATATAAATACCTTTCCAACTTAAATACAGGAAAATTACGTTCAGAGAGCACTCTATGTAACAATGTCGATAAAATCAAATAGTCTGTTATTAATATTCATAATGTAAATTACATAATTTAGACATTAAAATAGCGAAGAGCACTGGATAGAGAGTTGAACAGACAAACAATGAGTTGTTTTAAAAAAAAATGTTGTCCTCATTTTGGCAGATATCTTGATGGGTTAATATTCTTGTCTTTCTATGTCTTGTAGTAGAAGACCTGACCAGAGACCATAGAACCAGACCCTTGCATATTCACCCACATGTATACAACTGTTTCCAATTCCTTCTCCGCACTCACTAGATCGACCCTGGAAGATAGGGAGATAATGTGGCCAACAGAGTGGATGGCATAATCATTGGACTCATGTTTCTTTTTCTCTGCACTTTATCAACGGACCCCAAACTCTCTCTCTGCTTTTTTGGTCACTCGCCATATCGGATTCACAGACAAAAATAACACTTCAAATATTCAGAAAAAATTGGAGGATTCACAGATTTCCATAATTTACAAATTTCCTGTTGTGCGAGCAAAACAACATAAAACAAGAAATTGGATTCTACAGCAGAAATTTGCATTTCTTGATCCAAACTGGATCCCAAAAAAATTAGGCTAGTTGTTACTTTTAGTTGCGTTCCAATGATTTTTTCTAAGAAACATTAATCGCATTCCAGAAAGAAATGACTTTCGAACATGACATAAACATATGTATATCGTCAGCCTCCATCTGTGCACACCTGGGACATGTATATACCTTACCAGTAGCCTTCGAGAGCTTTTTAGGGGACCAATATGCCCGATAAGTACTAAACAGATGATTTTGTTTTAATGGTGAGGGCTTTACTACTTTATACAATGTAACATATGATTTACTCCACATTTGCATCAGGTCTCGAGTATCAAATTCTTTATCCCAAAATTTGTGGACTTCAGATTCAATACTTCCGTCTACCTCCACAAAAGCCCTGTACCAATATGATATTTCCTTGGGCCACTGTCCGGTTCTCATTACTTAATCAGAGTTATCATGTTCTGTCTCTGCCCAGTCTTGCCTTGCCCATCAGGCACTGAGTTGATAATATTTAAACCTAGCCGATGCGCCATTGGTACAATTACTCAAAGCTTTCCCAGCTCATCAGGTTATTGCCTACCTTAAGGTCTGTCCAGCGAAAAAAAACACCACTTATCAAAGGTTGACTCAGTTGATCCCTTAAGCACTCAGGCCTACCGGGTGAGTCCCACATTGGTGCCCATGGTGAAAAATATGAGATTCTTAATGTTTTTCGAACGTACATCCATTTTTTCAGGGCAGACTTTAAAATCTTAAACCGCACTTAAAATGTTTTTTGGGGTCTCCGTACTTAAAAAGAAAACCAATTAAACCATCCAGTACTTCAGATAATAATGCCTCAAAGTGTGCCTATCTAAGAATTGTCCACTTTATTGGCCAACATGCGGACATTCTTGAATTGGAAAGCGTAGCAAAATACAAGAATATCTGGTACTGCCAAGCCACCATGGTCTAATCTCCTACGTAGTTTTTTATAGGAAATCCTCGGACCTTTGGATGCCCAGATAAAGCTCCCTATTCTCCCCTGTAGTTTAGCTATGTCTTTCTTTTGAAACGTCAATGGGGATGGAATTAAGCAAAAATTTCACTTTAGGCAGGGTAATCATTTTTATAAGGTTGACCCTACCATAGATGTTAAGGGGTAAGTTCGTCCACCTAGAAAATAAACCTATTACATCGTGGCTAACTTTCTTCCAGTTTACTTTTATAGTATCTTCCATCTTCTGGGTTATTTGAACTCCTAGATATCTTATTTGATTCTTCGCCTCACAAGTTACCAACCCCTGGTTCCAATCCATAATCTCCGTTTTCCCCGGGTTCACTTTGTACCCTGAAATGTGACCAAAAACCTCCGCCTTACTCATCAGATTGGGGATTGCCTCCTGCGGATTACTCGTATAAAGCAACAGGTCATCCGCATAAAGCCCTAACTTAACTTCATAAGTGTTGGATTTAAAAGGAGTAATAGCCATGTCAGACCTAATAAGATTTGCCAAAGGCTCAATATATATATTAAAAAGAAGCGGGGAAAGGGAACAACCCTGTCTTGTGCCTCTGAAAATTTCGAACCATTCTAACAACCTCTCATTAATTAGGACTCTATCTTTAGGGCCATGATATAAGGTCTGAATTGCCAATACCATATTTGTTGGGAACCCAAAACTTCGCAAGGCCTCCCATAAATAGGGCCATTGTACCTGATCAAAGACCTTGGCTGCGTCCTCTGCCACTATAGTCAGAGGCAGTGTCCGAGCCTCAGCTAAGTCGATGGCTCCCAACAACTGAAATGTCAACTCATTCAATTGCCTCCCAGGAATAAAACCCCTTTGATTGGGGTGAATAACCTCATGTATTACCAACCGAGCTGCAATAATCCCTGAGAAGATCTTATAGTCTGTGTTTAACTGCCTGTATGAGTCTATCTTTCGTTGATCCTTATTAGGTTTCTGGATCATAGTAACTAGCTTCTAGCCAGGATTTAGGGACCCTTTTTCCACCTACATATACCTAGTTAAATAAAATCTGAAGGACAGGGACTATAATATCCATAATGCAAAGAAATACTTCTACAGGGAGGCCGTCCGGTCCTGCTGCCTTTCCCGTAGCCATTTTTTTGCCCTGGGCCCTTATTTCCCCCTCCTTAATCTCAACTTCTAGAATCCTTATTACTTATTCAGAAGATAGCCGAGGGAGGGTTATTAACCTAAGTCACTCCTTTATTTCCTCTTGACTAGGTGCGATATCTTTGCAAACAACCCCTGCTCCACTTCCAGTGGAGAATAGGTTTTCTGCATTGGCTGGACTGTCTTCTTCGGGTGAAGGGCAACAGCTCGTGGAAGCAAGGGTTATAACTGATGGGAGTGCAGAGGCTGACACTGGGCTTGCGGTATTTGCTGGCCCAAATAGTACTGTCTTTAGTCCCAGTCCCAGTCTTTCTACTAATCTCAACCTGGAAACCATTTCTAGTCTCCCCATCCTGGCGCATATAAGCCCAGATTCTTCCAGCCACGGATCTGTCCAGTTAAACCTGGAGAAGGAAGGCCAGGGGCATATAACTGATCAAAGAGGCGGAGGTGTTGAGAATCCCATAGAGAAATTGTTTTTGAACTTAAGGCATGACCTTTTTGATAAATTTGAAATATCGGAGTCCAACCAAAGGGGGATACAGGATAAATGTGACGCACTAGAAGAAAAATTGGATGATATAATGGCACGTACTTGTACTTTGGAGGGGGGAGTTAAAACGTTGGCAGGAAATGTTCTGGAAAATTCAAAGGATATTGACTGGCTATGGGCTACATGACGATCTAGAGAGACTGGAAACCCAATCTCGTCGTAATAATCTGAGATTTCTACAAATTCCAGAGGGGACGGACAAGGGGGATGTCAAAATCTTCATCTGTGCCCTACTTAGAGAGATCATGCCTAATAGGTCTGATATTGATTGGAAGAGAGAAATTGAGAGGGCACATCGGGAACCTTTCAGGTTAAATCTAGGGAGGAAAACCCTAAGAAAAATTTTGATTCCGTTTTGAATTTCACCTCAAAAGAGTTGATATTATCAAAAGCATTAAAAGAGGGTTCCCTTAGTCATGATGATTTCACATATCAGATTAGATCCGACCTTAGCAAGAGGACTGCCCAGCGGCAGTGGGAACTAGGTACTAGGATGAGTCAGCTCCGAGAAAAGGGAGCACAGATGCAACTAAAATTCCCGGCTATGCTAAAAATTATGTGGCAGAATAAGATGCACAATATTAGCGACCCCGAGGAGGTAGATGTATTCATACAACAGATGAACAAATACAAATATAAATGAGATATATTTGAGTTGTGGCATGTCTGATGAAAAATAACCTTTAAAAGGTCAAGAAGTAGGAGTTTGTAGGGGGCCCGCATGCTTCTATTTTCTGTTTGCTTGCTTTTTTTTTTGTTGTTTTTTTTTGTTGTCTGCCTCCTCTTGGCCTTGTCCTTGGAGATGGGGCTCCCAAAGGGCGGAGTGTATCACCCAAGAGGTAGAAGGGGGGTTTCCTATGGGGGAGGCGGGATGTGGGGCACTGGGTGTGGGAAGCAGAGGGAGAAAAAAAATTGTCCTCATTGATGTAGGCTGCGATTTTCCCTTTTGTAAGAACATGATGGGGTTGCCATCGCTAGCGGTCAAGACCGACTCTGTTCAGGAAAATTAGCATGGATAAAGCTAAGATAATTAATATACTAACGTGGAACGTAAATGGCTTAAGATCTAGGAAAAAAGTGTCACGAGTAGCAGAATTTTGTAGGTTAGTGTAGCCCAAATAATATTACTTCAAGAATCTCATCTAGAAAGGACGGAGTGTAGGCAGTGTTTTACAAGATTTAGATGGATACAGGAGGTGATATGTTCTGATCAGAGTGGTAGTTCTAGGGGAGTTGCTATTATTGTTAAAACTAACCAGGATATAAGATTTCTTAAATATGTGTCGGATTGTTCAGGTAGGTGGTTAGTAGCTACCCTTTTAGTATATGGTAGGCCCCAGGTATGTGCCGTATATTATGGGCCAAACAATGATAACCCAGAGTTTCTGGAAAAATTGGAGTCTTGTCTACTGGAGACAACAGCTCCGATTGTTTTAGGCGGAGATTTTAACTTGGTACTAAACAAGGGACTAGACAGGACGTTGAAAGCCAAATATAATAGTCCACCAAAATCCTTTTCTAGGCTTACAAGCATAATGAGGGAATTTAATTTAGTGGACATATGGTGGATATTAAGGAAGGAAAAAAGAAAGTTTACCTTTTATAGTAAAAAAATATAGACATCACTCTCGTATAGACTACTTTTTAGTTGATCAGGAGTTGTGTGGAGAGGTTATTCCGGCAATAATATCAGATCACTCTGCGGTTGTACTATCTTTAAAGTATCACCTCCCCGAGGAGTCTAGAAGGTGGACCTTGAATAGAGTAATCCTTCTAGATGAGAGGGTTATTGAAGATTTAAGGGAAAAATCATTTTTTTGTAGTATCAATAATCGGTCAGCAGAAGAGGATGTAGCCAGGGACGCTTTTAATGCGCATTTGAGGGGGCTCCTAACATCTAATATGATAGGGAAATATCGCTCAGAGAAGCAGGATAGGGAAAGGGCTATCCAAGACATTACGAATAAAGAGGGTGAGCTACAAAAGGCGTCCTTGGAGGATTCGAATAGTGTGGGGGCCTTCAATAAAGAGCTGGAAGGGCTACAAGCTGCATTTAGGGCAAAAACTGATAAAAAATCTTTGGATATGTGGAAGGTGAGCAAACTCTTGCACTTTGCTTATGGTGAAAAGTGTGGCTTACTGTTAGCCTGGAAAACTAAAGCAGATAGGGCCAGGAATATAATACGAGAGCTTATTAGTGGTGAAACAGGAAACCTTCTGTATACTAATTTAGACATGTGTAAGGAGGCTTGTAGATATATGCAGGAGCTGTATAAAGAAGATATTGCACCTAGTCAAGAGGAGACAAACAATATGAGTTGCTGAGTAACATATTTGACCAACGAAATACTCAAGAAGCTGATATCCTCTATGTGAAAGGTAATGGTAATAGACTTCATGCTTATTTTCAGTAATCATAGTCATTGGGTCACTAATTTTAGTTTTACTCCGAATTGTGCTAGTAAACACAATCCCCTAGTTGCTTACTTAAATCTTAAATATAAAGGGGAGAATCGTACAGACCATTTTAGTCCCTATTAAGTGTAGCACAAATCAAGGTCTCAGATTAAAATGCGAGTGGATTGATCAGCCGTTTTCGATGCCAAAATAATCATGGAGAATCTTAGCCTGATATAAAGCTGTTTGTCAGCTGAGTCTACACCTACTGCCCTGATCCGAGAGTTCAAGACTCTGTGCCATGTTGTATCATCAGAGCTAGCACTTAAATGTTCCACACACTTGGCTCTGCCTTTTTGCTGGTTTGAAAATGCCTCCAGTAGGGCACACAAACAATAAAAACAATGCCCTACACGCTGCCCCAAGAAATAGGGAAACGGTGAATGCAGCATGGAAGTATTATAAGGCCACATTTAAAACTAGGAACGAAGAGCTTAAAAGTAATGCTTGGACTGACTTATTGGTGTCTGGTTTCTTCAGGAACTCAAAAAGTATGGGAAGATGTTAACCTCCCAATGTTCACTGCTCGTCTGGTAACAAAAATTGGTTGTTTGATTGCAGGAACAGATTAGGTTCCGCACTATCTGTGCATTTTTAATCCCCAAAACAAAGTCACTGACACTGAAGAAAGGGATATTCTTATGTGCGATGAGATGGCTCAGGCTTCTCATTTTAGTGATTCTATCTCGATTAAGAAGGTGGAGCTAGTGACATCTCAGGTCATATGTTGGAAAGCCCCAGGCCTGGACAGGGTTCCACTTGATCTTTTAAAAAATAATCCACACTCTGGGCCCTAATTTTGACCAATATCTTTATAGCTTCTGTTCTTGGTCCACTTCCCGCTTCATGGAAAGAGGTCATCATGGCCCCTATATTAAAAAAAGGGGACAAAAATGACCCCCCATGCTACAGACCAATCTCTCTGATAGATACCCTGGCCAAGGTCCTGGGGAGGGTGTTATTAGCCCATTTGGAAATATGGGCTAGTGATAATAGCATACTCTCAAGAACCCAGAATGGCTTTAGACATGGTTGAGGAACTGTTGAGCAGTGTCTAAACTTAGCTTTAATCATTAGTAAGTACACTAAGTCCATGAAGTGCTCATTACATTTGGGCTTCATGGACTTGCCATATGCTACCACACTGTAAACCGCGATAAGCTCTGGAGCATGATGGGGTATGGGGATGGAGGAGACCTTGGTTAACCTCCTTCAGAGACTACATCAGAATACTAAGGTGAAGATTGGCTATGGTCCTGAAGGTGATACCACTGACCCCATAGGCTCAGTCCAAGGTGTACGCCAGGAGTGTATCCTTGCCCCTTTCTTGTTCCTTGTTTACAGAAATGGACTGGAGGCTTTTTTATGGCAGAAGAAACTAGATTCTCCAAAGGCCAGCGATTTCTTTCATCTCTTTGCTCTTTTATGCAGATGATGCTGTCCTCCTAGCGAGGGCAGCAAATAGCTTACACAGAAAGCCTTGACACTTTTGCAGATTTTATGCAGGGCCGGACTGGCCATATCGGGCACCGGGCAATTCCCCCGGTGCGCCGCACGGGTGGGGCCGGTTTTGGGCCCCAGGGGGCCGTTTTTGTTACAGGGCCGTTTTTTCAGCATAGCTGCAAAATCAGCCCAGCAACAAAATCGTCTGAAAACCGGCCCTGGGAAAGAGCTCGGCCGCACCCCCAACCCCGGGGGGGGGGCGGCCGAGCACTTTGTCAGGGCCGGTTTTGGTTCCCAGTCCGGCCCTGATTTTATGGAATCTCTAGATTTGAAAGTAAACCTCAAAAAATCGTTGTGTTCCAAAATCACCAAACACTTTCCATCTGCAAAAAATCACATTGGATAAAGTCACAACATTTTCCTATTTAGGGATCCTTTTTAATAATTTACTGAAGCATAATCCTCTCATATCATTAAGGGTGCAGCAAGTTAACAGGGCAATGGAAGCTCTTTTTTGCTTAGCAACTAATCTGGACCAGAAGCCCGCTAAGGAAATGAAGATGCTATATAGAGCAAAATGCATGTCAGTTGCTACATATGTGGTAGGAATATAGGGGTACACAGACTATACCAAGCTCCAACATGCAGAGAATGCCTTCCTTCAGAGGCTTCTTGTGGTCCCCAAAGTGTCCTCAACCTTCTAGTGTCACTGTGAGGTGGTCTTGAACTAACCTGAGGATTGTATACCTCTTGCTCTGTTATTATTATGGGTATTCTACAGCTGAATTACAATTTTCCAGGCAAATTCTATCAGACTGTTTATCTACCTGTAATGTTGACAAGATCCCGTGGTTAAGATACGTTAGATGTGCACTTGGTGAGTAGGGCCTTGTTGATCTTTTTGAAGACCCAGTTCATATTTTACCATCAGCGTAAGCTCAAGTCAAGAAAACTTACTGGGACTGGAACCTGGCTAATCGTCAAAGATTAGCCCCCAAGCGACTTATTCAATGAACCTAGTAATGACTTCCTCCCCAGTGTTGCAATTTCTTTTTACCTTTGTTTTAAACTCTCAGCACAGATGTTATCTGTCCTGATTTTGCCTTGGCACTGTGCAGATTCTTGTGGCATTTCCACTACAATGTGGATGGGTGCAAAATCTTCTGGAATGTCCATGTGATAATACATCAAATCAATCAACTGTACATATTTTACTCTTTTGTCCTTTATATCAATTTGTAAGAGCAAACTTTCTGCTCCTCTTACTAAGACCACATATCAATTTCATATGTAGATGTTTTAGACTTTTGTATTCATTAAAATCACATGAAATCTGTTATGCAGTTCTCAATTTCATAACAAGGGCACTTTCAATAAGAAAACGATGTGGCTACCAGGTGTCTTAAGATTGATATGGAAACTTGATCAAAGGATTATTGCGTTTTAGCACTTTGTTAACATGCGCGTTGCACTTTTGACTGTGAACCTTTGATTGTAAATATTTTGAGGTCCTAGTAATTGCCATTGAGATTTTAATTTATGAATTTTTAACAGTTCTGTATTGTTGCTGTATTTTACTCATGTATGTATAGTATTCTTTTATAATTTCTTAAAATTGAACACAGTTTTCATGACTGACTGAGTTGCTGAATAAAAAGCTAATTAGGCAGATGCATAAAGAGAAAAATTTGTACTGCAGTCTATAATGGACAATGCTCGTATACCCCAGCATACAGGACTTTTGCAGCCACTTAGGTGGTGAATACCCGAGGTAATAAATTAATACTTTTGTAGCTTGACTCTGGGTACCAACCTCATCCGAATCACTGCTTGATATAAATGCAAACAGTTATAAAGTGTCTGGCGCGGTAATCATTAGTCTTAACCCTGAGTACTGTCGTCCAACTGGTACTCCGTTGATATAAAGTGCTAACTGTTATAAAAGTGCCTAAGGAAAAGATATCAAACTAGGTTAAAGTGCAATTCATACTCATGAAAAATAGAAAATACTTGTACGCAATTGCACTCATAGCTCATTTTACCACGGTTATATATATTTTGTTATATATAAAGCCGATGCACGCTATTCCAGTACAGTGCTTCCAACATGTATCATAGCTGGATATAATGTATCTGACTTCGCATCAAACTGGGAACACTATCTGGTGGTGATTTGAAGTGTTTCTGTCAATTGACAACTGGCCAGGTTCCCCACAGAAATGCTGATACATTGTAAAAGTTGACCTCCCTATTTATCTCACTACATAATGCAATTGCATCTGTCATACCGCTGATCCCATATGCCTCAAAAAGGAGGCACACTCACCTGGATCGGATGGACATGAATTTTGTACAAAACAATAGCAGGTACATTATAGTAAATCCCCCCTCTCCCCACCTTTAGATAAGTTGCAAAGAGAGTCCTCCTCTCTTAACCATTTTATTTTTACATGGTATGACCTTGTTGGAAATATCCCTAGTATAAACAAATATATACCCGCCTTCTTTGGTTAGGTTGTATTTTATTCAGGTAGTCTATAAACCCTACCTCAGTCCTAGACCTAAGATAGGAGTCAGTTAGGCTGCAAGGTTGTGCACTCCCAGCCTTCGTATCCCTTAATAAAGTGTAATAGAACTCCTTGACTAAATCTGCAGTATCAGGCCCCACCTGTCTAGGATCTTCCCATAGTCTAATCATGCCCATAGCCATTTCCTTTTGTGTGCAGATCATAGGAATGTCCCTTTACCAATGCTCCTACTCCCTTCTCTATGGCTTGTAAGTAACTCTTCGCCTTTATTTTCCTAATTAATCTAATCCGATATAGGACTGGCTTGATTCTGGCCTTATCCATAATGAAGATTACATCCAATTCCACAAAGAAAATAATTACGGAGTACCACATCCCAGACTCAATAATGATCTAAAAAAGTTGTTTTCAGCTAATTGCAAATACTCCATTTATCCATACTCCCATATCTGGCTCCATATAAGGCAGCTGCTACGGCCTACTATGTATACATTTTCAGAATAATACTTAAGTGCTGGAGACCTGCCTTATTTCTAAACTTAAGTACCACTCGAATTGTTTTTTGCAGGGTGATGGCTGCCCTGGTTACATGGTCAATTCAGTTTAATCTGTTATTCAGGCGAATGCCAAGGTAGTCATAGTAGTTGACAACTTCAATTCACTCTTCATTATTTACAAGATCTTTCTTATAAATGTTGTGGACAGGTGAAGTGCCATTGCCTTTGTTTTAGTAATATTAATGGCCAAGCCCTTGCTAATACGATATTCGAAGATCCTAGTCCACTGTTTGTGTATGGCATCCTTTGTTCTGGTGATTACTACCACATCATCAGCGGATAGGTGAATAGTGATTTAGTTACCTGCAATTGTAGGAACATCAATGGGAATTTCCGAAAGGTAATCTACTACATCATGTATAAATTAGGTGAAAAGTAGTGAGGCTAATATTCACTCTTGTCTTACCTCTTTTCCATTTGGAAAGGGTGCAGTGCACTCCTCCGTTCTGCCCATTGTATAGACACTAAAATCCCCACAAATTAAAAGATGTTTGACCCTCTCAACCATAGCTTCACCAGTATCGGAGAGACTTTGACTTTTTAATGTCTCCAAGTAGATCATCATAGTGGACCTTATCAATGTACATCCTCACCCCATCCTGGTGGAATGTAAATATTAATTATATCCATGCAAGCAACATTCTCATATGGCTTTAACAGCCTAACATGGAGTAAGTTGGGGCCCACTACCCTCACAGAACATTGGACCATCTAGCAGTTTAAATTACATGCAACATAAATTGCCAACCCCCCACAGTCCACCTCTTTTATGTCTAACAGCCAGGGCATGAAACTCATGATAACTATCAAGACTATCTTCGCTTAAAGACCATGTTTGCTTAAATAAACAGATGTTAAAATTATTGAGAACCTTTACACAATCTCTCTGTCATTTTTGTCCCCAATCCAGCAATGTTCCATGACAGAATGTTCATATAGATCCTCTCCCTGCTATTAAAAGTAATTGGTTCCGGTGTATTGTATTCGAGATCATCCTTGCCGTGTGTAATTCCAATTTGTGCATTTTAATTGCTCTCCTCCAATACTCTCCCAGAGCTTCAGCCACCCAGCGCCTGGGTTAACCATCCCCAATCTTGCTCCTCATCACTGGACACAGATTGGGCGATATATCAATTGTAGGTTGATTTAGTTTGTTATGATATTCAGGTTTTCATAGACACTGACTAGAAGCGTTTTTCTTGTGGCTATAGATTTGTCTCTCCCACTTTGCCCTTGTATCACTTCTGATCGATGAGTGGATCTATTAGAAGATTTTGCTACTTCCTTCACATTTGTGTTATTTATTTTTTTACCCATTATATGGAGATCATCCAAATGCTGTAGTATTAATCTTCCAGCGTTACCGAAGGCGAGATCAACCTTGGAGGTTAAGATGAGCTCTTGTTTTTGACTGTGTACTGTATTTTGTTTTTGCTGGTTTTAAAACTTTGAGCACTTTACCACTGCTGATTAGTGCAAAAGTGCAAGTGCTCCCTGTTTAAATTGCGATTATGATTGGTTATCCATGATTGGCATACTTGATTTACTGGTAAGACCAAAGCAATGTGCACTGTGTGTGCCCAGGGCCCATAATTCAAATGCTACTAGTGGGCCTGCAGCACTGATAGTGCCACCCACTTGAGTAGCCCTGCAAACCTGTCTCAGACCTGCCACCGCAGTGTCTGTGAGTGCAGTTTTGAACTGTCATGTCAACCTGGTAGGTGCACCTAAGGTAGTCCCATGGGCAGGGTGCAGTACATTTAAAGTTAGGGCATATGTACTGGTGTGTTTTACATGTCCTGCTAGTGAAATACCCCTAAATCTGTTTTTCACTATTGCAAGGACTATCTCTCCCATAGGTTATCTTTGGAGCTGCCTTGTAACCTCTTATAAGTGTAGTTTCCAATTTGAAAGAGATAGGAATTTAAAGTTCGGGGTCCCTGACCTCACAATTTAAAAATAACTAATTTAGTAAGGTTGTTTTTTAAATTGCATGTTTGAAAATACCACTTTAAGAAAGTTGGCATGTTTTTGCTTTACCGTTCTGTGTCTCTGCCTGCCTGTGGAATCCACTTCTGACGGTTGGGCTGCTTGTGCATTCACTTTAGACAGTCACACAGAGGAGCTGAGGTGTGCCCTGCATATCCCCCACCAGGCTGATGGTATTCCTGAGCTACAGTGATGGGAGGAGGTGTCACTGTCACCTGAATAGGGCTGTGCCTGCCCTCACACAAAGCTGTCTCCACCACCCTGTAGTGTGTCTGGAGCCAGGTCAGGGAATGGCAGGGTCTTGTGCACCACAAAGACTTTACTTTGGAGTTTGTCTACTTCACAAGTAGAAACTGGTATAAGTACTGAAGCTGTGATACCATAACTTCAGAACACTTCTGGACATTCTGCCAGCTGGAGAAACTGTCAGAAGCGACTACCACTGCGCCGTGTGCTTTGTTGTGTCGGCCTGCTGCTTGCTGCTTCTGTCTTGGGCAGTGAAAGTACTGGACTTTGCTTTCTACATCCTGCTTGTCAAGGTTCTCCAAGGGTTTGTGTGAGCTAGTCTCCTCTTAGGACGTTTCAGGGCCATCAAAGACTTCATCCGTAGCCCCATAACTCCTCTCCTGGGAGTTCTGACCTGCCAAGTGGTGCCAACTCCAGTTCTGGGCCCTTGGAGGTGGCTGATGCTGCAAAGAAGCCCAAAAATCCTCTAATCGACCACCAGTGCCTGTTTTTCCTGACGCAGCACTACTGTGCTGCCGAAAAAACAATGCATCGCCATTGTGCGGCCGAAGAATTGACGCAGAGCTTGCCATGTGGCTAAAAGAACGCCACAAAGCGGTCCAAAAGGGGGTGGTGATGGACGGAGCATCAAAACCAATCAAACACTCGCACCCAGTCAACAGATCTGGGTTTGATCCATCACCGTTCTTTAGCCCACTCTGCCACCCCAGTTCAGACATAGCCATATGCAAATCAGTCTGACCCTGTGCCTCATGGGAACAGTCCAGCCCGAACTGCCAAGCCATGCCTTCCCTGGACCGGAAACAAGCTTCCTAGGACCGGTTTCTGGCATTTCAGCTGTCTTCAGCCAGGCTTGCTTGAATCCAGTGGCAAAGTGAGCAAGGGACTCACGTCTGAGCATACCCTGCCAACTTATGGCGAACAAAGCGGTCCAAAAAGGGGTGGTGATGGACGGAGCATCAAAACCAATCAAACACTCGCACCCAGTCAACAGATCTGGGTTTGATCCATCACCGTTCTTTAGCCCACTCTGCCACCCCAGTTCAGACATAGCCATATGCAAATCAGTCTGACCCTGTGCCTCATGGGAACAGTCCAGCCCGAACTGCCAAGCCATGCCTTCCCTGGACCGGAAACAAGCTTCCTAGGACCGGTTTCTGGCATTTCAGCCACCTTCAGCCAGGCTTGCTTGAATCCAGTGGCAAAGTGAGCAAGGGACTCACGTCTGAGCATACCCTGCCAACTTATGGCGAACAAAGCGGTCCAAAAGGGGGTGGTGATGGACGGAGCATCAAAACCAATCAAACACTCGCACCCAGTCAACAGATCTGGGTTTGATCCCTCACCGTTCTTTAGCCCACTCTGCCACCCCAGTTCAGACATATCCATATGCAAATCAGTCTGACCCTGTGCCTCATGGGAACAGTCCAGCCCGAACTGCCAAGCCATGCCTTCCCTGGACCGGAAACAAGCTTCCTAGGACCGGTTTCTGGCATTTCAGCCGTCTTCAGCCAGGCTTGCTTGAATCCAGTGGCAAAGTGAGCAAGGGACTCACGTGTGAGCATACCCTGCCAACTTATGGCGAACAAAGCGGTCCAAAAGGGGGTGGTGATGGACGGAGCATCAAAACCAATCAAACACTCGCACCCAGTCAACAGATCTGGGTTTGATCCATCACCGTTCTTTAGCCCACTCTGCCACCCCAGTTCAGACATAGCCATATGCAAATCAGTCTGACCCTGTGCCTCATGGGAACAGTCCAGCCCGAACTGCCAAGCCATGCCTTCCCTGGACCGGAAACAAGCTTCCTAGGACCGGTTTCTGGCATTTCAGCCGTCTTCAGCCAGGCTTGCTTGAATCCAGTGGCAAAGTGAGCAAGGGACTCACGTCTGAGCATACCCTGCCAACTTATGGCGAACAAAGCGGTCCAAAAGGGGGTGGTGATGGACGGAGCATCAAAACCAATCAAACACTCGCACCCAGTCAACAGATCTGGGTTTGATCCATCACCGTTCTTTAGCCCACTCTGCCACCCCAGTTCAGACATAGCCATATGCAAATCAGTCTGACCCTGTGCCTCATGGGAACAGTCCAGCCCGAACTGCCAAGCCATGCCTTCCCTGGACCGGAAACAAGCTTCCTTGGACCGGTTTCTGGCATTTCAGCCGTCTTCAGCCAGGCTTGCTTGAATCCAGTGGCAAAGTGAGCAAGGGACTCACGTCTGAGCATACCCTGCCAACTTATGGTGAACAAAGCGGTCCAAAAGGGGGTGGTGATGGACGGAGCATCAAAACCAATCAAACACTCGCACCCAGTCAACAGATCTGGGTTTGATCCATCACCGTTCTTTAGCCCACTCTGCCACCCCAGTTCAGACATAGCCATATGCAAATCAGTCTGACCCTGTGCCTCATGGGAACAGTCCAGCCCGAACTGCCAAGCCATGCCTTCCCTGGACCGGAAACAAGCTTCCTTGGACCGGTTTCTGGCATTTCAGCCGTCTTCAGCCAGGCTTGCTTGAATCCAGTGGCAAAGTGAGCAAGGGACTCACGTCTGAGCATACCCTGCCAACTTATGGCGAACAAAGCGGTCCAAAAGGGGGTGGTGATGGACGGGGCATCAAAACCAATCAAACACTCGCACCCAGTCAACAGATCTGGGTTTGATCCATCACCGTTCTTTAGCCACTCTGCAACCCCAGTTCAGACATAGCCATATGCAAATCAGTCTGACCCTGTGCCTCATGGGAACAGTCCAGCCCGAACTGCCAAGCCATGCCTTCCCTGGACCGGAAACAAGCTTCCTAGGACCGGTTTCTGGCATTTCAGCCGTCTTCAGCCAGGCTTGCTTGAATCCAGTGGCAAAGAACGCCACAGCCTGAGTTCTGAGCACTGTGTCTCCAACGTCCAAGGCACCTGCTCTGACAGTGATGCAGGCCATGCTGTGAGGCTCAAGAAATCGATGCATCACCTGCCACGTGCTGGAAAATTGATGCAGCCTATGTTTCACCGTTGCCACATTGACCCAGTGCATCTGGATTTTTGGCGCATTGCAGCTGTGCTCCAAGTTCTTCATCGACGGAACCCAGCAGTAAGAAATGGAGACCGCGTGTCCAGAGATAGATGCATCACCTGCCATTGCAGTAAGGAATAGACGCATCACCTCCCCTTGCATTAAGGAATCGACACATCACCTCCCCTGACAGGAAGGAATCGAGGCATCACCTCCCCTGTGCAGCAGTAAGGAATCAACGTATCACCTCCCCTGATAGAAAGGAGTAGACATATGCCCTTCCTTGGGAGTAAGGAAATGACGCATCGCTTTGTTTCTCAAGCGCCTCATCTCCCCTGCACATGTTTTTTATCCTTAATTTTGACGTATCCCAGGTATTTGTGATAAAAGTGATGCATCCATAGTTTTGTATGGTCTGAACTATTTTGAACCTTTCAAAAGGGATATCTTTGTTTGTGTATATTGAATTTTTTGGCCTTGCTTTATTCAGATAAATGTTGCTTATTTTTCTAAACTGGTGTTGCGTCCTTTTGTAGTGTTTTCATTATGAGTCAATGTATATATACAAATGCTTTACACATTGCCTCTGAGAGAAACCTGACTGCTCATGCCATGCTACCAAGGGGATGAGCAGGGATTATTTTAGCTGTGAAATCCCCTTACCCTGACTACAATAAGGGTCCCTACATTGACAGGGTGGAAACCTCTGCCTTTACTAACATTCCCTAACACTGAGGTTGTTGCAATTGGGGGTTTACCGCTGGATTTTGACGTTTCATTGTACTTGAGTGTCAATCTGCATTTCTCGGAACTGGAGTTATACAATCGTCCGCAAATGAACAGCAAGTGTTTTTTTAAATTAATAGATTAATGAGAAACATCCATCGATCAGTTTCTGGGAGCAAAGCAAATGGCAGATCCTAACACAAGATGAAAACAATATTAAGGCAACATACATTCTATGGAAAGCAGTCAAAATGGTCATAAGCAAAAATAAAAAATACGTTATTTGGTGTAGGGGGGAGCAGCATGGAGAAGAGAGTTTAAAGATTGATCTGAAGTGACCGGGCCAGCTAGTTCATCCGTCATCCAAGACTGAATTGGATCTCATACACACCTCAGCCTCCACCTCTGCAGTGTATGCTCTACGAATATCTTTTCCAACATGGTGATGTTCAAAAATTCCCGTCACCAGTTCCAAGTATTGGGGCACTCACTGGAGATGCAGGAGTGTGCCAGCACAAGCCTGGCCAGCGACATTGCAAAAAATATATAAACCCGCTAAATGGTGAGGGATAGCTGGTGATTGTCCCAGGATAATCAGTTTCAGATCCTTTACCTATCGGTGATGCACCTTAACACGTGACAAATTAAGAGCCAACTGTGCCAGAATATTGCTGCACCTCAGATCATCTGCAGTTACCACTGTGTTGAGAATTCAGCTTAATTTGTTTGCCCATCCGAAACGGATCCTCCGTGTGGTCTAGAAACTGCTGATAAGTTAGGTCATATATCAGGCCAATATTTCTCTTTGCTGGAGCCTTCTCTACCATCTTTAGTAAAGAATTATCAGAGCACCGGATCTCATCTACATTTCGACTAAATATGAAGTGTCGAGCTTGGAGATACCTGTGTGGGGAAGAGAATACTGCGGCTGCAAATTCCCGAAGGAGAGAAGCACTCTGCTTTCAAATACTTGACCCAGAGTTAAGAGTTTTTGCCTCTTCCAGTTCTCATGAAAACAGTCATGCATATAGAAGAGTAGGTTGGGATTGTGTCCCAAATAGGTTAACTGATTAAGTGCTGTAACATCATAGAATATGTTCTTTAAGGAGCCCCAAATAAGATTCTAAACCTTTAGTGTCCTAAATTGGTTTTGTTTAAAATACAATGTGTCGATCCTACACCTGGAATGATTGGTCCACCAGTGGCAAGAAGTCAGTGAACATTTGCTCTTGTAACTACGTCCCCAAAACCAAAACCAGGCGGGGACGTGAAAAAAATGAGGCGAGGTAATAAAATCACAAGACCAGAAGCGAGACCCCTCTGTCCTCTTTGAGTTGCTTTAAAAGCTGAATCTTACATTGAAGTTTCCTATAGCACCAGATAAACTTCTGCCATGAAGTCTCAATCCTCTTAAAGAAGACCACTGGGAGAAAAAATCAGGATACAACAAAACAAATAAAGGTAATTCAGGTGGATAATAATTTTGATGAGGGTTACAATGTCTGATCAAATCTAGATGGAGACACTTCCTTTTAGTTAAATTATTGGCCGAGTGCTGATAAAGTTTCCCATAATTATTCTCAAGAATGTCAGCCATGTGTAGCGAAAGAGAATCCCTTAAATAGATGACCATCTGTACCCATCTTTTGTTATGACAAGTTGGAATAACATTGCACAAGACCTGCACCTTATCTGTGTTAAGGTTATATCCAGAGACTTTCCCAAATGTTTGAGCAGCTGCTACCACTACATCTAAACCTATAATCGGAGTAGGAGTTAAAATGGCCAAATCATCTTCATATGCCAGGACTTTAACCTTATGCCGATGTATCCGCAGGGACTGAATCGCCTCTGACAATCTCAGGTATTGGATGAAGGGCTCTATATATAACACAAATGGCTGAGGGGAAAGAGGGCAGCTGTGACAAGTACCTCGTGAAATGGTTATGGGATCTGAGAGGGAACCGGTGCAGCAGATCCTTGCTGTCAGCCCAATAAAAAGATGTTGCTTCTGAAGATAAATACAGAACCTAGTCTCACGGTCTCTATGATTCCCATAGGAAGTGCCAGGAGACTCAGTCAAAGGCTTTTCCTGCATCTAGAAGGATCATGCCCACTGGTCACCCACCAGAGGAGTCCGTCTCCAAGGCTATGATTGCCATATTGAGGTTAAATGTTGTGTCCCGTCCAGGGATGAAACCATGCTGGTTTGGATTGACCAAACCCGAGAACTGCTGGCAGCCTGTTCACAAGAATTCATGTGTAAATCTTTGAATCTGCATTGATAAGATAGAGGGGGCAGTATGACCCACAAAGCATTAGATCTTTCCCAATTTTTAGGAAAATAACTATGTTAGTCGCTCCCCAAGACCCAGGTACCTGGCAGAGTGTTTCAAATGAGTTAAGCAGATCCCTAAGGATCAGTGCCAAGATATGTAAAAAGGTGGCATAAAATTTCAGCAGTATCCGATCAGGCTGGATTCCTTACCTTTAGCAAGGTAACCAATAGCAAATTTTACTTCAGAGAAAGTATGGGTGCTTCGCGCCTCAATCTTTCCATCTGGCTCAATTTATGTCAGAGAT